>NC_084509.1:9140000-9480000 GCF_024500385.1 Phyllopteryx taeniolatus
AGCCTGCAGCTTTTACCCACCCTACAATCTCAAATACTTGAGGAAAATCTTCTTTTTTTTAAAAATGAGGAATTAAGACAAAAACAGGACTTTTGTCCTTAATGTGCAAACAAAAACAAACAACACAGTATGACAGGAACGATGGTGAAAGGACTGATAACTTTGCATTCCTTGCAGCTCTGGGTGACTCTATTAACAAAATAATTTATCTACTCTTATATTACAAAGCAAAATAAATGTTCATATGACAGTGTGATTGGACAGTGTTTAAACTAAGGCATTCTGATACAAATACTAATTTTCCTAACAAAGAACACCTTCTCTCCAATTTACCCAGTGTCCCTGTCGCACGTGTTGACTTGAATGGCAGCCGCACTGAATCAGTTGCCAAACACGGCGTTTATCCCCTGACATATGAGGACTTGTATTTAGTGTGTCCAGGCGGGTTTTGTCCTGGAAGTCTCTAAAAAAAAACTGGCACCCTTGAATGAAAATGAACTTTCATTTGAAAACCATTTATAGACGCCAGAATGAGCGCAATCTCAATAACGTTCATCAGGCAGAAATTAACTACAGTAAATTCAGTTCACATTCACCCAAAATATGAACTAGTTCATGCACTTTCGTTCATTGAACTCGTTTAGGTACAACACTGGGCATAGGGAGCAGGTGCGTTATTAGGAATCCCACTTGAGTTGTAGGCAAGACAAGCCCTGCTGGTATATGATTAGTTGCTGAATACGGAAGTGCAGTATCTGACTGACTATCGTGTCCTACCTAGAATTCAAATGGGATTCATAATGCAGGGTAGGGATATTGGGCAGTAATAATAAATTGTCATGCAGAGGGTGAAAGCATAGCAATTTATCACAGTTAGAGCAGTCTTTTATGATAATATACTGTGAGTGCTAATATCGTGATGAGGAAATATTTTTAGATATCTTGTGCAGCACTACTGGTAAGGATTGAAAAATAACACTCACGACCCATACATGAACAACTTCATTAAGGTCATGATTTTTTTATTGTTTAAGGCTATCATGTAGTCCTTCAAACAATACAATGTGTTTGACATATTAAGCATGTTTATTTGAAGTCTGTCACCAATGTCCCCGATAAATAAACACATTTTGCTTCACTTGAGTTGTGTTTTTAAGCAACAAGGCCAATTAAGACAGGCAAAACAAATCTATAACCTAGAACAAACATCAAAATCGCCTTAGCTGTGCAGTATGGATATCAATACATAATGGAATACATTTGGGAGGTATGAAATAATTCACATTCATCCATCCATTTTCTGTATTACTTGTCCTCATGAGTCATAGATGAGCTGGAGCCAAGCCCAGCTGACTTTGGCAGCCAATCACAGGAAATAATTAACATGAACATAACAGTACCCCATATTTTCGGGGGCATCGGGACTGAAACAAGGGGTGAAACGAGTACTCTAGTTTTTCAAGTACATCAAGTACAACAAAATATGAAGTAATTTTCTCTGCCTCGGGGCACCGATTATTTAAATGCTCAAGGGACGCCGGTGGGCACATCACGCTTACATCACACTGTACTGTATATGTGAGAGAAGGAAGCAGAAGCGGAGTGCACCTACATGGTGAGGCAATAGTCACTAAACATAAGAAAAATTTATTGTCTATCTAGGTCATCTTCATCATCACTCATGTGCTGAGTAGCATCTGCAATTTGTATGGGTGTCACTTATTTGTTTTTAAAATGCACCCGATGCTCCTTTGACTGATCCCAATTTCAGCAGCCAATCTTCGTGTACGTCTACGGGCTCTGTGTTTTCATCAGTTGCTGTGTCACCACTTCTTCTTTGATCTTCAACAGTCCAAGTTTTTTTTAAACTTGACAAGTTTTGGCACAGTATGGTGTGTTATGTTGGTTCTGTGTATTCTGCTCCAATCTTGCGACTCCATACAGACATGGCCATCAAAATGATTTCAATTAGTTTTTTTGTCAAAGGCATCCTAAGGGTGTCTGAAAATAATAAAAAAAAGAATAGGTTATTCATTCATTAATTCTCCGTCCCGCTTATCCTCACTAGGGTCGCGGGCGTGCTGGAGCCTATTCCAGCTATCTTCTAGGCTTTACACGATCAGGAATTTTGGGGCCGATCACCGATCAACAAGTTTAAAATATATATGTGCATATATATATATATGTCCCCTCCTTGAGCCGTCACCTTGTCGTGGTGGAGGGGTTTGTGTGTCCCAGTGATCCTAGGAGCTAAGTTGTCTGGGGCTTTATGCCCCTGGCAGGGTCACCCATGACAAACAGGTCCTAGGTGAGGGACCAGACAAAGCACGGCTCAAAGACCCCTAATGATGACGACAAACAATGGACTTCGTTTTCCCTTGCCCAGACGCGGGCCACCGGGGCCCCCCACTGGAGCCAGGCCTGGTGGTGGGGCTCGAAGGCGAGCACCTGGTGGCCGGGCCTGCACCCATGGGGCCCGGCCGGGCACAGCCTGAAAGGGTAACGTGGGTCCCCCTTCCCATGGGCTCACCACCTGTGGGAGGGACATAGGGGTCGGGTGCAGTGTGAGCTGGGCGGTGGCTGAAGGCGGGGACCTTGGCGATCCGATCCCCGGCTACAGAAGCTGGCTCTAGGGACGTGGAATGTCACCTCTCTGGCAGGAAGGAGCCCGAGCTGGTGTGTGAGGTCGAGAAGTTCCGACTCGATATAGTCGGACTCGCCTCCACACACAGCTTGGGCTCTGGTACCAGTCCTCTCGAGAGGGGTTGGACTCTCTTCCACTCTGGAGTTGCCCATGGTGAGAGGCACCAAGCAGGTGTGGGTATACTTATTGCCCCCCGGCTCGGCGCCTGTACGTTGGGGTTCACCCCGGTGGACGAGAGGGTAGCCTCCCTCCGCCTTCGGGTGGGGGGACGGGTCCTGACTGTTGTTTGTGCCTATGCACCAAACAGCAGTTCAGAGTACCCACCCTTTTTGGAGTCCTTGGAGGGGGTGCTGGAGAGCGCTCCCGCTGGGGACTCCATTGTTCTGTTGGGGGACTTCAATGCTCACGTGGGCAATGACAGTGAGACCTGGAAGGGCGTGATTGGGGGGAACGGCCCCCCCGATCAGAATCCGAGCGGTGTTCTGTTATTGGACTTCTGTGCTCGTCACGGATTGTCCATAACGAACACCATGTTCAAGCATAAGGGTGTCCACAATTGCACTTGGCACCAGGACACCCTAGGTCGCAGTTCGATGATCGATTTTGTGGTCGTGTCATCGGACTTGCGGCCGCATGTCTTGGACACTCGGGTGAAGAGAGGGGCGGAGCTGTCAACTGATCACCACCTGGTGGTGAGTTGGCTCCGATGGTGGGGGAAGATGCCGGTCCGACGTGGCAGGCCCAAACGTATTGTGAGGGTCTGCTGGGAACGTCTGGCAGAATCCCCTGTCAGAAGGAGTTTCAACTCCCACCTCCGACAGAACTTTGCTCATGTTCCGGGGGAGGCGGGGGACATAGAGTCCGAGTGGACCATGTTCCGCGCCTCCATTGCTGAGGCGGCCGACCGGAGCTGTGGCCGTAAGGTGGTCGGTGCCTGTCGTGGCGGCAATCCCCGAACCCGTTGGTGGACACCAACGGTGAGGGATGCCATCAAGCTGAAGAAGGAGTCCTATCGGGCCTTTTTGCCCTGTGGGACTCCTGAGGCAGCTGATGGGTACCGGCTGGCCAAGCGGAATGCAGCTCTGGTGGTCGGGCATGGGAGGAGTTCGGTGAGGCCATTGAGAAAGACTTCCGGACGGCTTCGAGGAAATTCTGCTCCACCATCCGACGTCTCAGGAGAGAAAAGCAGTGCACCACCAACACTGTGTATAGTGGGGATGGGGCGCTGCTGACCTCGACTCGGGACGTTGTGAGTCGGTGGGGAGAATACTTCGAAGACCTCCTCAATTCCACCGACACGCCTTCCCATGGGGAAGCAGAGTGTGGGTTCTCTGAGGCGGGCTCTCCTATCTCTGGGTTTGAGGTCACCGAGGTAGTTAAAAAGCTCCTCGGTGGCAGGGCCCCGGGGGTGGATGAGATTCGCCCGGAGTTCCTAAAGGCTCTGGATGTTGTGGGGCTGTCCTGGTTGACACGCCTCTGCAACATCGCATGGACATCGGGGACAGTGCCTCTGGATTGGCAGACTGGGGTGGTGGTCCCCCTTTTTAAGAAGGGGGACCGGAGGGTGTGTTCCAACTACAGGGGGATCACACTGCTCAGCCTCCCTGGTAAGGTCTATTCAGGGGTGCTGGAGAGGAGGGTCCGTCGGGAAGTCGAATCTCAGATTCAGGAGGAGCAGTGTGGTTTTCGTCCTGGCCGTGGAACAGTGGACCAGCTCTACACCCTCGGCAGGGTCCTCGAGGGTGCATGGGAGTTCGCCCAACCAGTCTACATGTGTTTTGTGGACTTGGAGAAGGCGTTAGACCGTGTCCCTCGGGGAGTCCTGTGGAGAGTGCTTCGGGAGTAGGGGGTACCCAATCCCCTGATACGGGCTGTTCGGTCCCTGTACGACCGGAGTCAGAGTTTGGTCCACATATCCGGCAGTAAGTCGGACTCGTTCACGGTGAGGGTTGGACTCCGCCAAGGCTGCCCTTTGTCGCCGATTCTGTTCATAACTTTTATGGACAGAATTTCTAGGCACAGCCGAGGCGTAGAGGGGGTCCGGTTTGGTGGCCTCAGTATTGCATCTCTGCTTTTTGCAGATGATGTGGTTCTGTTGGCTTCATCAAGCCGTGACCTCCAACTCTCATTGGAGCAGTTCGCAGCCGAGTGTGAAGCGGCTGGGATGAGAATCAGCACCTCCAAATCTAAGACCATGGTCCTCAGTCGGAAAAGGGTGGCATGCCTTCTCCAGGTCGGGGATGAGATCCTGCCCCAAGTGGAGGAATTCAAGTATCTTGGGGTCTTGTTCACGAGTGAGGGAAGAATGGAACGGGAGATCGACAGGCGGATCGGTGCAGCGTCTGCAGTGATGCAGACTTTGTATCGGTCCGTTGTGGTAAAGAAAGAGCTAAGCCGAAAGGCGAAGCTCTCAATTTACCGGTCGATCTTCGTTCCTACCCTCACCTATGGTCATGAGCTGTGGGTCGTGACCGAAAGAACAAGATCCCGGATACAAGCGGCCGAAATGAGTTTCCTCCGCAGGGTGTCCGGGCTCTCCCTTAGAGATAGGGTGAGAAGCTCGGTCATCCGGGAGGATCTCAAAGTAGAGCCGCTGCTCCTCCGCATTGAGAGGAGCCAGATGAGGTGGCTGGGGCATCTGATTCAGATGCCTCCCGGACGCCTCCCTGGTGAGGTGTTCCGGGCATGTCCCACCGGGAAGAGACCCCGGGGACAACCCAGGACACGCTGGAGAGACTACATCCTTCGGCTGGCCTGGGAACGCCTCGGGATCCCCCCGGAAGAACTGGATGAAGTGGCTGGGGAGAGGGAAGTCTGGGCGTCCCTGCTGAAGCTACTGCCCCCGCAACCCGACCCGGATAAGCGGTAGAGAATGGATGGATGGATATATATATGTGTGTGTATATATATATATATGTATATATATATATGTGTACGTATACGTATATACGTATATATATATATACACGCATATATATATGCGTATATATACGTATATATATATATACACGCGTATATATACGTGTATATATATATACACATATACGTATATATATATATATATATATATATGTATATATACACACACGTATATATACGTATATATATATCTATATATACGTATATATATATATGTATATATAAATATATATATATATATATGTATATATAGATATATATATACGTATATATATACGTGTGTATATATATATATACGTATATATACGTGTGTATATATATATATATATATATATATATATACGTATATGTGTATATATATATACGTATATATACGTGTATATATATATATATATATATATATATATATATATATACGTATATGTGTGTGTGTGTATATATATATATATATATATATATATATATATATATATATGTATATATATATTAATTAATATATCCACTTTTTGTGACATTTTTGTTTGTTGGTGTGCTGTGAGATTTTTCAATTGTAAAATATGTGCCTTGGCTCCATAAAGGTTGGAAATCACTGCTCTAGTCAGATCATGTATTCTAATCAGTCAGGTCAAACCAACATTACAACATGACAGAAATAATGGGTGCTAAATTACTTTAATTAAATTACTTTATTGGAATTAAATTACTTCACACACAACAAAACTTTAGAGCATGATTTGACAGAACGCCTGCATTTCAACTGTTAGTGGTAGCACTAGCTTGCTTGGCTACATACGTTTTGTTGCCTGCTTGTGAGTTTAAAAGTACGGGAACATACGTTAAGCAAGCCTTAAACGAACGTCCTCTCCCGAGCACCGGTGACCACCAACACAGCTTTGTCCCCATTACGTTCTTATAAACTTGCGGCGCGATCCATTATTGTTGTCGTCGTCATGGTAACGAGCGTACCTGGTCACGTTTGAGTTGACAAGATAAAGCCCAGTTATCATAAAGACAGGACGCGGTGGTATCGGAATACAAGATTTTATTGCAGTAGTCTGAAATTTGTCTAGTAGTCTGTCTAGTAGTCTGATCCACGCATTACATGTTGTCTGTCTCAAACGTGTTGTCTGTCCCACACCACCGACACATTTTTTTTTTAAATAACTTTATTAGTTGTCAGATATTTACAGTACTACGTCAAAAGACACACGACAAGGCTAAAAATAAACTAGCTTTTGGATTCACATATACTGTACATGATGGCAAGGCGGAGTAAATGTCTTTTGCAGAGCCGATCAATGACGTCATTGATCGGATCGGCGAATTATGTCAAAGCCGATCAGCATGAAATGCTAATTATCAGCCGATACCGATCAGACCGATCAGATCGGTGTAAAGTCTAATATGTATATTTGTGAATATGTGAATTTGCAAGTCGCGACTCACTAATATACTTACGGGGGGACACTGTAATTCACTGATTTACTTTGTGTATTTGCTTCACTAGTTTGACGTGCTACATTACTGTATGCTTTATCACAGGACACAGTGTACTTATCAGCTTGTACAACTCTAATTCCAATGAAGTTGGGACGTTGTATGAAACATACATAAAAATAGAATACAATGCTTTGTAAATCATATTCAACCTATATTTAATTGAATACACTACAAAGACAAGATATTTAATGTTCAAACTGATAAACTTTATTGTGTAATAACACTTGCAGCTATACAACTCCACTCATCAGAAGACTTTTCAAAGCCATTAACTAATGAGGAAGGCTTATGCTGCTGCTTCTTCTCTTTGGTGGGAAAGACATACTTTGCTTGGACTGTCTTTGCAACAGCTCCTTTGAAAACAACAGATGGCACAGAGGCACCTTACGACACATGAGCTTAGACAAACACACACACACACAAATGCACACCTTTTGGCCAATCAGAGGTGGGACAGTAAAAATAGACACTGGGATAGGCTAACCACCTGAGATTTGAATTCTCTTCCTTGGGACTTGACTCTCTAGAGACATCTGCAGTAAAGAAAGACTATCACCAATAACCTATAAGAACTTTTAACACAAAGGAAGGAGGGACATTATTAAGAATACTATGTGCAATACTACGTAAGTATATTTTGTAGATAAGACCATTTTGAGCTGGTCCATACACTACAAAAGAACCTAACAATGAAAAAAAAAAACAACTGGAAGCTAAGGAGCAATGCAAGGAAATATACTGTAAATAAAATGCAATACCGTCAACAAATCCCGCAGCAAAAACATACATACAGTTGCCTCTTTATCTGACCCATCCCTATTAGATCAATATACCAGGATCATCTAATCTAACATTCTACAGGAGCACAAATAAACACAGAATGTCACAACAACGTATGTCAAACATCCCTATTGCTCGAGCAGGTTGACTTCAGTCCTCTTGTCAGAAAATGCAACCTGGCTCTGTTCTATCAAAATGTGTTTCACCAGAGTTCTGAGGCAGATTCAGCAGCAATGTACTGTCACAACATAGCCCACAGCCCTACACAGTCATATTCCCTCTCGCCTCCCCTAATGGTGTGTCTTTTAAAGGAAATCTCTAGTGGGAGCAGTTGCACAAGTTTCCAGTATACCATTGAGAATACGGTAGATGATTGCAGTTTGCTAATAGCAGACATCTGCTTACATACCTCGATGACATTGAGGCACCTTTGTTCATTTAATGAAGGGCAGTAATGTGTACGCTATTGCAAGGTCAATGAAAGCTTACAAGCCTTGATTCAACAAAACTCAGCTTAACGTAACTAACAGCGTGTTCACACTTGAAAGTTTGGCACGGGTAAACAATGCGATTGCTCTGATTGTACAGTTTTTTTGACCAAATGAAGATAATCACCTGAATTATTCATTGTAAAAAACACATTGACCAGGACTGCCTGAGGTCAGATTTGGTTTATGTATACCAAAGTGCTCAAACGACAGCAAAAAGCATGAAGAAATCAAAGATATATTAGCGTAAAGATCAGCACAGGTATTGGAAAAACACAATGAAGGAACTCCAAACAGTTATTCTTGAGCTCTTCATGACACCTCAAAATGTAAACATGGTAACAAATAAAACCCTGGGTGCATAACTATTTTGGAAGTTACAATTTTGTCACAGAATATATCAGAAACGAACTGCTATACATGTGCTTTTCACTGTCAACTTTTATTTACAAATCAAAGATACCAGTGTGAATGCTTGGTAAACCAGGACCAAATGTGTGATTATTTTGATTGCTTTGGTATGGATAGGAGTAGCAAATTAGTGTGAATGCTATCATCCAAACTAGGGATGCACAATATTGAAAAAAAAATTGATTGCAATTTTTTTTTTTAAACTGCGATATATATTGCAATGTGAAATAATACAGGATTAGTGTTAGGAAATTTTATTTTCTCTGCAAACTAGTTCAGAGTTCAGTTCACCATTCCAACTATGAACTAGTTCTGTTCATAGTTCATAATTCAACATTTTGAACTAAGTTCAGCAGTCTATCTAGTTCATTGTTCTTGTCCTTTTTTTTTGTCCCCTTCAATATTGTATGTTACCCTCAAAATACTGGCATTTCATTTCCCCATTGTTGTCACCCATTCACTCCACACAAGTAGCCAGCTGCACCTTTCACCCTACAATCTCAGAAACGTGAGGAAAAACATCTTGCTTGAATGGTGTTTTCTTAATGAGGAATAAAAAAAAAAAAACAGCACTCTAGTCCTTGTGCAAACAAGAACACGCAACACAGTATGACAGCAACAATGGTGAAAGGACATTGATGACTTTGCATTCCCAACAGCTCTGGCTGAATATACAACCCTAATTCTAATGAAGTTGGGATGTTGTGTTAAACATAAATACAATGATTTGCGAATCATGTTCAACCTATATTTAATTGAATACACTACAAAGACAAGATATTTAATGTTCAAACTGATAAACTTTATTGTTTTTAGCAAATAATCATTAACTTCGAATTTTATGACAGCAACACATTCCAAAAAAGCATTAATGGTGCCTTCACAGATGTGTAAGTTACCCGTGCCATTGGCACTAACACAGCTCCATACCATCACAAATGTTGTTTTGAACTTTGCGTCCATAACAGTCCGGATGGTTCTTTTCCTCTTTGGCCTGGAGGACACGACGTCCACAATTTCCAAAAACAATTTGAAATGTGGACTCGTCGGAGCACATAACACTTTTCCACTTTGCATCAGTCCAGCCGGCAGCATTTCTGGGTGTTGTTGATAAATGGCTTTTGCTTTGCATAGTAGAGTTGCAAGTTGCACTTACGGCTGTAGCGCCGAACTGTATTTACTGACATTAGTTTTCTGAAGTGTTCCTGAGCCCATGTGCTGATATCCTTTACACATTGATGTCGGTTTTTGATGCAGTGCCGCCTGAGGGATCGAAGGTCACGGGCATTCAATGTTGGTTTTCGGCCTTGCCGCTTACATGATTTAGTTAATGATTATTTGCTAAAAAGAATAAAGTTTATCAGTTTGAACATTAAATATCTTGTCTTTGTAGTGTATTCAATTAAATATAGGTTGAACATGATTTGCAAATCATTGTATTCTGTTTTTATTTATGTTTAACACAACGTCCCAACTTCATTGGAATTGGAGTTGTATTAAGAAAATGTTTTATCTTATCTACACTTATATTCCATCCATCCATCCATTTTCTGAGCCGCTTCTCCTCACTAGGGTCGCGGGCGTGCTGGAGCCTATCCCAGCTGTCATCGGGCAGGAGGCGGGGTACACCCTGAACTGGTTGCCAGCCAATCGCAGGGCACATACAAACAAACAACCATTCGCACTCACAGTCACACCTATGGGCAATTTAGGGTCACCAATTAATGCATGTTTTTGGGATGTGGGAGGAAACCGGAGTGCCCGGAGAAAACCCTCGCAGGCACGGGGAGAACATGCAAACTCCACACAGGCGGGGCAGGGGATTGAACCCGGGTCCACAGAACTGTGAGGCTGACGCTCTAACCAGTCGTCCACCGTGCCGCCTACACTTATATAACAAAACAAAATAAATTCCATATTATCACAGTGTGATCATACAGTGATTTAATTAAAGCATTGTGATACAAATAATTTTCCTAGTAATCCATCTCTACAATTATGTATTGTATTTACGGCACGGTGGACGACTGGTTCATAAGCACATCTGCCTCACAGAGGCCCAAGGTTCAAATCCAGCCTCCCTGTGTGGAGTTTGCATATTCTTCGCAACATGGTGGGCGACGGTCAGCCGGGCTGGCTTATCTCAGCAGACCTATACGATTCACGTAAATGGCATACTGTGAGTTCAAAACGCAGAATTTCGCCGAAAGGCGACTGATTTGCATGTATGAAAAACAAAAAGTTTTTTTTTAATTTTAAAAAATCACCAGTGTCGTGTGAAATTACTTTTCGTGCCAAAATCCTGAGTTCCAGTGCATACCCTTCAAATTAAAAGGCTACAAACTTAAAACAGGAAGTCAAGTTAAAACTTGCACATATAAACCAATTGACGTGATAAAACAGTCCCAAACAACTATTTTAACAATGCTATATTCAACTTTTAGCCAAAACATTAATTCATGAATATTAAGTCAATTGGGTTAGTTCCAAACACGTTCCCTTTTAGTTCATATGTTTGATATTGATAGTGGTTATAAAGAACCCAGAGTCAAATGTTAATTTCAGTCTATGCTGCGGGTTGCTAAGAAAATGAATGTTCATAATTTGGACACCCTTTATTTAAACCATGCAAACTTTTTGACACAGCCCCCTAAAGAATCGGAATCTGGAATCGAAATAAGGAATCAGCATCGCTTAAATTCAAACGATGCCCAACCCTATGTTTTTGAAGCATTATAAAATACTGTAACATGGGTACTAATCCTGTTAAAAGGAGCCTCTGCTGGTCACTTTTAATATTACATTTGATTCACTGTATATTACAGTACACCAACATCCCAGCGTACCCTGCTATGTGACTATTGCGCACACGTACATCACAATGCCGATGCTCAAACAATATATTGTTTAGCCCAAATCCACACAAACTTGAAGAGGTGGATTCTTCGTCTGATTGTGGTCGAATGTGTTCTGGTTCACTTCAGCTCAAGTGTGAAAGCATTACGGACTGAGGACGTGGACCAGTGTTAAAATGAATGTAGAAATTATAGAGAAATTTAAGACTGGCACAGGTGTCAAATCTGTCGTCTTCTTGCAACACACAAAGTATGTCAGAAAAGTTTTTCCTTCAAAGTAATCCCTGTGGAGTCCAACACACTTTCCCAGCCTTCTCTGCCACACCTTAATGCACTCCTGACAGGATTCCTTCAGGATCCCGCGCAGCTCCAGTGTCACGGCCACCTTGATGTCGTCCACATCTTCAAAATGGCTCCCTTGATGACCCCCTTGAGGTTGAAAAACATGGAAACATGGGGGGGTTGTAATCACACAGTGCCCAGGTTTGGAGAGTAGAGAAACTATTCCAGCATGGTGATGTTCTTCTCGGCCAGGAACTCTCGGATGATTAGGGCATCGTGTGAGCATGCATTTTGTCATGCTGAAGCAGCCACGAGATGTGCTGCAAACAATTCTCGCCTCATCTCGCACACTGAACAACGCAAACGCCACAAGATCTCTTTGAATCCATGCTGGTTGAGCATCTAGAGTACAAAATACAAAACTCGTATTTTGTAGTTTAAGCTTTTGTGACACCAGTCTTGGAACATTTCTGACACACCTCGTATCTCCGTCTGTGGCGTTGGTGCTTATTTAAACAGCTCTTTGTTATATTTCAGGGGATAAAAATAGCACCATATAAAACACTGAGCGTATGTAACTTGTCGACCAGAATTATTTTGGAAGTTTGAATTTTGTCACGGTACTATTGTATGTAGCAAACGCTGTCTTTATTCAGATGGGCAAGTTCTGGTTTGACTTTAAAGATACCATAGTGAACGCCAAGTAAACTGAGAATGTATGTACAATGTTCTTTTTTGTTTTTGCTTTTGTCCAGACCAGAATACCAAATTCTAAGTGCATAAATACCCTAAAATCTAGCCTACTACTTAAGAGTGAAATTTGTTGCCATTCTACCAACGTGTTCCGGGTACGGTGTCCCCAAATTGACTGGGTCACGGCGACTAGTGATAAGCGTTGGATTTTTTTTCTGCTTCTCCGGGCTTGTCTTCTCTTTTTATAGTTTATGGCATTCATAAAAAAGATGCACAATAGGGTTCATGGCACATCCGGCATCTCCTGGCAACAACAGTAAGACAGCTCCCAGGCAAAGCCAATGACTCATACTGTGTGGAGATTGTTAAGGGGGAGAGACCAAAGAGAGTTGGCAAACATACAATCGACATGCATCATGTGGCGTTTATACTCAGTGAACCAATGTGTTATAAAAGGTATTTTCTTCAGCTACTGAACGACATTGAAAGAAAACTAGTTTTATTTGAGGGCTCACCTGCTGCATTGAGCTTCAAATCCTGTTTGTTGATGTCTTCATTTCATAGGTTAGTACTGTAACCTCCCACGTCTTCCGTCATCCTTATGCATAGCTTTTCTTCTCCCTACAGCCTCCATCTTGACAAGGAATACTATAATGTTGTAGTCAACACAAATACAGTACAGGAATAACAAGGACCTTTTATCCACCGGATTAGCACCATATTCAGTGCCTGCAGGTTTAATCCATGCAATCTACGATTTAAGACACATTCAATTAAGGCAGCGTATCATACAGGAATTGTCTAACGGCCGAATAAAATATTGTAATTCATCTACTTTTCTAAGGATGGTCTTTTGCGATTAATTTGGACTGAGTGCAGGAAAAATATAGAAGTGAATGGCTTTCTCCAGTACTGAGAACATGGACTATTAAGTAATTAATTAATTTATTACTTGTGAGGACACCCTTTTCTGCGGAAACTCTTTGTACCTTCAAAATAATATTCAATTAAAAAGCTGTTTTCAGGCAAAGACATCCTTGCAAAGCCTCATGCATGGTCTTTTCAGATCGCACACTCAACTTGCATGAAATAAAATATAATTATGATCACTTTAAAGACTCATAATTCTTTGACTTGGGCAATGACTGTCTACGTTTAATTATGGGTTGCCAACATTTTATCAAATGTTGACTATTTTTTGCAGCCTTCTGATGCAGAAACGTAATTTGAGTTTGACTGTAGTGAATCACCAGATCTTGTGTGTCAGTATCTCAGAGAGAGAGAGAGAAGGGAAAAAAGCAGAAGCAGACTTGCTCAGTGATCTATGTCCATCAAAGATAAGGCAAACTATTACATCATTATTAAAGTCTGAGTTCTGCAGTAACCCTGCAGAGAGTAGTGGTCAATATCTGGCTCCTAACCAAAAGTGTAATATTTGACAGCTTTAACATATGCTGTAATAGCAATCCAGTGAAACCATACATGTAATAGCACACACATATCAAAGACCAATTCTAAAACATACCGTACTATAGTTGGATAATGTCACCGGACATCAGGACCTCAAGCTTACGTAACTCTTTTAACAGTAAGGAATGTTTCATCCCAACAAGAAATCTTCCCAAAATAAAATTAGATGTACACCTGCCGCATTTCCTATCTCACCTTGTGTGCGTGTGTGTGTGTGTGTGTGTGTGTGTGTGTGCGTTATTGTATGTGGGGAACACACACGCAAACACACACTGTGCTATTGCTCTGTTATGTTCCACCATTACTGTTTTGACTGTGACGTACTGGCATGTGCCTAGACTGAACACTTAACACGCATGTCCTACATTTTAAGTCTCATGGATGGAAGCCGTCCTACTACTCCATGTAAATCTGAGGTTCGGAAAAGGACTAGAATTTAGGTTAGGCTACTTACCTGAAGACAGTGTCTTCAAACCCAGGACATATATCCACTGTTTAGTTTTTGCGCTTTTAAACGACTTTACACCGATCTGATCGGCTTGATCAATAATTAGCATTTTATGCTGATTGGCTGATTGGCTTTAATGTCATAATTCGCCGAGCCGATCAATGAAAGGACATTTACTCCGTCGTATAGAGTATATTTGAATCTATAGTTTATTTTTAGCCTTGTCGCGTGTCTTTTGATGTCATTTACGATCACTGGGCTTTGCCAAACCAAACGCGACTGAATACACTCGTTACCACGGCCACGACAACAACAATGGATCGTGCGTGTATTGTGTTGGTAAAAAAAGAACAAAATGGGGTAAAACGTGTGCTGGTGGTGGTCACCGGTGCTCGGGAGAAGATGTTCGTTCAAGGATTGCTTGAGGTATGTTCATGTACTTTTAATACGATACGGTTCACAAGCAGCCAACAAAACGTTATTGAGCCGAGCAAGCTAGTGCTAGCACTAACGGTTGTACGTAAATATGCCGGCGTTCTGTTGAATCATCCTCTAAGGTTTTGGTGTGTGTGAAGTAATTTAATTACAATAAAGTAATTTAATTACAGTAAGTTAGCACCCATTATTTCTGTCATGACCTGACTAGAGAATATTTTTGAAGATACTCAGTATACAGTACACAAGTATATACAGTAAATGAACAAGTCATTTAAATAGACACATTGTTCCATCTTGTTATCGGATTGGTGATCGGTTATCGTTTGTTTTTTTTAAACTCGCTGATCGGTGCCAAAAATCCTGATCATATAAAGCCTAGCTTTTAACATTGCAAGAGACATATTGTCCATACACAGACGAGCTTACTGTCGCGCTCCAGTGACC
The DNA here is from genome assembly GCF_024500385.1 of Phyllopteryx taeniolatus. NCBI lineage: Eukaryota > Metazoa > Chordata > Actinopteri > Syngnathiformes > Syngnathidae > Phyllopteryx > Phyllopteryx taeniolatus. Next base: position 9,155,373 of record NC_084509.1, read on the forward strand.
TCTAACACAAAGGAGGACTCTAATCTCTGCAAATCTTCTAGTTACACCTACTGCTCACTGGGTTTGTGAGCACTACGGCCAGCTATCAATGATATTACTACTTATTTCCATGAAGCACTCTCAACGGGAAGTGAACATTATCATCGACAGCGGCTTGTGAGTGTCTGGTGGGTATAAGAGGGCACAGTATAAAAGTGAATGTATTATAGAGTTAATGGTTGCTGGTTTGCATTTAAATACAAACTAAAAGTAAACTAAATACTGTGAGGCATGCATTTCGAGGGCATCAGCACGAGTTTAATTTATCTACCAAGAGTTCAGGCAGCAGTGATGGTGTAATGGTCATTCAAGCATCATTCATTATTCATTAGGATCAATCAGCAACAAACTCGCAGAAAAGGTCAAGGTAAATGTGAAGAGCTCAGATTGCACAGAGTCAAAAAGATCACCTTTAAGAAATGTGACTATTTGATTGTGATCCATGGCATGGCACATAAGTAACTCATGTTTGTGGTTGCCATTCTACTCCAGGGTTTTAGATAACTGCAATAATAAGCATCGTTCCTGTTCCTGCAGACAGTAGTTGCTTTATGTTCGTACTAAAATATTAATGCCAAGTTATGAAGCCATAACATACAAACCTGGCTGATCCCTGCATATGTGGGCCAGTAACTTTTTTATTTTTTATTTTATTTTTTTTATTTTTAAAAAGCCTCTTCTATGCCCTTGAATGGCTGTGAAAGAATGTATGAAATAATCCAACTGGAGGAAAATGCATTGAACTCAACGACACACATTGGACCAGACAAAAGTTCCAAGTGTAAAATGTCAAATGGGTTAAATTCTTAGCGGAGCGATTTGTCCGCAAGAATAAATGACACCATTTTGAAGTGGATCACACCCAGCTCGAGCTTCTACAGCTCCCCTGGAGATAGTGTCTTCTTAGTGTGATCTAATTAGAGATTAAAAAGAGCAGCTTCCTACTACGAGTGGGTGTCACGTCACCACTAATAGGAATAATTTTACTTTACTCAAAGCATGTCTACATTGCCAGGCAATGATCGGTTTGTTCATAAACGAGCATGATATTAGCGAGGGGACACGCCACGGTGACTACATCAAAAGAGACTCTGGGGCACAGCAGCCAAGAATTCAACCTGCTCTGAGCCTAGCAATCCATCCTATTGTTGTTCAATAAGGAACATAGCGTGATACACATGGATGCATGAGAAGACATGCACTGCCAAACAAAAGAAGTGGAAAGATAAATCCTAGCCAACAGCATGTTGCTTTATCGTGGCAGCTTTCCCCCACTCAATCAGACATACTGTGTGCTTGCTTTCAGGTGGGACTTGCAAGGACTCATCAGCATTTCTTTTCAGAATCAGAATCATCTTTATTTTGACAAGTATGTCCAAAAAACACACAAGAAATTTGTCTCCGGTAGTTGGAGCCATTCTAGTACGACAACAGAAAGTCAATTCAGAGAATACTTTTGAGACATAAAGACATTGACAAAAACAGTCACTGAGCAATAAAAGGTTGCTAGTAATCTGGTAATACCGGTACAAGTTTTCTTTTTTTTTTTTTTTTTTTTTTTAACAATTGTGCAAAAAGATGCAGAGTCCTCTAGCAATTATAGCAGTTTGAATGACTAATATAGCAATAGTCCGATGCGATAACCATTGTGCAGGGGCCGCCAAGACTTCAAGGAATGTATGCAGTTTAAAGTGACTAGTAGTGTGATAGTCTGGGGCAATGTCGATTGTGCAAATGTTGCAGATACTCATCAGTCAGTGTGCAAGTGGTGCAGATGCTACTCTAGCATGAGTGGCCAGTATTGGACAACAACAGATATGCAAATAGTGCAGCATCGCAAAACTACTACAGTGAGTGCACAGGTAATGTATAATTGGCCCGACAGAAATGTGACAACAAACTCAAGACAAAAAATTGGCAGCATGTTGCAATGGAATTGTAAGTTAGCTGTTTAAGAAGTTGATGGCAAGAGGGAAGAAGCTCTTAGAATGTCTGCTAGTTTTAGTTTGCATTGTTCGGTAGCGCCTACCTGAGGGAAGGAGCTGGAAGAGCTGGTGACCAGGATATGGAGGGTCCAAGAAGATTTTGCACGCTCTTGTCTTAGTTCTGGCAGCGTGCAAGTCCTCAAGGGTGGGTAGGGGGGTACCGACAATCTTTTCAGCAGTTTTGATTGTCCGTTACAGTCGGAGTTTGTCCTTTTTTGTAGCAGTACAAAACCAGACTGTGATGGAAGAACACAGGACTGATTCGATGACCGCTGTGTAGAACTGCCTCAACAGCTCCTGTGGCAGGCCGTGCTTCCTCAGTAGCCACAGGAAGTACATCCTCTGCTGGGCCTTTTTGAGGATGGAGTTGTTGTTGATCGCCCACTTCAGGTCCTGAGAGACTGTAATTCCCAGGAACATGACGGTCTCGACGGTTGACACAAGGCAGCTGGACAGCGTGAGGGGCAGCTGTGCCAAAGGATGCCTCCTGAAGTCCACAATCATCTCTACAGTCTTGAGCGTGTTCAGCTCCAGGTTGTGTCGGGCGCACCACTTCCTGTCAGTATGCAGACTCGTCACGTCTTTGATGAGGCCGATGACTGTGGTATCATCTGCAAACTTCAGGAGTTTGACAGCCGAGTGCGTTGAGGTGCAGTCGTTCGTGTTTTAAAATTGGGACACGGTACCCTCCAGCAAAGACGTGTAACATGACGCATGAGCCTCTCAGTGCCCCTTCCAAGGCTGTGTTGACTTAAGTTTAAAGCTCACCAAAGTCTTGTATTTTCCTACTTTTTTTAATGGTAAACGACAACAAAGTAGTGCAAAGGAGGGAGCCTATAAATTTGTAAAAAGCCTGATAAAACGGTTAAAAGTGAGTCAGCTGTCTGATCAAACCCTTGTATCTCCGCTTCTTGACAATTAAAGGGACACTGTGTAGCATTTTCTGTTGTTTACTGGCCAAAATAAATATCTGCATTGATATGTGTTATCATTGGTGTACGTTGGCCTCTTAGGGGTAGTGTGGTGCGATGCATGCATGGAGCTACTCGTTTAATGTAAGCTTAATAAAAAATAAAATAAATAAATAAAGAGTGGAAGAAGAAAGTATCGACATAACGTTATACGCCCGTGAGTATTATATTTCCTGGCTGTCTGTATGTGTTACTACACTGTTTGTGTGTGAATATTCGTTATTTGAAAATAAATCCCTTCCATGAACAAATGCTACTATTAGCAAGCCCATCAATAGGCGTTAGTTTTTACGAGCATCAATACCCAAAAATAATATCAGTGCAGTGCATCCCATATAAAACGTTTCTATTCATCATGGGAAGCCATGATTATATTCATAATGTCTTTGCCGTGACACATACATTCTGGACACACCCCACCTGTGTCTGTAGGGGGGTGAGGGGTGCATAGAAATGACTTCAAGCAGATTTAGTGTTATCGAAAAGACCTGGTAGCATGAACCGAAGAGCAGACGTGGTTCTGGTAATAAAAGATAGTCTTTGGCGGCCTAAAGCTAAACTCTGGCACTTAATCAGTGTGCCAAGCGTATTCAGACAGAAACTTGGATGGTCCTCTTCCTTAAGCCCCACAAATTAGAGGCCACAGAATGCCTAAAGCTTTGACAAACTAATGCCGCGCTCAACATGCTGGCCTCGTTTTAATTTAAGTGACAAGGACCCACTGTTCTCATTTCCTGATGGAGCCGACATGTTTGCATCTTGCTGGATTTGTAGAATGGTTTGAGGCAAGTACAATGCTAAAACAATGCTAGCTTCATTTTTCAAAGTACTGTGGCATACAAGTCTATGCTCGATGCTGCATTTAACCTGATTTTTTATATGTGATGAATGGAAACTCACAGGATTTAAAGATGCTAAATAAATACTGAGCACTGACTCTAATTCTGTGAGCCCATCCTTAAAGTGAGCTCCAATTGAAAAGACAAATACATATAATTTTACAACTACTGACCTCTACTACTGAAATACAGTGGTATATATTTATAATTTATTCCTATAAATTAAACAAACAATTTTGTTTAGACCATAATTTGATACACTGTCGCTGTCATGTTTTAGCGTGTGCAAAGCATTCTGGGAATGGCTGTTGTAAAATTGTTTCGTTGCTGCGCTCTGCAGAGCTAAGCTAGCCACTTGCGAACAACTTTTATTGTCAGCAAAAAGAGTTAAAAATGTCATACTGCGCAGCTTTTGGGTGCAATTTCCAATCAGGACGGAATACAAAAAAGGAGGAAAGCATTCATAGCGTTCCCAAAGAGATAAAGTTGAGGAAACGGTGGGAGGAAGTGGTCGGCAGAGTTGAGCTGCCGAAAGATCTGCGGCTGTGTTCTCGTCACTTCAGCCCAGATTCTTTCTTTTTATTCTTTCCTCACAAGGAGCCGAGCGAAAGCCGAGCAAAAAGACGCGAAAGACAGGAGGTGCTGGCCAGGTACTTTGATCAGCACACTTTAGCAGTAGCTACAAATACACCACTGAAAATGACCAACTCGAGTCCTCATTTCTTGTTTCTTCCTCTCTCTCTCTCTCTCTCTCTCTCTCTCTCTCTCTCTCTCTCTCTCTCTCTCTCTCTCCCTCCCTCCCTCCTCATTTCCCTGATCACACTCTGGCTCGAACTGAAATGGCTGAACAGCGTTCATCGCTGCCAGGGGCTGCTACTGTGACTACTGCTAAAAACTCCGGGTGTCGGGCACATCCCCATTTGATGTCACTACCCAGAATGCACTGTGACAAAAAAATAATGGCGGCCTATGTTGAAATTAGGTTTCGTAAAAATATATAAATCTGGAAATTATTAGACTTTACATCGATTTTATCGGCCTTATCGGTATCGGCCGATAATTAGCATTTTATGCTGATCGGCTTGAATGTCATAATTCGCTGATCCAATCAATAACGTCATTGATCGGCTCTGCAAAAGACATTTACTCCGGATCGCCATTGTGCACAGTATATATGAATACAAAAGCTAGTTTATTTTTAGCCTTGTCGTGTGTCTTTTGGCGTAGTCCTATAAATATCTGATGGCCAATAAAGTTATTTTTAAACAAAAATGAAAAACATGTCGGCGGTGTGGAACAGACAACAGATGTTGTCTGAGACAGACAACACGTAATACTGACCAGATCAGACTACAAGACAAATTTGCTCTTTCAGGCTACTGCAATAAAATCTTGTAAATTTGATACCACCGCATCCCGTTCTTTACGATCATCGGACTTTATCTTGTCAACTCAAATGCGACCGGATACACTCATTACCGTGGCGACAACAACAAGAGTGGATCGTGCCGACTATATTATGAGGACAAAATGGGGGAAACGTGTGTTGGTGGTCACCGGTGCTCAGGACAGGAGAGGACCTTCGTTTAAGGCTTGCTTGAGGTATGTTCACGTACTTTTAATACGATACGGCTCGCAAGCAGGCAACAAAAACATTATGTAGCCTCGCAAGCAAGTGGTAGCACGAAAGGTTGGACGTAAAGATGCCGCCGTTCAGTCGAATCATGCTCTAAGGTTTCGGTATGGGTGAAGTCATTTAATTAAAAATAAAGTAATTTAATTACAGTAAGTTAGCACCCATTATTTAATGTTGGTTTGACCTGACTGATTAGAATACACGATCTGACTAGAGCACTGTTTTCTAACCTTTATGGAGCCAAGGAACATATTTTACAATTGAAAAATCTCACAGCACACCAACAAACAAAAATACACAAAAAGTGGATACATTAATTACTGTATTTACTTCCTGCCATCTAATAGAAGACCATTCATTTGTTCATCTGTCACTATGCCTCACTGGCATAAATAGAGGAACAAAGATACATTATTTATTGTAAATATAATTTTTGGAGCAATTAAGTACACAAGTATATACAGTAAATGAACAGGTCATTTAAATAGACATATTCCTCCATCTTGTGATCGGATCAGTGATCGGTTATCGTTTTTTTAAACTCGCTGATCGGTGATCGTCCCCAAAAACCCTGCTCGTGTAAAGCCTAGAAATGATTATTGAAAGTTGAATCTTATTGTTATATTACTCAAGTCAAAAGAGATCATATATACCAAACATGTCATTACAATCGGAGTTCACTTTAAGCAAAGGTGTTTATACACCTCCTGCAGTGCTGCCTCACCAGGTCACATGAACGTGTAATGTCATCTTTTTTGTGTCCTGAGGTAGCGCTTCTCCTTTCAACGCTCTTAAGACCTGGATATGTCTGATCCACTCCCCGTCACCACCAAGTCAAGTAGTCCTGACGAGAATGAAATCACTGCCTCTGTGGCTTGGATCGCTTATTCTCACTGATACTCCTTTAAAACAAATGAGATGTTTATAAATAGTGTGAGTGTGATATGGTGGATTTTTACAATGGATGGTAGCACATTTAAGGGGACATGTAATTCAGTTTAAATCTGGTTAAATAATCCCACAAAAATTATGAGCAAAAAAAATAGGCAAACTATAAACTATGTCTTGCATTTTACCTGCTCTTCTGGCTTCTCCTAATAGGGTCTCCCCAAAGGTACAAGTGTATTTTTATATGGTTTTGCATAATAAAGTTAGACACTGCCCAAAGGCTTGTTTGAATATGAAATATTTGCAAAAGCCCAAAAGATATGTGATTTCAATAGGGAATTCATTCAGATTGTAAGACCAATGCTTTTGTTTTCCATTGTAGGTTTATTTAGCATAAATAATAGAGGATAATTATAGTGCACTGCATGAGTGAAGAGGCTGCTTGTATTCTGAGTGAAACGTTTGTGTGCTCTAATGCAAATTAAACTTGGGGCCACTGCTTTTTACCAGAGTTGAGCTGGACATAAGGAAGCGTGCAGCCTTTGAAGACAGCCACGCGTCCATCTTTTGCTGGGCATGGAGCAGCGTGGAACGAGGCTGTGTCATCATCACGATGATGTAACATGGACTAGGAGATACAATCCGACTGTAAACAAGTGAGCCTGCAACAAGATCATTGAGAGGGACATATGTCGACTTGTAGAGCTTACTTTTTCTTTTTCATTGTCATGCCCAATTTAACATGTTCAACTAGAACTAGCCACATAGTAATTGGTGTGACTTGAATTAAAAACACTGAATTTCCCTGTTGACGAATTTAGCAGTTTAACAGCAGCCAATATATATATGTCACCCATATTGTGTTTGTTAAGTGGTTACTGATGAAATGCATAATGATAGATTAATTGGATCATGTTAGGTACTTGGTCGATTGTGCAGAATTGATTGTTGCTGAATTGTGTCTTGAAACAACTGAGACATACAGTAGTACATACAGTGTACTACTTGACTGCAACCAGCAAAAGGCGCTGTTTATTTACTCTCAACTAGTGTGCGATAAGAAGAACATGAATTCAGATATAAACAGTGATGCCAGTAATGCATTACAAAGTACAAAGGTATTAAAAACTAATGTGTTACTCCAAAATGGCCGCTATTTTGAGTAAAGAGCATTGTAATGCGTTACTGTATCTTGTTAAGTAGTCAGATGATAGTTACGTCATCAAACCAATGATAGTTGCTATAGTTGACTATGACTCTGAACAAGCAATCATTGGTTTATGATGACTTAAATAAGCAGTCTATCTGTCCAATAGCATTTTTATCAGATAGGCTTCCTTTCCAATGTATTGAGGAAATGACTGGGAGGTCATAGTTTATCATACAATCCACAGTGAAGGTGCTATAAATATAAAAGTGCAAAGAAATGCACAGCTTCATGTCACCACACTATTTTTGTTATTTTCCTCAGTAAAAAGTGTATTTGATTGTTGTCACCGTATTTTCACGACCATAAGGCGCACTGTATTAAAAGTCCCAGTCTCAGTTACGGGGTCTATTTCTGTATTTAACACATACAAAAGGCGCAACGTATTATTGGGCGCAGGCATGGTAAAACATACGCTAGCGTGCATGCTAGCGTATGTTTTTAAAAAGGCAGCGGGAGCAAAACTGAGTTCGGTGGTACTTTATTGAAGTATTTAACAATATTCTCACGTTATTTTTTTATCAATCCTCATCCACAAATCCATCAAAGTCCTCATCTTCTGTATCCGAAATGAACAGCTGGGCAAGTTCTCCATCAAACATGCCGGGTTCCCTCTCGTACTCGTCAGAGTCAGTCTCGTTGCCGCGGGCTGTTCAGCAATGATGCCGGCTTTCCCGAAAACTCGGACAACAGTCAAAGCAGATACCTTAGCCCAGGCATCCACAATCCATTCACATATGGTGGTGTAACTCGCCCGGCGTTGCCTCCTAGTCTTAGTAAAGCTGTGTTCGCCATCTGTCATCCATCGCTCCCACACCACTCGCAACTTCACTTTGAATGCCCTGTTTACACCGATGTCAGCGGTTGGAGTTCCTTCGTCAAGCCTCCCGTAATGATGGCAAGCTCAGAGTTCATTTGCTGCACTTGAGATGGGCGCGCATGGAGTCACACATCAACAGGGACAGTGACATGTGGAAAAAACCATCTGGTCTCTTTACGTACACCTCACTCAGCCACTCTCTCATTTTCTCCTCGTCCATCCAGCCCTTTTGATTGGCCTTAACGATGACTTCGGCTGGAAACTTTTCTTTAGGCAGCTTCGTCTTCTTAAAAATCACCATAGGTGGCAGTTTCTGTCCATTACCATGGCAACCAAGCACAACAGTAAAAGCCGACTTCTCGTGCCCCGTTGTGCGTATCGCTACCGTGCTGGTCCCCTTCTTCTCTACGGTGTGCTTCACCGGGATGTTGAAAGTGAGCGGCACTTCGTCCATGTTGGTGATGTGGTTGGGCTGGATGTATTTGTCGGCAATCTTTTTACTGCAGAAGGAGGGGATGATGGCCAGCTTTTCCTTGTAATCCGCCGGAATTTGCTGTGCCACAGTAGTCCTTGCCCGGATGGATAGATGGCGCTGTTTCATAAAACAAAAACACCAAGACGGACCTCCTTGAAAATGTTAAATTTTCATTTCTTCTGCAAGCGTTATTGCCCTCAGTCAAATGGTGACTGTAAAGACGCTTCTCCCGGCTGTTCGAGTGGGTCTTCCAACTCGGGGCACTTCGCCCTGTTTCGGCGGAAACTCAGCTTCATCTTCTTGACTTTGGCGAAGTTCGTTTTCCTGCTTCCTCCACTTGCGAACCATGGATTTGTTGACCTTGAATTCTCTCGCGGCTGCTCGATTCCCATGTTCCTCCGCGTAAGTGATAGCTTGCAGTTTAAACTGTGCTTCGTAAGCGTGTCTCTTCATAGGTGCCATTTTTGGGGGTCCTTAGCCAAACCAATGTTGTTTTGCACAATGCACATACCGGCGCTATATACGTACTGGGGGCGTGCTTTTATCGTCCTCCTTCATGCGCACCCTTCCCCCTTTAACGTCCGCATGCTGTCCTCAGTCACGTCCGCCTTTCCTCTATATAAGCAGCGTTTCGCCAGGAAATGCTCCCACTCAGTCAAGCGGACCGCTCATCAAAGTCACACAACATTTACATATTTTGGAACTCGGTGTACACATAAGGCGCGCCACATTATAAGGCGCCCCATCCATTTTGGAGAAAATTTAAGACTTTTAAGTGCGCCTTATGGTCGTGAAAATCCGGTACTTTTTTATTTACACATTAAGAATAGAGTTTTGTTGCCGTTAACCGCATTGTGGGTTAATTATTCAGACTGAAGTGCACTGTCAGAAAGTGTCATGGAGGTAAGGACTGACTTACTGAAGGACTTACAATATTTACCTTAAATACTATATACCAAGAAAACTGAGAGCTTTCAACGTCATCTGGAGTCCGGACTGCTCCGGTGGAGCTCGCAAGCTGGATTAAAGCGCCGCACAGCTGATGTTCACGTAGGTGCTTCACCCCCGTCAATCACCCACAGCTTTGGTAGTGAAACAGCTGCTGAACTTGTCACCGGGAACTCGCTGTTTGTATCAAAATTACGATGGTGGGCGCAAGTGTGTTTGGGTTTCTGTGGTTGTGTGTGTGTTTGCGTCTGTCTGTGTGTGCGTGCTCGTGTATTGATGGAGGACGGGATCAGGAAAAGCTAACAACAAACTATAATGCAAACAAAATGAGTACTGTTGGCCGCAATCACGCTTTTAAAACAACAACATAAAAATTGTGCAGTGATGTCTGTTTCCCCCAAGCCCAACATCTAATATGCTTGGGTTGCTACAGTCTGTTTATCCATCTATAGATCCATCTATCTATCCATCCATCCATCCCTGCAGCACGGTAAACAAGTGGTTAGCATGTCTACCTCACAGTTCTGAGGTTTTGGATTCTGGGTGCTCCGGCTTCCTCCAAAACTCTGCATTTTAAATATAAGATCAGACAAATAGATATAAATATATGAGTTTGGATTTATATTTAATTTATTTTGTCTTTATTAGCATATTTGGTATTTGAGTAACGCAAAGGTTATTGAAAGTAATCAAGGTATATCACTTTAATATTATGGTACTTGAATTACGTTACTAACTACATTTTATTAATAGGTAAGTATCGGAATTGATTTTTCAAGTAACCCTCCCAACTCTGTTTTTCTGCCAGAGTCTGTAGTGAAGTGTACTTGAGAATGGTGCGCTCATTTACATGTTTAAATATTTATTTGGTAGGTGAAGTCTGTGCTAAGTAGGTCATTTAATGTTGCTTCAAGCTACACACTAATATTTAAGTTATTGGTTCATGTTGACGTCATTCCGTAACGTGTGTGGCGTGTATTACCAAGTAATGGGTACAGTGGATTACTGGATAAGTGATATTACTGCCACTCGGCAGCTGCCGGAAGTAACTACAAAAGTTACTTGTAATCTAACTTATCTTAATTACTTATCTTACTTTTGAAATCAATGAATCAATAAAGTAACTTAGTTACTTTTAAGCTCAAGTATTCAGTAAAGTACCAAAGTTACTCTTTCAAAGTAACTGTGGCAACACTGGATATAAATTGAACTATACATATACACTATGGAAACTGCTCACGATGACACTGACAGGAGAAACAGGAGTTCAGAACAATCCGATCAGTAGTATTTTTAAAATTCATTGATCGATTTATCGTGTTTTCTCCATGTGTTTTTAATAACCCTTCTTATCTTCCTCCATCATCCTTTATCATCCTTTTCCATGTAAGCCCTCACGTCTTCCCTCACTACATCTGTCAACCTTCTCTTTGCTCTGGCAGTCTTGGGATTCCCTGCTCAGGAAACGGCTGCCATTGACGGCTTTAGAAGTCAAATATCCATGTTAACGGGGAAGGCTGGCAGTGAATGAGTTTTTAAACATAGTGGGGAAACTATGCAAAAATATAAGAATTTGAGAAAGGGGCCAATACTTTATCAGGGTACTGTATAAATAGAAAATACATAATCCATACAATAGTTTTTTCTTGATTGTATTAATAATCTTGGCAATGGGTGCCCTTTTTTGGCTTAAACACATGCCCTAAATACTGTATATCTGTGCACATGCCTGCACATATGTCCAAATCAAAACTAGATCTTTCACACTGAAGGTTTTCCTCTTAACACTCCCACCATTTGACATGTTGCATCCATAAGTAAGTGTCATTTGCTCCAGTGATGAAATGTCGTCACACTTGCCGGTCCGGCACGCCGGCTGGGTGGTTTCTCACAAAAAGCAGCAAGGCTCTTGATCAACAAAGCACAGTCGTGACACTCTTCTTGCAAACGCCTGTAAACACGTGAGGAGGCGCTATGACCAGGATTCACTCCCTCAGCATTTCACCGCCTGAGGAACACCCCCCACCCCCACTCCCACTCCGCAAGACGGATAAAACGGCTATCCCACACCAAACCGTGCACCACTCGAAACCACGCATCAACCCTCACGTCAACTCTTTAATTATTTACTTCAATGTCCGTGATGAGGTTATCACAAATGTAATCTGACAAAGCCCCCCCCCCCCCCACCACCACCACAATTGCGCTTACGTAACGACACATTTCACCAACTTAGAGGATCTCATTTCAAAGCCTTTATCGGGGAATCAGCTTACATAACAGATGATTCAGAGTAGGAGTTGCTGTGTGTATGTGTATGGTCGTGTGGGTATGCATCAGTGTGCTTGAGAGGGTACAAATGAAGATGTTCCTTCCCTGACAGACATTTGATGGGCTCCGTGCAGCTCAGCATCGCCTGTCAAGGGCTACCCCCCTAAACCTCTCCTCACTGCACCTGCTGTACACAATAACAAGTGCATTACTTTGTATCGCCCAGGTACACACACACACACACATTCACATACGCATACACACTGTGCTTAAGGGGGAGCCCAGCATCACCCATCCATAACAAACAGGTCCCACACAAGAGCAGTGGACAACAACAACAACACAGCAGTGGATGAAGGCCAAAATAAATCCCCTTGACACATAACCCCACACATTACCCCCCACCCCACACTAACCTATGAGGTCGCTCCCCCCCTGCCATCGCATTGTGATAATAATGCAAAGTCAGCGTTCGAAAAAATAAAAAATAAAAAATAAAAATTACAAAAAAAAAAGAGTGTGAGTTAGTATTATGTAGTCCAGGGTGGACAAGAGACAAGAAATAGGGCGCGGAGTAAAATAATTAGGATTAGCCGCAGCACCTGCCTGACGGGGCGCCTTGGGGGGGGCGGAGGGAGACGAGAAGAGGGAAAGACCCGAGGATGGCGACCAACCATCCTGGCCTCTTCTACCACTGTTTTAAGGATATTAGCACACTTTAGAGATAGTTAATAATAGTGTCTTACCCGCACAGTCCACAAGAAGCAGGACTACCACGATGTCCCCGAATCGGACCATGGCAAAGTCTTCCCACCTCCTCCACTTGATGCGAGCTCTCGAACGGCGAAAGGGCTCGTCTCCTCGCTCTCCTCTTCGCCCCCACCGGCGAGTGTTTGTGTCGCCCTCGGCTTTGTGGCTGCTCCTCAGCAAGCGTTCATCCTAAAATTGAATCGCTCCGTGTGGCTCATTCAGCGGTCAGTCGGAGGAGGGCGAGCCGCTTGTGCTGGTGGTTCTAGTGATGCTGATGAGCGCCACAGCGCCGTTCAAAGTGTGACTGACAAGCCGAGCCTGTTTACACTCCCGAATCAATGCGCACGGGAGGGACGTTGCACCCCCCGTTAACTAGTGCGCCTTTGACATTGACGAAAAAAAGGATCCGTGGTGAATCCTATAAGAGAAGCATGCAAGGTCATGTATTCTCAGTTGCGTTTATATGTCATAAACTGAACAACCTCTGATATTTATTCCCTCCACTAGTTATATTCAATTGCGTGGAGTATCACGTTTTATTTGCTCCAAAGTCTCTGCAATATGAAATGTATATTTTTTTGGACTGTACTTTACTTTTATTTTCTACGGAAGCGTATTGCATTCACTTGGATAAGTGATAAAACTCCTGTTTTTCTGAGTAATTTTTTTCCACCTGCTTTTCTGACTATTTTATTCTGTTTTTCTGACTATTGTTTTCTGACTATTTTTTTCAGTTTTTCTGACAAATTTTTTACCACCTGTTTTTCTGACTAATTTTTTTCTGAGTTATCAGGACACATCGAACTCACGCGAGAACCTGCGAACTGCAAGTGACTCTTTGCGGACTCACTAATGGCGGATTACTGCTGGGCCGGGATTGTGGTACATACACCCGGCGAAGCCGATTCCGGCGCCTCAGTTGCACACCATGCGGGTCCAGTATTTTCATCAGTCTCCTGATCGTCTCTTGTGTCACCACGTAGCCAGCCTCAATGCATTTTAAATGCATCATCTTGTATCCATGGAGCACACCATATCTGTCCAACTGATTCTGGACAAACATTGCTTTATCTCGCAGATCTGAATGGGCTTTCCTCCTGAACAAACGCAAAGTCCGCAGGTGCCTGTGTAATGTCGACAAACTAATTACAATACCATCTATTTGACTCAAAGACAGGAGTATCTCCCAGTTTCTTAAACCCATAACAAAATAAAACTTGATCAAACTAAATAAGCCGGTCACGTTGCTTACTACGGAGTCCGCAAAAAGTCACTTGCAGTTCGCAGGTTCTCGCGTGAGTTCGATGTGTCCCAATAACTCAGAAAAAATTTGTCAGAAAAACAGGTGGAAAATAATTTGCCCGAAAAACAGAAAAAAATAGTCAGAAAAACAGATGGAAAAAAAATTGTCAGAAAAAAATACTCAGAAAAACTGAAATTATTCAAAAGAACAAAGCCCTCAAAAAAATTACTCAGAAAAACAGGAGGTTTTTTTAATCCAAGTGAATGCAATACACTTTCGTAATTTTCCACAAGTAAACGACCAATCCATAATTTTTATATAATGCTTGCTTACGTTTTTGGAGGATGACAATTTGTAAAACTTTTTCCACCTATTATCAATTCCACTTTTTTTTTTTTTTTTAGACCAAGGGCGGTGCAGGTACTGTATTTACATTTGAGTACTCACCATTATTATTATTGTTATTATTATTATTATTATTATTCAAGAACACAGCATTGTTGACGAATATTTGGGGCATGGCCTGTATTAGAGGGGAGAAAGGACAATAAACTGTGTTGGGTCAGTCAGAACTGCCTCATGTACAATGGACCATCTGAAAAATTTGCATATGGAGCTACACCCACTTGCATATTTACATGACAAACCTGAGCAGACCAGAACAGGAAGTCAGACGGAGATGCAAGGAAATTATGCGCAATTCAGCACTATTATACCAGATCACTGCTCTGTATTAAATATAAAATACCTTTATCCACTGGTACTGCACTTCCCTGCTTCCAATGCAGACTAGCCACTTGGACCTCATATACCTTATTTACACTCTATTTACACACTTCATTCCTCCTCTGCATTGTATATACAGTAAATAATTGTCACAGTAATGTGAGTGCGAATGGTTTCTATGTGCCCTGCGATTGGCTGGCGACCAGTTCAGGGTGTACCCTGTCTCTCGCCCAGAGACAGCTGGGATAGGCTTCAGCACGCCCGCAACCCTAGTGAGGGTAAGCGGTACGGAAGATGAATGAATGAATGAACTGTCACAGTTGAGAGTACTGAATCTGTTGGCAGCATTGGGGGTCATAGGTTAATGTGAAAAAATAAACCACTTGAGTTGTCAAAAACAAAATGGCTGAGTTTGTTAAAACATAAAAGATATATAGAGGATGCAACCTTGATGCCTGACTGTAATTGTGGTACTCACTACAGATGTAGGTTCATCATGAATGCAGACATACAAGCCAATGCAAGTCATTCAACTTCTAAAGACTTCACATTCAAAGTTAGTGCTGGTATCTTTTCGCTCTATTGGCTCTTTCACATGGAGATCCTACATAATGACCACTGCAATGATCTGCCTGGGTCTTTAACTCATTCACTGCCAGCCTTCCCAGTTAACATGGATATTTGACTTCAAAAGCCGTCAATGGCAGTGAATGTGTTAATAAGGGAAAAGGCAGGATTATTGTCGTAACAGCATCCCACAATCTCATTCGCTCTGACACTATATCTCCAAAGGCAGAAAATTACGAGGTCAGGTGGTTAGAGTTGACACACTGGCCCTGTCCTGGCATTCAGCGCTTATACTTTACTGTACCACCTCCTAACGTGGAACATTGCTCGACAGGAGCAAATGAGTTTAAGGTGTTAACACCCTTTGCACCCTTGACCCCTGCATTAAGGAATACCCTTAAATACCACACAGGTGGCATGCCTCCTCTGTTGCAGCTCTGACCTGGGGCGGCATTCTCTGGGCATTCTCTGGGGTGTGGCACTCCAACGCCCCGCCCCTCCATCCCCTGTTCACGATCGGCCGGAGGTTGCGCAATATCGGAGTATCGCACAGGGCGCATAGTTTTGGGGCAAGTCATTTTTGAAGTGGCACTGCTTCTGTTACAGCTCTGATACGACCTCCAAAGGCAGAACATTTTCAAGTCCGGTGTTAACTAATATAGTATACCACTGTCCCGGCATTGTCGAGTACCTTTATACCCAGTTGTCGTCCCACCTTTGTTCTAGCTCTCATACTTTACCTCCAAAGGCTTAAAAATTGCTTGGTCAGGTGTTAAACTTCACTCTTGTGACCTAGCATTGCGGAATACCCTCACACACAGGTGAAGTCCGGCCTCTATTATGGGTATACTATACTATAAATGAAGGCAGAAAATTCACAGTTTGCCTTTACCTCCATTGCATTTCTGTTCTGAAAATCAGGAAAATAATGTGAAATGTAATAAAAACCGTATACAACTTGGGTTTTAGTTACAGTCCCAATGGCTGACATCAGTTCCCAGTGCAGCGCAGTCAGTGGTGCAAGGAAAGATGATGATGTTTATTTGTTCAGCAGGGAACTTCTGTAGCATGTGGCTTTTGCGAGGGTGCAGTTTGCCTTTGGTCTGTGCTTTTGGCCAGGAGAGAGAAACAATGAGCCAAAATTTAATGAAAGCCAACACCTGTAAATCGACTGAAAAGATATCACAGGGAAATCTTCTGCACGCAGTCCTACAATCTCACAGCAATTCCCTTTTTTTTTTTTAAATTGTTTCAAAGTGAAAATGCTGCAGGGTGGTGTCCGTGGCTTGGTGGATTTGAGGCAAAATGCGCAGTGATTTGACCAATGTTATTTGTATAATAGGTGGGAAAGGTAAGAGGCAGGTGATGACTCAGAAATGGCCTCCAAATATAGTCCACAGTACTGTTTTATTCAGTGTGCACC
The DNA here is from genome assembly GCF_024500385.1 of Phyllopteryx taeniolatus. Classification (NCBI taxonomy): domain Eukaryota; kingdom Metazoa; phylum Chordata; class Actinopteri; order Syngnathiformes; family Syngnathidae; genus Phyllopteryx; species Phyllopteryx taeniolatus. The sequence continues at coordinate 9,172,161 of NC_084509.1, forward strand.
GAAGCTGCAGAGCACACGATGTTGTTTGTTTTCAATTTCAGGTCACCTTGTTAGCGTTTTATTTATACGTACCAATATTCATTTTGTGCTGAAACATCGAACTACAAAAGATAGAGAATGCGAAGCTTAATGTGTTCATTCTTACAAGTGTTTACTGTATGTTAATACAATATGTTGTTAAATTGACAAACACAAATGTAAGCTTTAAAGGAAAAACAATATACTTATATATACACACATCATTTTAGGAGAATGAAGATGTAATGAAAGAACAAGAATAAAATAGTAATTTGATTATGGTACAACAATCCAACTGTGAATTTAGGAAAAAAGATTTGAAAATAACAAGAATAAAATATTTTTTCAAGAAAAAGCCACAATCTTCCTAGAGTAAAATCATTATTTTGCGAGAAGTTGTATGTTTTCAATAAAAAAGTCTGTCATAGAGTAATAGTAAAGTCAAAGTAATACTTATCATTTTATGAGATGGAAGTCAATCTTACAAGGAAAAATTATGAAAATTATTAATTATTTCAAGGAAAAACTCATCAGAATGAAGTCGGAATTTTCATCCATCCATTTTATACTGCTTATCTGAGGTCGGGTCGCGGGGGCAGTAGCTTTAGCAGGGACTCCCAGACTTCCCTCTCCCCAGCCACTTCATCCAGCTCTTCCGAGGGGATCCCAAGGTGTTCCCAGGCCAGCCGAAAGACGTAGTCTCTCCAGCGTGTCCTGGATCATCCCCGGGGTCTCCTCCCGGTGGGACGTGCCCGGAACACCTCACCAGGGAGGCGTCCGGGAGGCATTCGGATAAGTTGCCCCAGCCACCTCATCTGGCTCCTCTCGTTGTGGAGAAGCAGCGGCTCTACTCTGAGGTCCTCCCGGATGACCGAGCTTCTCACCCTATCTCTAAGACACCCTGCGGAGGAAACTCATTTCGGCCGCTTGTTGCCGGGATCTTGTTTTTTCGGTCATGACCCACAGCTCATGACCATAGGTGAGGCTAGGAATGTAGATCGACCGGTAAATTGAGAGCTTCACCTTTCGGCTTAGCTCCTTCTTTACCACAACAGACCGATACAAAGTCTGCATCACTGCAGACGCTGCACCGATCCGCCGGTCGATCTCCCGTTCCATTCTTCCATCACTCGTGAACAAGAGCCCAAGATACATGAACTCCTCCACTTGGGGCAGGATCTCATCCCCGACCCGAAGACGGCACGCCACCCTTTTCCGACTGAGGACAAAGGTCTCAGATTTGGAGGTGCTGATTCTCATCCCAGCCGCTTCACACTCGGCTGTGAAGTGCTCCAGTGAGAATTGGAGATTACGGGTTGATGAAGCCAACAGAACCACATCTGCAAAAAGCAGAGATGGAATACTGAGGCCACCAAACCTGACCCCCTCTACGCCTCGGCTGCGCCTTGAAATTCTGTACATAAAAGTTATGAACAGAATCGGTGACAAAGGGCAACCTTTGCGGAGTCCAACCCTCACCGGAAATGAGTCCGACTTACTGCCGGATATGCAGACCAAACTCTGACTCCGGTCGTACAGGGACCGAACAGCCCGTATCAGGGGGTTTGGTACTCCATACTCCCGAAGCACCCCCCACAGGACTCCCCGAGGGACATGTCGAACGCCTTCTCCAAGTCCACAAAACTCATGTAGACTGGTTCGGTGAACTCCCACACTTGAGGACCCTGCTGAGGGTATAGAGCTGGTCCACTGTTCCACGAGCAGGACGAAAACCACACTGCTCCTCCTGGATCTGAGATTCGACTACCCGACGGACCCTCCTCAGCAAAAAAAAAAAAAAAAAAACTATGGGAAGAGTTCGGTGAGGCCAAGTCGGATTTTTATAAGAATCCATTTGTACTTTTCCCATAAAATCATATTTTTACACTGGAAAACAGGTGAAATAGGTGTAATTTTAGAATATAAGACGGTGTTACGATAGAAAAAAATTTCAAGAAAACATGTCTTCATCCTACAAAAATAGCTTGTATTTTATAGAGAAAAATATCAGTAATCCTACAAGAAAGAAATCTGAATTGACAATTTTTTTTCCTCTAGCCAATATTTCATCTTCTATTTTCCTTCCCCCCCCTCTTTTCACCGTGGGCTGCGACAATTCCTTAGCACACTTTCATTATACAGGTTTTACTTCAAAATATTTAGTGCTTCCCTAATCTATGTAACCTATGTATTATTCATAAGTACTATACAGTATATCGTCCCATGCAAGAAATTCTCACTGCACCTCCTGCAGAAGCGTAGCAGAAGGCATCATGGCCATATGAACGCATTAGTTTTCAGGTCATGGGAGACACAGGAGCGCATCTAAGATGGGAGGGCTGTGTTTTACGTATGTTCAACACGGTTTGACCAAGGAACGTGTGTGTCGACGTTGCAGTACACACTCTTCCTCCTACTGACTCTTGGCTTCTGTTACATCATGAATCCAAAACAAAAAGACACAGTGCTGCAAATCAGCTACTGTATATTGTGCCTCTTTCTTGCTGTTTCTTTTTTATACAGTGCATATTTCTACCAAGGAACATGACATCCACTGGCATTAAATGTAAAAATAGCCGTCTCCCACCTAAATTACAAGCCTAATTGCCAGAAAAGCCTGTTTTTAGATAACTACTGTGAACTTCAGCAGAGCATCTACAGTTAGACTCAGGGGCATATTGAGTCATTTGGGGGCCTAAGGCAAACCCAGCCATGGGGCCCCTCCACATCCATGTTCTGCACTGACAAATTTTATTTTTACCTCAGCACAAGGTCTTCATAGATAAAGACCTTAAAATCCTTCTTAAGGATTACTGTATAACAAGTGAATAATCTCTATGCTTCTGTAATTGATAAGAAAATAATTCAACATTTAAAATAGTTTACCATTTCAAAAACTTTAATACTTACATCTTCATGAAAAGCATTACTTTGTGTCACTCTCCACTTCATCTCTACTGCATCCGTCTTGACTGACACTGACAGCAGTGCTACTGGCAAGCTTGTCCTGTTCTTGCTGGTGTAGATTGATGTCACCAAGAAAAAGGTTGAAACCGTTTGTAGTTTTGAGAGAAACTGTTCCTCTTGCTTTTTCCTCTTCTCCACTCCACTGCGGTAACTCCACTTCATTTTCCTCAAAACTACACCAACAAGTTGTTTTTTGCTGCCTCCTTCCTGAATTAAGTCTGCAAATGCGCTGTAAGAAAATGGAGTAGCCGATTGGATGAGAAGGGAAGTGGAAGCAGTCGAAACGAACATGATGGATTAAGCATTTTGATGTGTTTTTAAGCGTTTGAATTAAAACTAAAACATTTTAAAAAAAGAAAGACTACTTGATTAATCAGTTTTTATGCGATATATTGGGGGCCCTGTAGCGCCCTGTCGCCATATCCTTTGAAAACATTAGGGGTTACCGTATTTTCACAACCATCAGGCGAACTTAAAAGTCTTACATTTTCTCCAAAATGGACGGGCACCTTATAATGCGGCGTGCCTTATGTGTGCACCGAGTTCCAAAATCTGTAAATGTTGTTATGTGACTTTGATGAGCGCTCCGCTTGACTGACTGGGAGCATTTCCTGGCGACACGCTGCTTATATAGAGGAAAGGCGGACGTGACTGAGGACAGCATGCGGACGTAAAGGGGGAAGGGTGCGCGTGAATGAGGACGCTAAAGGCATCTCCCCAGTAGGTATATAGTTCCGGGGTGTGCATTGTGCAAAACAACATCGGTTTGGCTAAGGACCCCCGAAAATGGCACCTACGAAGAGACACGCTTACGAAACACAGTTTAAACTGCAAGCTATCAGTTACGCGGCGGAATATGGGAATCGAGTAGCCGCGAGAGAATTCAAGATCAACGAATCCATGGTTTGCAAGTGGAGGAAGCAGGAAAACGAGCTTCGCCAAGTCAAGAAGACAAAGCTGAGTTTCCGCGGAAACAAGGCGAGGTGGCCCGAGTTGGAAGACCAACTCGAGCAATGGATTAATGAGCAAAGAACAGCCGGGAGAAGCGTCTCTACAGTCACCATTCGACTGAGTGCAATAACTCGGAGCTTGCCATCATTCCGGGAGGCTTGACGAAGGAAGTCCAACCGCTGGACATCGGTGTAAACAGGGCGTTGCACTGTTGTTCGCGCTATTGTAAAAGCCGGCATCATTTCTGAGGAGCCGCACGGCAACGAGACTGACTCCGACAATGACGAGAGGGAACCTGGCGTGTTTGATGGAGAACTTGCCCAGCTGTTCATTTCGGATACAGAACATGAGGACTCGGATGGATTTGTGGATGAGGATTGATAAAAAAATAACGTGTGTACATTGTTAAATACTTCAATAAAGTACAACCGAACTCAGTTTTGCTCCTGCTGCCTTTTTAAAAACATTGTTTTAGCGTGCATGCCTGCTACCGTATGTTTTAAGCTAGCGTATGTTTTACCATCTCTGCGCCCAATAATACGGTGCGCCTTATGTATGTGTTAAATACAGAAATAGACCCCATAACTGAGACTGCGTCTTTTAATACGGTGGCTTTATGGTCGTGAAAATACGGTACTCTCTGAGAGTTTGAGCCTTGTAAAATATATTTTTTTTTTTGCAACACAATCAATGGCATGACCAATTAGTTCAGGCAACTTATGTACCAACGTGTGTAGAATAATGCAATTTTTTTAAACCGGAAAAGACTACACAGACAATTTTGTGCAAAGAGGCATTTCACTGTGTTTGCCTAACAGTAATTCCAACCATGCTGATATGCCTCTCATTTCAGGACTGTGTGTGTGTGTATTAGTTAGATTTGAGTGTGTGTTGTCGCACAGTAGAGTCACTGTTGTGAGAATATAATGTGGGGATGGAGAGGGAGTGAGAGAGAGAGAGAGAGAGAGAGAGAGAGAGAGAGAGAGAGAGAGAGAGAGAGAGAGAGCAAGCGAGGCACACACACATAGTCTTTGTGGAGCATCGATATGAGTCTGTGTAGGCAAGGCACTCATCTGGAGTCTGACTAACCTCACGTGCAACCACACACACTTGAGCTCGGCCATATGCATATTCATTATGTAATGGTGTCCACTCATGCATCAGCATACATGCACAAGCCATTTTACTAAGATTTACAACGTGTTTTGCAAGGTGTCATTGCAATGACTGAGCCACATGATAACACAATAAAGGAAGTCACTATTTTAAGAGAAACAAATTACATAACCCAAATCCACAATTGGGATGTTGTGTAAAACTTAAATGAAGACATTTATGATTTCCAAATCCTTTTCAACCTATACCTAATTGAATACTCTACGGGCGGCACAGTGGTCGACTGGTTAGAGCGTCTGCCTCACAGTTCTGAGGACCGGGGTTCAATCCCCGGCCCCGCCTGTGTGGAGTTTGCATGTTCTCCCCGTGCCTGCGTGGGTTTTCTCCGGGCACTCCGGTTTCCTCCCACATCCCAAAAACATGCGTGGTAGGTGTATTGGAGACTCTAAATTACCCGTAGGTGTGAATGTGAGTGCGAATGGTTGTTTGTTTGTATGTGCCCTGCGATTGGCTGGCAACCAGTTCAGGGTGTACCCCGACTCCTGCCCGATGATAGCTGGGATAGGCTCCAGCACTCCCGTGACCCTTGTGAGGATAACTGGCTCAGAAAATGGATGGATGAATACTCTACAAAAGTCTTTTAATGTTGAAAGTTGAATGTTTTTCTTTTTCTATTATTGTAAATATTCTCTCGTTTTGAATTTGATGTGGTTGTGGTTATGGCTTATAAACAGTTAACTTTCTCAAAAGTGTGCGTGTGTGAACGTGTGTGTGTGTGTGTGTAATGTGGGGAACACGCATACCTGTACAACTCTGAGCACTGACGTTTTAACGATGTCGCCGCGGTCGAGTGGGCTGTTTAGCTCCAGTCCTCGCTAGCTCATTAGCTTGCCGGCTAGCGAATGTAATAAACAGTAAACTTTCCTTTAAGTGTGCCAGGTGTGTGCATCTACGGAGCAAACATCGTTCTGCCAGCGGCTTGCTGCATCGTGAGCGGCGTGGCGTGTTTCACCACAACAATGAAAATTTACTTTATTTATGTACAATTTATGGAGTCCAGAAAAAAAACTCTCATGTCCATTGAATGGAACGATAACCCGCCCTATTCTGCCTCTGATTGGCTAGCACTACTCTGCCTCTGATTGGCTTGCACCCAGACAGGATTCGAACTTTTGAGTTGCTGTGTGTGGAAGCTCTTCACCAACCCTCCACACACACATTTATACATATGTTGGCCGATTCTTAAACCATGTGTCTACAGAGGCAGAATGAATATGCTTCATGCGTCCCTGCTAATTTTTGTCCGTATCAGACGTGGGACGCACATCAAACGAGATCCTTGTTCATATAGGTTTTGGAGCAACATACAGTATGCTGCCATCAGTTTGAACATTAAATATTATGTCTTTGTAGTGTATTCAATTGAATATAGGTCAAAAAAGGATTTGCAAATCATTTTATTCTGTTTTTAATTCACGTTTTAGACAACGTCTCAACTTCATTGGAATTGGGGTTTGTATAATTATTATTTTTTCCCCTCAAAATTGTGACTCTAAAAAATATACTTTTTTCTTGTGCTGTATTTTTTCTAACCTAATTTTTTTCATTGTTAGATTGACATTTTCCTTATATAATTGAAAAACTAAATATTTTATTATTATTTATTAACTTTTTTATGTCTTATTTCTGATAACTTTGTCTTATTTTCTGATAACTTTTAAAAGTTAATAATATTCTTTTTCTTTTCTAAATTTTACGGTCCTCAATTTTTTTTTTTTTTTCAGTGATGCGCTGCTTATCATACAACCTGGACTACAAACAAAATGCATATTCCCTGATCTGACACTGTATTCACTGTATTCATTACTTTTTTCTTGTCCTTTTCAAGTTGGTTCTTGTTTTGTATGCAGTCTGAAAATGATATTTCTAAATAAATACGTTTAATTTATTACATAAAAGATGTGTAAACGTTATTATTATTATTAATATTCTTATGAATAGTATTTATTTTGGGTATCTGCTGCCATCAAGTGTTAAAAAAGATTAAAGCAGCCATTAAAGAATGCAAGCCTGTCAGGTCGTCACCATGTCGTCCCAATGGCGTCATCAGTGTTTATTCACGTAATGTGCCATTTCTGACACGTGGGGGCAGTAAAACCACATTATACGGGATGATGTAATCCCCGACAACGTCCTTCCATTCATTATCCTCACTTGGGTCGCGGGGGTGGAGCCTATCCCAGCTGACTTTGGGCGAGAGGCGGGGTACACCATGAACTGGTCGCCAGCCAATCGCAGGGCACAGATAAACAAACACCCATTGTCACTTACGTTCACACCTACGAACAATTTAGTCTGCAATGCCATGCATGTTTTTGGGATGAGGAAGGAAACCGGAGTAAATTTTGACATACAGGGACCAGTCCATTATTGCACTCAACGTTTTTACTGATTCATCAATGCAACACAAATTCCTAGACATAACTCTTTAAATCACAAAATGACAAAAATTTAGTTTGTTCTCATGAGCTCATTCATAGAGTGTACTGTTTTAATTTAAATTGACTTCATTTTAAAACCATTACTACTTTGCTTATTCAATTTCCATCCCCTTTTCAAACGTTTGGCTTGAGAGTCAGTGCCTGAATGCCAGCAAACCTCAGCTTTGTATCATTTCAAGTTAACACATTTGTTATTCCTGTGGCTGGATCCGAAGAGCACAGGAGAGACTGCTTAAATGCACTTGGAAGTTGTGTTTGTGTTCGTGTGATGGTGTTTAAAATTTGGACATACTGTATTGCCAAAATAATCGCTATCCATGACATCAGAGGCTGAGCCTCACTGCATTTGATTATGGAGTATTGTGAGGCAGTAAAACTTCCTGTCCCACCTTAACTCATATATTCCGTGTGGGAACTGAAAAACCAGAATTTTTTTTTTAAGCCTATACATTTGCATTGTGACATAGTCTGGATTGTATAGTATTGGGCGTTGAGAGCCTTTCTTACAACGGAGTGCGTGACAGTGTTATCCTTCTGCTCTGACATGCAAGTATTCATAGACATTACATGCTGCGAAATGCCCAGAGGTGGGTCGAGTAGCCAAATATTGTACTCAAGTAAGAGTACTGTTACTTTAGAATAATATGACTCAAGTAAAAGTAAAAAGTAGTCCTCCAAATAATTACTTAAGAGTAAGAAAGTACTTATTAGAGAAAAAGTAGAAAAAACTATTCAAGTACTGAGTAACTAGTGAGTAACCGCTGATTTATTTTTTAATCTCTCTTTTTGAGAGGGGAGGTAAAAATAAACAACTGAAATAAACTTGAATGTGATTGACTTTGATTTTTTATTTGCTGCCTTCATGGCCAGGTCACCAATGCAAAAGAGATGTTCTGTCTTTTACCTGGTTAAATAAAGTTTAAATAAAATATATAAAAATAAATCAAGTTGCACAAGGATGCACTCCCTCTTATAACTGGGATGTGGCAGTGTTCTGAAGTAGCAGATCACATGTGGGAGTCCACACACACGTGCCCCCATTTAAATTTTTAAGTGGAAAAAGAACAACGACACATGCATAGGGCCTTACAGAGACATTCTTTGCTTTGTCCACTAAAATGACTGAATGAAGAAGCAGTTTGCTGACCGGACTTATTGATAAAGTGTGTGTGTCTGTGTGTGTGTGTGTGTGTGTGTGAGAGAGAGAGAGAAGAGAGAGAGAGAGAGAGAGAGAGAGAGAGAAAGAGAGAGGGAAAAAACAAGATGCATGTTTTACAGTTACTTGTGACCATAAAATAGAACTAATGAACACCGAAAACAACAGCAAAAACATCTGCAATTTACCACAAGGTGTTTTCTCAAATTAGAAGTGGGCTGAAATATAAAAGTTTGGGCATTGACAAAATTATGCTGCAAGTTCAAGCTGTTGTTGTTCGTAGTCTGTAATGTAAAGACGAGTCTTGCGCGGCTGTCACGACTCACGTTGATTGGCCTACAAAGCCCAATAAAAGACTTTGTGGGCGGGCATGTGACTTTCTTTTGTCGTTTGGTGAACTTGAGTCAAACATCACTGTGGTAATCACGGTGTATTGGAGCGACGACTAAAAATAGATCCATCCGTCCATCCATCTATATTCTGTACCGCTTATCCTCACTCGCGGGCGCGCTGGAGCCTTTCCCAGCTATCTTCAGGCGAGAGGCGGGGTAAACCCTAAACTGGTCGCCAGCCAATCGCAGGTAAAAATAGATCACATACGCAATTATTGATAAATGAAAGTAGCGAACGGAATGTAAATTATTGTAACAGAGTAAAACTAAGGTTTCTTCTTAACATAAATACTCAAGTAAAAGTAAAAAGTATGCTTCATTAAAACTACTTTGACAGGTAAAATGTATCCAAAATGTTACTTGAGTAAATGTAACGGAGTAAATGTTACACGTTCCTACCAACCATGTTATGCCCACTCCCACCCCCCGCAGTTTTTTGACAGAGAAGGAGCAGGACTGCAGAAATGTGTATGCACGCTAATTAATTAAACTGTCTTGACTGCTGGGCTGTCTTCACACATCCACCTGGCCCATTAACTTTCAATCCAAGAGCGTGTATTCGCCACACCGTGTCTCTTAATGAATTTTTGTGACTATTCTTGAAAATGGATTGCCCCCATTAAACCAATAAATTACCTGTTTTGAGCAAATATTTAAATAAAAAACAAAACGCTGCTGCATTTGCAAGAGTTGGAACGAGACCTCATCAATCCAGTTTCCCTGTATTTCAGCGTTGCCATTCATGTCGCTTTGGCTAAACGTGCCCCCCCCGACCCCCCCCCCCAAAAAAGATGCATTGTTAGTTTCCAATTAAAAATTCTATTTTGTTCAGAGAAGTTTTTTTTCTCCTTTGTGTCAAGTTATCAAAACAGGTATTGTATCTACAGTTGTGACTTGAAGTGGCCCGACTTTTGAGTTTTTCAAGACACAAACCATCATTTGGCTGATTTATTTATTTTTTTGACTTGCAAGTTCAAACTTGAGATACAAATGCTGTATGGTGAACTCAACTCAGTGCAAATAGTGACCAAGTCGTCTTCAAAAACTTTATTATTTTTTAATTCTATTTAATTAATTAACTACTGTATGTTTTTATAAAGAACAGTATTTTGTCTCATTAAAAAACACATTATAATTTTTTCTTTTTGGGGTCTGGGGGATGGAACACGGTGCAGTGAATGACTGGTTAGCACATCTGCCTCACAGTTCTGAGGACCCCGGTTCAAATCCGGCCTCACCTGTGTGGAGTTTGCATGTTTTCCACGTGCCTGGATTGACTTCTGTTCGGATAAACAGTACGGAAAATGGATGGATGGATGGGCGGATGGAACACGTTAATGGCATTCCCAATCATGTCAATGGGAAAAGATGATTTGCGAAACGAATGGTTTGAGTTCAGAGCGTGGTCATGGAACAAATTAAACTCGTATCTCAACGCTCACTATTTAATTTTTACTTATGCAATTGCAGATCCTATATTTATACACACATGTACAGTATATTGCACCTACTGTGTGGAATAAAAGACAGCAATGAGAGCAATAATGTAAGCACACAGTTCAATCCGTAATTGTCTCGCTGGTGCATGAGCAGCCATTACACACACACACACACACACACACACACGCATGTGCACACACACACACACAAACCAGTGACTGGCAGTGATATGCATGCATCTTGTTCATAAATTCTTATGATTAATACACACTATTTATAATCTGTGAAAGCATCCTGGCATGAAGGATGAGGATTATATAGTTTTTTCATCTCACAAACTAATTGAAAAGGGCTGGCGTGGTGCTGCTATCACTCATGTCCTCTGTTGAGTTATTGCCAAGCTGAGATATGACTGACAGGGGAAAGAAAGGGGAGAAAAAAGGCAGATTTAATGAAGAAGTTTGTGATTGTTGAATAGACAGGTGCTGGACTGGGCACCTGCGCATGTTTTAATAAAGGTATCTGATATTAGTCGGCATTCACATGTCCCGATAACACCTGGAGTGTGTCGCTCCTTTTGTTCAGTGATGGTGCTATGATATTTGGACACTAATGACAAATGAGATCTACTCATTTAACAACATGTTTATTATTGCGGATGTAGTAGTAATGAGGCAATGGGAAAGGTTTGGCCTATGATTACTGTTTTTTTTAATGTGCCAAAATTAAATATGAACTCAATTTAAAAAGATAATTACAATTTGAATTAATGAGATAATTTATTAAATGGTCTATTAATTGATTACGTTGTTAAATATAACCTAAAACATAATAATTTGCAAAAAATCATCATCATTATAGATTAAATTATTGAAATTATTTTTGATTATTTTATCCTTACATAACACACTCATCTCATTTTTCTGTGCTAAAATTAAATAAATATAAAGCCAATTAAAAATTGAATTATGTATTATAATTAATTAAATATTCATTAAATGTTAAACTCTAATCTGATACTATCTTAAATAAATAATATAATGCTCATTTTTTATGTTTCATTTATTTCTTATTTATAAAAATATTATAAACTATAACAAATTAATGTAATGTATTATAATATACCATATTATGTGTATTGGACAGTAAATAAATAATTGAAAATAGTAATAAATAGGCTCAATACAATTTATAATAATAATACTCATCCATCCATCCATTTTCTGAGCCGCTTATCCTCACAAGGGTCGCGGGAGCGCTGGAGCCTATCCCAGCTATCATTGGGCGGGAGGCGGGGTACACCCTGAACTGGTTACCAGCCAATCGCAGGGCACATACAAACAAACAACAATCCGCACTGACATTCACACCTACGGGCAATTTAGAGTCTTAATCAACCTACCACACATGTTTTGGGATGTGGGGGGAAACCGGAGAAAACCCACGCAGGCACGGGGAGAACATGCAAACTCCACACAGGCGGGGCCGGGGATTGAACCCTGGTCCTCAGAACTGTGAGGCAGATGCTCTAACCAGTCGTCGAGCGTGCTGCCCTAATAATAATAATACATTGTATCAATTGTATTCCACAATTTAACACATTACATTTACATTACATGTAATTATGTAATTAATTGGCTTCATAATTAATTTAGGCACACAAACTTTACATAAGAATATTACATAAGGATAAAATAAATGAACAAAGAATAAATACATTAAAATTAATACAAAATAAAAATACATACATACAAAAATAAATAATACACACAAGAATAAACACTCATATACGTACGCACACACATTCACACACACAACACACAAATGAAAAACTATGTATGTTTTCCCCAGGATTGTATGCAGTACAGTATTACAAAGGAGTGGGCTTAGCACCTGTAAAAAAAATAAATAAATAAAAAATTATGTCAACTATTTAGGCACTCGTGCTCTTCTGATAGGGTTCACTGTTGTTTATGTTGCTGACCCGATCAACATTACTAGGTCAATATACCAGGGAAGGGGACACAGAATTTGTGTTTTATTTTATAATTTGGGGCACGGTGGAAACAAAAGCAATCTTTCATTCTCTCACCCTGTTGTGTTTTTAAATAATTCAGTGAGCAAATTGGTGGATGAAAATGTGCCTTAACAGGCTCCCCTGGCCCATTTGTCAGCTTAATATGATTTGTTTGACCAATCTTCGAAGAGTGTTGAAATTTTCGTCATGAAGAAAACAAAAAATCACCATAAACGTCGATATTAAGTCACCAATTTGATGCAAATTTGGTTTGACCAATCTGTATATGAATGTAATCATTTGACTTCTGCAGTTTGTAGGATATACTGAGACTAAACAGGTTTCCATTTGTTTTAAGATGGCACCATCAACGGTCGGCTCCATCAAGACATAATCAGCAATGTAATTACTTTGCAGTCGAATGTTATTTTGAGGTCTTATCATTACAAAAGGGATTAAACAGCTGACAAAACTAATTTGTTTGGACTTTGAAACATTTTTTCCCATAGGAAATATTGCTAACTGTGCAGGAAATGTGTTAACATTTTAATGTTCTTGATTGTCGGTCACTGAGGGTGTAGTGGTATATTCGCCTGACGATGGTGCTGGCAGTGTTGGTTTCAGTTCCCATTCAGTGACGGTGTGAATGTGAGTGCGAATGGTTCTCCGTGTCTCTATGTGCCCTGTGACTGATTGGCAACCAGTTCAGGGTGTAGTCGGCCTTTTGCCTGAAGTCAGCTGGGAGAGGCTCCAGCACCCCGCAACCCTGAACAGGATCAGCGGTGTTGGGAATGGATGGATGGATCTTGATTGGCATGCAAATGTAAAAAACAAGTTAATCACCAATAACATTGTAAAAACTTGAAAGCAGTCAGCCGTGTGTAATTCACATTTGAAAGCAATTTTAATTGTAAAACAAGTGTAAAAATAAGTTTTCCATGGCAAAACATATATTAGAAACAAGTGGTCACATTGGGTCAGTATTGGGACCCATTTACGTTCTCTTAAATCTAAAAATAAAATGTCAGGAAAAGTCTACTAGAACATCTGAACTTTATTTGGGGTTAATCAGTGGCACTTTATTAATTTTTTAATGTGACTTGTTGATTCCACATCCCCAGTTATAATAGAGTGTGCTAATATAATATCTCAGTTGTTTATTTTGTGTTTTTCAATCGAGTAGTACAGGTTGTAGGTTGTGTTAATGGTAGATTTTTTTTAAAAATGATTTATCTTGGCCTCATTTTCTTCCAGCACAATAACCATGCATTTGAAAGGGGTCTGGAGAGTTTTTATATCCATTGTATGGAGTCAGACGCCCATTTGCACCCGCATTGTCACTAGTTGGGAACTGAGCGCATGCACCCACTGTAAGTCAGGCAAGTGTACCATTACACTATCAGTGACAGCATATGTACATATATAAGAAAAATATATAGTCCTAAATTTGAAACATCTGAAAGAGTACCTTTGGAAGTTTTGGGACATTTTCCCAGACACTCGATAAGACGTCACGGCATCCCGGTGGGTGCCTTTCATCCGGATTTTAGGAGATGAAAGCTTAGTTTATGCAAGCATTTTTTCCCCTTCTAATTAATATGCAAATGTGTCCTGTTCCATAGGGGATTTAATGCTATTTAGAGAAATTCTCTCATACACGCTGAGTGAAGATGCAGTCCGTCGATTCAGTGTTAGTACCCATGATGCTTTCAAACATGTTTTTCAGCTCATCGTGCATGCAGTCGGTGCTGTCAGTAGAAAAGTGCTTATTAATACATGGCCGTAACGCATGACTTAATACATAAGTCGTTGCCATGACAACGCATGACAAAGGGCGCTTTGGTTTGTTTCTTTGGCTTTGGATTCAATTACATTTTTAACTGTTTTCCAGAACTCTTTTGGTATTCTCTTATTTTTTAGAAAAGTAGGAAAAAGTGTTTATGGGCACATATTAGGTACACCCATGCAAGCAAATGAAGTTCCAATCCAATTAATGTTTTGGTTTTATGTGTGCGGCACGGTGGCCGACTGGTTAGAGCGTCAGCCTCACAGTTCTGAGATGCGGGGCTCAATCCCCGTGCCCGCCTGTGTGGAGTTTGCATGTTCTCCCCGTGCCTGCGTGGGTTTTCTCCGGGCACTCCGGTTTCCTCCCACATCCCAAAAACATGCATTAATTGGAGACTCTAAATTGTCCGTATGCATGACTGTGAGTGCGAATGGTTGTTTGTTTCTATGTGCCCTGCGATTGGCTGGCAACCAGTTCAGGGTGTACCCCGCCTCCTGCCCGATGACAGCTGGGATAGGCTCCAGCACGCCCGCGACCCTAGTGAGGAGAAGCGGCTCAGATAATGGATGGATGGATGGTTTTATGTGTCATAAAAACACAGCAAGATGGTAACCTGTTAACCTGGTATTGCAGGTTAGATGCTACAGTGGTTGATTTGCCCTGAAAGGCCTGGCAATTACAGCAGGTCTAATGGAACCCCAGCGGTTTTGTGAATTACTCGATATGACATTCAAATCCTGCTGCTTATTCAATGTCATTTCACACAACCTTAGACCCTATATTATATTAAACAGCAAGACCTGTACACTTGTTGAGTACATGTCATCAAATGTCAGTTGTGATTATAATTGCACCATATAATACTGTTTCTAATATTTTGGATATTTAGATTTAGCCTCACTCAGTCCTATCTAGTCGGTGACTGCAGCTGGGCTACTATATGGTAATATCAAAGATCTTGGAGTGTATGACAATTTTGTCTGTTTTGGTCTCAACTGTATTCCATGGGACACCGAATTCAAATAGGATCCTCATGCAGTTTTCTTTCCGGCAAGGTGAATATGCACTGCCTGAGGCATTTGTTACATTTTTAACAAGAGTGAAATACAAAGAACGTAATGCAGTGATCACCACATTCAGTGCATTAATCATTAATTAGATCAGATTAGATTCTTTAATGAAATTAATAATTTTTTCCCCCCATGAAAAGTCCCTGAGCTCCACACACAAGGCCACACGTTGCTTTTAATATTTGGAAAGCTACTGTGTGTAGCACTAAAATGAATGTAATGGTACTGCAAATGTTACAAACCACAAAAAGTGCCTGGGGGCTGTGTATTTAATCTATTGCTATTTGTCTACTGTGGTAAACTGTGAATTTGGTTGGATTTTTATGATGTATTTATTATATTATATGCAGTATTTTTCAAATCCATGAAATCATTTTTCCACCCCAAAGAAATCCTTCGAATTGATTAAAATGTGATTAATTTGAATGTGTGTTATTGGAGGAAATATTGTATTTTGGCACAGCCCTAAACTATTCCAGGATATATTTTATGATACTTAATGCAAATGAACCATGTTTAACGTGACTGCTGTTGATGAGGAAGTGAGGACTTTATTTTTAAGGCGGTGTATACGAGACGAAAGTCTACTATCGTATCCTAGGTATTACGCAATCCTTATTGGATTAGATGACCACGTGTAGCAGATACATGTGGCGGGGAAGAGGTCGATGATTGTCCTAAATGGTTTGAAATGGCCTAAAAAATGCAAAGTGGAACTCCTGGAATGTTCTCATGTACAGTAGATGGCATGTCTACAACAACAGTGTTTGTGTATTACACTATGCAGCAAAAAATATCAATTGTAGTCCGAAATTTTGAATTTACAAATGAAATAATGCTACGTTTCGACTGATATTCCCAGGTAGGTATTCATTTAACAATATGTTTATTATTATGATTGCAGTTTGCAGTGGTGTACAACTTCACGGCATCATACTGAGAGCGTTTGTAATTGTTTTACCCTCCCATGTAGTGTAGTTATTGTGTTTTTATGTAAATACAATCGATAGATAAAATTTTTTTATAAAATTAATTAAATTAAATAATATATAATAACATGTATCTATTTATCCTTTAACATACCAGAAGTTAACTTTGCCAGTAAGTCTCAAGCAGTTGCATCCCTCCTGTGGTCCCCTGCTACCTGCACTTCATTTGACAATCACTGTTATAGGGTGATCAAACATTCATTGCAAGCTAAGTATTCTATAAAATGTTATTGTTAAATGAATACCTCTCTGACGGTGTCAATCAAAAGGGAGCGTTAATATCTTTGTAAAGGCAGACTTTCGATTGGATCTCATTAGCTTGTGAGGATGTATCGTACAGTGATACCGTGAACTTATGAGTGACCCGACTCATGAGCTCCGCCGATTTTCTCTCATGCTGCAAGCAAAAATTTGAGTTACGAGCGCTAAATGGGGGCAGCGAACAACAAGCAGCGCATAGTGAACGATTCTTCAAAAAAGAAGCCAAGTGCTTGCTTTCAGGTGTCTATTGCTACTCCCAGTTGAGATTTCAACATAAACCAAAGAGAATTGCATGTTGTGGATTTAACCAAACCACATAAATTAACTGCTAGCTGAATGCAAAATGCCATAGATAGGTTAACGAAACTAGCATCGATGATGCTGTAGTTATAACCCTTCAATCAATGGCCATTTAAACAGAAATGGTGCGGCAACACATGTAGACAGACAATATATATACAAATATTCTTTATCTTCTCCGAAAAATTTATATTTCTGCAGTTTACTGAGTCACTTAGTTGTGAAACTTGTCTTTGTGTATTATGTATGGCTGTATTATACAGGCCCCTGGTGGCCAAGGCAGGCACACCGGAAGGAGCAAAATGACAATGGGCACTCAAGCATGAAATCATGATGCCAAAACTGTTGGTGTTGTCCATCCATCCATCCATTTTCTGAGCCGCTTCTCCTCACTAGGGTCGCGGGGGTGCTGGAGCCTATCCCAGCTGTCATCGGGCAGGAGGCGGGGTACACCCTGAACTGGTTGCCAGCCAATCGCAGGGCACATAGGAACAAACAACCATTCGCACTCACATTCATGCCTACGGGCAATTTAGAGTCTCCAATTCATGCATGTTTTTGGGATGTGGGAGGAAACCGGAGTGCCCGGAGAAAACCCACGCAGGCACGGGGAGAACATGCAAACTCCACACAGGCGGGGACGGGGATTGAACCCCGCACCTCAGAACTGTGAGGCTGACGCTCTAACCAGTCGGCCACCGTGCCGCCTTGTTGGTGTTGTATTAATGTATATTCTATTTACAGTAATTATGTTATTACTGTATGTTTTTATAAAGTACAATACTGTAGAGTGCTATTTTCCTAATAACAAAAATATTAATTTATGAATTTTGGGGGTGGTATTTTTGGTGGGGTTAGAATGGATTAATGGCATTTCCATTCATTTCAATAGGGAAAGATGTTTCGAGATACTAGTATTTTGAGTTCTGAACGGGGTGACGGAATGAGTTAAACTAGTAAATTAAGGCACCATTATTCCTAATGAAATGATGTATAATGTATAAGGGGCCCTCATAATGTGTATTTGTGCAGTAGAAAGAAAAATAGTCATTATGTTGGGATAAACAGTTCAACAACGCCAAAATGCAAGCTTTTGTTGTCATAAATATCCAAATAATTTAGCAGAGATTCCCCTGCATACAGTATGAAGATACAGTGTTATACCTGTGCCTGGTACACAGGTTTTGCACCTCAAAGACATCAAGAATTGATGACCTATGGTGTTATTTTTGGAATATCATTACCTGTAATCATTTGCCAATGTGGGTGAGATGGGGTGGGCTGCTTCACTGTAATAGGTAGGAAAAATATTTATGTGACATTTTTGGCACATGATTCATTCCATCATATGAATGTACAGCAAACATTATACATGAAATATACAGTGGTGGAGAAACTTTGAAGACCGGTACAGGCAATGTTTTTATTATCATTTTTATTAGGGGTGGACAAACCTTTGTGCTCAAGGGCCACCTTTGATTTAGAAAATGAACATCCATCCATCCATTTTCAGTACCGCTTATTGTCACTGGGGTCGCGGGCTTGCTGGAGCCTATCCCAGCTATCTTCGGGCGAGAAAATGAACATATATGTACAAAATGTAGAAAAAAAAACATTTTAAAAACCCCAAAAACAAACAACAACAAAAAACGTTTTAATTCGAAAATACTAATAAATTGTAATTTTAAAATTTGATTATTTATCATAAATGTAATTGTAATTAATTAACTAAGAATTTTTTTCCAAAATATAATTGTATGAATTTGTTTATTTTACAACCATTTTTATTTACAATCATTCAATTCAACAATTATTTATTTAGATAAATGCTCTTCGCTCCTTCTTCTGGGGAGTGTGACAGCATGTGTTAACTCTTTGAGACTACCAACAGGCCTTTGGCGGAACAGCAGGCAGCCAAAATAAGCACTCTGACAGTTGGGTCTAAGACATTAAGGAGGTGCTGGAGGAGTTTTAAAGTATATTTTCATTCAATCATTCATTCATTCATCTTCCGTTCTGCTTCTCCTCACTAGGGTCACGGGCGTGCTGGAGCCTATCCCAGCTATCTTCGGGCGAGAGGCGGGGTACATCCTGAACTGGTCGCCAACCAATCGCAGGGCGCATATAAACAAACAACCATTCGCGCACACAGTCACACCTAAGGGTAATTTAGAGCCTCACAGTTCTGGTGACTGGGGTTCAAATCCCGGACCCCCCTGTGTGGAGTTTGCATGTTCTCCCCGTGCCTAGGTGGGTTTTCTCCGGGCACTCCGCTTTCCTCCCACATCCCAAAAACATGCGTGGCCGGTTGATTGAGGACTCTAAATTGCCCGTAGGTATGAATGTGAGTGTGAATGGTTGTTTGTTTCTATGTGCCCTGCGATTGGCTGGCGACCGGCTCAGGGTGTACCCCGCCTCCCGCCCGAAGATAGCTGGGATGGGCTCCAGCAGCCCGCGACCCTAGTGAGGATAAGCGGTAAAGAAAATGGATGGATGGATGGAAAAAGTAAAACTGCTCACCCTGGAGGCAGTAGGAGGTGTTTGCAGAGCAACACAATCACTTACTGGTGTTGCCTTGAGATATTAAAGTTCCATAGTTCTGGTTCTATGGTTATTCTCACACTTTCCCTTTTGCTGTCACTGGTACCTTTTTGTGACGACGTCACACCCCCACCCCCCATCATCCACAAAAAAATTAAATAAATAAGCCAAACACACTTAATCCTTGTCAAACTGTGGCTCTCTCTCGTGATATGTGAACAATCACTAAATGAAATGTTCAAACTGTGCATAATGTTACAGTTGCGATAACCTTTTTTCTAATCCAGTACAGTACATTTGTTAAGTACAGTTCATTTATGTTAAACAATTAAGTACAATACATTTGCATGTAATATTTTAGAGCTGTTTGTTTGTTTTGTTTTCAAACATTTATTTTGGCACAATTTGTTTTTAACTTGTGTATAATACATTTTATTTTAATCATTATTTAAGTACAGTTTTTCTATATTCAAGCACAGTGTGAATATTCAAACTGTGCATTATGTAACAGTGGCTTAAAATAATACTAAGTTTACTACTTATGAATAAAGTCTCTGCCTCGTTATTTTTTTTGAGGTGGTACTTGGTGTAAAAAGTTTCAAAACCACTGCTTTAGATGGATACTAAGTGGGAGCCTCAAGATATTGTGCTTGTGTCTTTTCGTGTATTCAACTGTATTTCGCTCTTGTACGTGATACATAACCATCCCTGCTCATTCTTTTCCTTTTATTTTTAAATTTTTTAATTCTTTTCTTTTGGACCCAACTAGTTTCTGTGCAAGTGGGTGGGGGGAAGGTGGGGGTCATTTGCAAGGGTCTGATTCAATTATTCTTCCCTTCACAACAGGAGGAAAAAAATTTCATGGTGAACAGATTTTGTCTAAATAGATTAGCATCTCAAACAATTCAAGTTCCGCTAATTTGATTGATTCCCTTAGCAAGAGGAATAGGGGGAGCGGGCTCGGGTCGGGAGGAAATCTCAATTTAAAACCATTGCATTTCTAATCAAACATTAAAACCAAGAAAGAGGCCCAGGCGAGAGAAAATCTTTTATTAGCAATTTTCACACTAATTGAAAAAGCAAATGCTGACGGGAGCTCTATTAAATACCCACAAGCCTGTGTGTGACTACTTGCACATGATATAAAACAAAATCTGGAAACAAGCTGCGGTAGTGATTGATGTCTGCTTCGCCCAATGATACATTAACACATAGGCAACGGTGGTACAATCAGAACGTGCAGGAAGGTGGGACTTAATTAGAAACCAATGTCGCCAAGAGAAGAATCATACTTAGTGGAAGGGAAATGGATGATTTTTAAAATGCCAGGAAGAAGCATTTTGAATGTTCAAAAAGAAGACAATGCACTATGAGTACAAACCCTAGTTTCAATGAAGTTGGGGCGTTGTGTTAAAGGTAAACAAAAAAAGAATACAATGATTTGCAAATCCTTTTCAACCTATATTCAATTGAATAAACTACAAATACAATATTATTAATGTTCAAACTGATCAACGTATTGTGTTTTTTGCAAATATTCACTCATTTTGAGATTGCCTGCAATGTGTTCCAAAAAAGCTGGAACAGGGGCATGTTTACCACTGTGTTACATCATCTTTCCTTTTAACAACACTCAATAAGCATTTGGGAACTGAGGACAGTAATTGTTGAAGCTTTGTAGGTGGAATTCTTTCCCATTCTTGCTTGATGTACAACTTCAGTTGCTCAACAGTCCAGGGTCTCTGTTATCGTACTTTGCGTTTCAGAATGCGCCTGCACACATTTTCCATGGGAGACAGGTCTGGACGGCTGCGAGGCCAGTCTAGTACTCACATTCTTTTACTATGAAGCCACACTTTTGTGACATTTGCAGCTTGGCATTGTCTTGCTGAAATAAGCAGTGATGTTCCTGAAATTATTATTTTTTTTAAATAACATTGCTTAGATGGCAGCATATGTTGCTCCGAAACCTGTATGTGTCTCCTTCAGCATTAATGATGCCTTCACAGATGTGTAAATTACCCATGCCATGGGTACTAACATACCCCCATACAGGTTTATTGCAATAAACAATAAGGTTTATCAGGTTGAACATTAAATATCCTGTCCTTGTAGTGTATTCAAATGAATTTAGGTTGAAAAGGATTTTTCTAATATTATATCCATCCATCCATCCATCCATTTTGAACACCGCTTATCCTGGTTAGGGTCGCGGGATGCTGGAGCCTATCCCAGCTGACTTCGGGCAAAAGGCGGACTACACCCTGAACTGGTCACCAGTCAGTCGCAGGCCACATATAGACACGGACAACCATTCGCACCGTCACTGAGTGGGAACTGAACCCACGCTGCCTGCATCCATCAAAGTCAGGCGAGTGTACCACTACACCATCAGTGACTCTAATATTATATATATATATATATATATATATATATATACACACGCACACACGTGCCTTTTTTTCAGTATACTCCAATTATTATTTGGATGTTTTTCCAAATATTAAGAAAATAAAAAATAAATAAATAATAATTAAATATTAACTTAATTAATTTAAATATATATATATATATATACAAAAATACTGTCAAACTAAAGTTCAGATTTTTCTGTCTTTAAAAAAATATTTAGAGTGCATAATGTTTATAAAAGTAAATAACTGACTAACCCCAAAGCCTTGACATAAGTCTAATATTGAACTACTGTATATTTGATGAAAAGGAAGCTGTGCATACAGGAGAGAAACTGAAACTAAAGTATCGATCAATATATAATACAAACATTGTTTTAAAAATACAACAATCATTATTTGCATGTTTTACAAATCTTTAAAAAAAAAATTTTAAATAAATAAATAAGAACGACAAAAATATACAAATTATAATCTTAACATCCCAAATACTATAAAACTAAATTTCATTTTTTTTCACTTTTAAAAACAATGCAATAAACAATAAGTAGTGGAAATAAATTTATTTCAATGTAACACTGGCCTATATTTCATGTAAGGGCAGCAGTGCATGCAGGAGAGAAACTGAAACTAAAACTGTCGGCCAATATCAACATTGGTATTAATAAAATTATTGCTATTTCGATCAATTTGCCCACCGCTTATGCTCGTCTTTAGCTATTTTGCAAGCTACAGACATCCCCTCCTCCCATTGTGCACACACTCACTGACACTTAAAATATGCGAGAGAATCTGTGGTGGGGCATTACTACAGAGGAGCCACATGAAGCAGTTCAGTCATCTGATCCATTCCCATCCAATTTTCATCCTGCTTGGCCTGGGAATCCCATTCCCATTCTCTTCCATTTTGTAACAGGAAAAAAAGTTATCCGGCGGAACAAAACCAATCGCCACACTAGAAAGCCTAAAAAAAAGAAAAGAAAAAAGAAAAAAAGAAGTGCATAGCATAAGTTATGACCAGCAGCCTGGTGCCAAGCAATACTTTGTAGCAGCCTGGCTTGGGGGCCACATTAGCACTTTGCTATTGTACTTGAGTAACATTTTCAGGAATCTGTGCTTTACATGAATATTTATTTTTCAGATGACTTTACTTTACTCCCTATATTTGAAAACAGATATCTATACATTCTACTCATTGTTTTGTCAAAATAGAGCAAGCTCAGTGGACGATGACTCTATAAAAAAACAAACAAACAAGCAAAAAAAAAAAAAAAAACACAGGTGAGATCTCGTTTTAATGATTATTTTATTGAAAGTTTGGGGACTTAAAAGGCAGAAAAATCACAGACAGTGGTGACATGGAGGAACGTCAACCAAGGAGCATTAATATGCCAACTGTAACAGATTCAGAAAGGCAAGATATTCCCCATTCATGGACTATTTAAGAGAATTTTTTGATATAGTCACATGCAAGAATGATCCATGGCGAATGCGTTGTCTCTATTGGCAGCCTAAAAACCGCGAGGTTTTGCTGTTCAAAAATTGTCAGTGACATTTTGGCCATGTCTTTCTTCACTGGAGGGACCAACGACTGAAATGAGGATTAAAATCTTGCTTGCATTTCGAAAACTTGCATATCTCACCTTTAAAGACAGTGTCAACCGTCGAGACCTTCAAATTCCTGGGAATTACAGTCTTTCAGGACCTGAAGTTGGCATCAACATCAATTCCGTCCTCAAAAAGGCCCAGCAGAGGATGTACTTCCTGCGGCTTCTGAGAAAGCACGGCCTGCCACGGGAGCTGCTGCGGCAGTTCTACACAGCGGTCATCGAATCAGTCCTGTGTTCTTCCATCACAGTCTGGTTTGGTGCTGTTACAAAAAAGGACAAACTCCGACTGCAACAGACAATCAAAACTGCTGAAAAGATTGTCGGTACCCCCCTACCCACCCTTGAGGACTTGCACGCTGCCACAAGTAAGACAAGAGCGTGCAAAATCCTCTCGAACCCTCCACATCCCGGTCACCGGCTCTTCCAGTGCCTTCCCTCAGGTAGGCGCTACCGAACAATGCAAACAAGAACTAGCATACATTCCAACAGCTTCTTCCCTCTTGCAATCAACTTCTTAAACAGCTAACTTACAATTCCATTGCAACATGCTGCCAATTTCTTTTGTCTGAGTTTGTTGTCACATTTCTGTCGGGCCAATTATATACTACTCCTGCACTCACTGTAGTAGTCTTGCCACGCTGCACTATTTGCATATCTGTTGTTGACCAATACTGGCCACTCATGCCAGAGTAGCATCTGCTCCATTTGCACACTGACTGAGGAGAATCTGCAACATTTGCACAATCAACATTGTCCCAGATTATCGCACTGCTCGTCACTTTAAACTGCATACATTCCTTGAAGTCTCGACGCCGTTTGCACAATGGTCATTGCACCGGACTATTGCGAGATTAGTCATTCGAACTGCTCTAAGTGCTAGAGGACTCTGCATGTTTTTGAACAATTGTCCATCCATCCATTTTCTGAGCCGCTTCTCCTCACTAGGGTCGCGGGCGTGCTGGAGCCTATCCCAGCTGTCATCGGGCAGGAGGCGGGGTACACCCTGAACTGGTTGCCAGCTAATCGCAGGGCACATAGAAACAAACAACCATTCACACTCACAGTCATGCCTATGGGCAATTTAGAGTCTCCAATTAATGCATGTTCTTGGGATGTGGGAGGAAACCGGAGTGCCCGGAGAAAACCCACGCAGGCACGGGGAGAACATGCAAACTCCACACAGGCGGGGCCAGGAATTGAACCCGGGTCCTCAGAACTGTGAGGCTGACGCTCTAACCAGCCGCCCACCGTGCCCACAATTGTCCCAAAAAAATAAAATAAAAAATTGTGCCAGCATTACCAGATAACTCGCAACCCTTTATTGCTCAGTGACTGTTTTTCTCAATGTCTTTAT
Organism: Phyllopteryx taeniolatus; assembly: GCF_024500385.1. Taxonomy (NCBI): domain Eukaryota; kingdom Metazoa; phylum Chordata; class Actinopteri; order Syngnathiformes; family Syngnathidae; genus Phyllopteryx; species Phyllopteryx taeniolatus. The sequence goes on from NC_084509.1 coordinate 9,197,041, forward strand.
GTCTCAAAAGTATTCTCTGTCAATTGACTGTCTGTTGTCGTACTAGAGCGGCTCCAACTACCGGAGACAAATTCCTTGTGTGTTTTTTGGACATACTTGGCAAATAAAGATGATTCTGATTCTGAAGTACAGAGTATGAGTACTTTTGCCACCTCAGGTGTTGGGCGGTGGGTGTCTGCATTTACGCTGGCTCACTCGTGTGTGTGTGTGTGTGTGTGTGTGTGCGTGTGTGAGTGTGATTTTGAAAACACCTTGTGGAGACATTGAGTGTGTGAGTGGCAGGCACAACTGGCAAGCTGCCACAGATAATAACATTGGAAATAAATTTGATGTGCGCAATTCAATCTGCAAGGAGAGAAAGAGAGAGAGAGAGAGCGGTGAACTTGTAAATGCTATCTGCTCATCCATGGAATGAGGACTGACACGGCGGGCCCCGGCGAATAGATTGCGCAATTAGTGGCCTTTTGTGCTGTTTGGATGCGTGGAGGAGATTGTCACGCACCCACAACATTCCCCAAACTTCCTGCTTAATGTGTTTACTTTTATGAAAAGAAGACACATTGTGCTAATTATTTTTTAGTTTGTTGCAATTTTACATGACTGTCTGCCGTGATCCAAGTACATTTCCAGAGTGCAATACTCCAGTTAAAGACAGAGGGCACTCTTTAGTAACATTGAACATGATGGGGGCCCATGCAAACATCATTTCACTTGTCACTTCTCTCTTCATAAAACAATGCACTGCCTATAACGATACACACACCGGTCACTTTATTAGGTAAACTTCTGCAATCTAATGAGGTCAAAAACAAAATATGCCACAAATAAGTATTTGCATCCAGTAGTGCTGCAATTAATAATTGAGTATTCCACTGACAATTGTATCAGAATAATCAAATATAAGGATAAACTATATTTTTGCTTGGTTAAAGCGCAATTATGCATACAATAGAAAATTAGACATTTCACTTTTTTCTTAATTTTCTTACATTTTTAAATTTGCGTATCGCAGGAAACTGCATTTTCTTGTCTACAAACATTTGTAGCGAGGCAATTTCAAACGCAAACATAAATAACCATTTATTGTGAGTATCAAAAACATAAGGCAATTTTAAAAAAGTAACACAAGTTTGTCATCTTGTTATTAAGGCACAATTTGATCCAACTGTGGTATCGCAGTTGGAACACTAGGGGGTACTACGTAAAAATATGACGTCAAAAAGAGGCAAAGAAGAAAAGGACCCAAAGAAGAATCAGTAACGTAGTTTCAGGTCAAATAGGTGCTAGCTTGTCACTGTTGGTGTAGTGGTACACTCGCCTGACTTTGGTGCGGGCAGCGCGGGTTCAGTTCCCACTCAGTGACGATGTGTATGTGAGTGCGAATGGTTGTCCATGTCTATATGTGCCCTGCGACTGACTGGCGACCAGTTCGGGGTGTAGTGCGCCTTTCGCCCGAAGTCATCAGGGACAGGTTCCAGCGTCCCGCGACCCTAACCAGAATAAGCAGTGTTGAAAATGGATGGATGGATAAATGCTAGCTGTGTGCTTCTCGATAAGTAGATTAAGTGAATACAAAAGAAATACAAAACTAATTATTGAGGAACACTATACTGACTACACCAGACTGTCATGAACAGGAAGCCCACACAGCGCACGGCCAGCCCGCCGTGTAAATAATTGCGTTATCGCTCACAAAGCTAGCTGCTAATGCTAACGAAAACAATCATACGTGACGCCACGCTATTCCCACAATGCAATATGGATTTTTTGTTGTTGTTTCAGTAATTAATGTCCTTATTGTTACGTTAGTTGTCGTTATGTATGTTAACAGTGGTTCTTCGCATGTATACCTTATTCAACTGTCACATTTATTGCTGATTTTTGTACAGTTGCCCCCCCCCATGAAACCATCACTTTAGTTAGTGTGTTAAGTGTCTAATGGTAATAACGGGTAATAATAACGGTCATTATACCGTGATACACTTTGATTTCATGAATTCTCAGTAAGATCCACAGCATTAGGTTGAAGCTATTCATATTTTCCTGTAGTATAACAATAAGTAACATATAGCTGTAGCTGGGTAGCTGTAAATTTTTATTTCTCAGTGCTTTGTTCAAAGTAGGAAGCCGTTTCAAGTCAGTGTGTACAAGACCAAATGAAATCAGGAGTTATTGGTGTAATCCAAGTCAAGTAAGTAGTGATGGCGAGATGACGCTTCATGAAGCATCGTAACACTTCGGCCACTGGTTCGAGTAATTTCTTGATGCCTGCTGGCCAAGTGTATAATCACAGGCATCTGTATCTTAATGCTACACAATGTGTGATGCACTCCAATACGGTGGTGGTTGTGGCACTTGGAAATGACTATGAATGACAAAAACAAAATGTTTGACCAAAAATGTTTGACCAAATATTGTGTCGACATGAAATAAAATATTGTTTGGACGTATTACGTGTGCTTAACTGTTTCCAAAATGATACTAATCATATACAAGTAAAAAAATAAAAATAGAATAGAATGGAATGTGGTCGAAAACTCAATTGATTTCAGTAATCATACATATAGAGTCATTAAACGCTTATATATAAATAATTATAAATATTTTTCAGAGGGCAAATTCCTGCCTAAATTCTACGTTAAAAATAAATGTCATTGTTCCTTAATAGTTTGTTATGTAATGTTCTTGTTTCTAGAGATGGTCAATTTGGAGTTGTCATTTGCTGTAAGATGTAATGATCAAAATTATACATGTATAAAAAGACATGAAATATTTCAGTGTGAGTGGTGCATCTCTAGAATATGCGCCGAAGTCAGGCGAATGTATCACTCCAGTGACACGGAAAAAGCGTACAGTATCAAATTTTAAAAGACTATATAAAACCATGTCATTTATTTTCTTATACTATCTATCTATCTGTCTGTCTGTATCTATCTATGAAATGGTTCAACAATAAATATGTAATGGTTCAATATGCATTTTTCATTTGTCAGATTTTGCAATATTTACCAAAAAGATTAAAACAGTATGTAAAATATATGTAAAAATTAATATACAGCTCTGGGGGAAAGTGACGAAACAAACAAAACAACAACCCAAAAATACAGGACCTTGTTTGGTATTTTGGTAATTTTTAATATTCTGCAATTAACTGCTCTAAATGACAATATTTGTATTTGGAATTTTGGAGTCGTATTTTTTTATTTATTATTTTTTTTTACATCGACTCACTCATACATCGATAAGAGGCAAACTAAAAGATGAGTGTTAAGTGTGAAATGCATGCACAGTCCTGCTCACCATTGCAACATAATGCAGAATGCTTGATGATGGCACACTCACTGTTTGATCCCTCCTCCTCCTCCTCCCACCGTCCGTCCGCTCCTCCTCTCTCCCCTCCCTCGCATCTCCTCATGGGTGCACATTTCCATCCCATGGCCGTCTCTAGGTGATCTAACGCCGCCAGTCTCCAGCAGGTGTCCAACATGGCGAGCACGGCAAGCGGATCTCTCGTTCTCCCCTTCTCACTTGTCGTGATTTCACTGGCCTTCCTCCTCAAAGGTAAGTTTTGATGCATTTGTAATTCTAATGTTTATGACGCAGCCTCATAAAAAGTGTGTGTGTGTGTGTGTGTGGGGGGGGGGGGGGGTCTTTGGAGGAGCGCAAAGGGGGTCGTGGCACAAGTTGTTCGCGCGCAGCGATAGCGCACGAGAGTCCTCTCGTTTTTTTAGCCTGTTTCTCGTTTGCTGCCTTCCACGTCGAGGTAGGAGCCCACGACGAAAGACCGGCGCTCGTTACGGCTCATGCCGCATCCCGGCCGTCAATTCGGCGTAGGTCTTGTGGGTGTTTCCCGCAGTTACCACGCGATGTTGGGTCAAAAATGTGTGTGTGTGTGTGTGTGTAGGGGAGGGGGGGTGAGGAAGCGCACAATTGCACATGCAGCAAGAAAGTAGCGCAGTTTGAATGAAGTTGAACGTCCTGGCATATACAGTAACACTACAGTCTTAACTCTGCACGCAGGCAGAAAAGCACGCATTGCAGCTGCGTTTCCACTCACCGTGTCCTCCTTTAAGTGTGTGTGTGTGTGTTTAACAACTGACATGTCTGTGCACGAATGCATGAATCAATGTGTGCACTTCCACTGCCTGGTGGTTTTCCTGCTAAAGACCTCCGCGGTTGGACCAGAGTTACATGCGTCACTATTTGTTTTAATGTGTGATTTGATGTCTGTGTATATGGCATCCCTGCTGACACCAGCGGGGCATGTGTAGCGGGTTCGAGACTGTGCAGCGGTGTGTTTTGTTTGGTTGTTGTTGCTGTTGTCACTTCCGGGCTTGTGCAAAATGGCAAGCAATCGTTTTATATACATTGTACAGTGAATGTGTGTGTGTGTGAGTGGGGGGCTGCAAAAGCTGCCGTGTGGACATCAACAGGTCCGCAGGCGTGTGTGTGTGCGTGTGTTGAGAAGACAACATGTCAGAACATCAGGTACATTTTCATAATCTAATGCGATCGATACATGAGCTGTGTCAACAAATTCTCCCTATACAAAAATAATACAGTATGCTCCTTTTTTGGGTCAAAACTCAATGAAACTGTGATGTCACAGCATTGCCCCAAGGCAATAAATCTTCGACGTCCCTATGCTGGTTAGAGCGCACAGGGTGTTTTTGGTAAGTGTCATGACAATGTCAGTTCAGACGCTGTTGTTCACACAGATATTAAAGAGGTAACTGCACAGCCCATTTGAACTCTGTTGCTCACCAAAACAGCAGCCCTCAAATAAGTAAACAATCACGCACAAATTAAATTGTGTAAAGGAGTTCACTGAGAAGCGCTAACGTTGCTCTTACGTTATGTGGCGATGTGGTCTTTAACAACAATGAGTAGTCTCGTAATATTGTGTTTATGGTACCTCCGTAATGTGAAATATGAATTAAAATCATCTGCATTCCTGACTCACAGACGGTTTTCTGCCGAGAGGCCTGAAATTAGGTCGTTCGAATGTCTAGAGCTTATCTACGTCACTTGCGAAGCTCTCTGCCTACCTCTCCACTCCCAAGGCAGCGCTGTAAACATAACAAAAATGTGCTAGGGCTGCACAATTAATCGTAATCACAATTTTGGCTGCCACGATTAAATGAGCCTGATCGTCTGCGATTTTTTACATTTAAAATGGGGGTACTGCTGCATATGAAAAGTGCTTCATTTGCCGCAGTGCCCGCAACCGAGTCAGCCAGCCACCAGGGGGGCGAACGTATGGTTGAGGCTTCATTAAAATCCGGCACTGCGCTCCGGTGCCAACTTCAAAATAAAAGCCTAAAAAGGCATTGGCAGTATGAAGTTTTTATTTTGAAGTTGGCCCTGTCAGCACGGTGGCGGAGAGGCGGCATGTCACTTTAAGACACTATTAAGAATCATTGTAGCGGCTGCTTTGACTTCAACTTTTTAGCTGGCCTGACCATAATGAAAAAAATGCCGGGAGCAAAGAGACAGGGAAATCACAATTGTTGAGTTCTTTGGAGTTTGTGACCATGCACAACTGACCAATGGTCAATGGTCAAGCAGAACAACGGAGATATACCCGTCCTTGACAATCCACTATAGTGATGATGGTGCTTGCACTCTGTTGAAAATATTTTTGTAACTATTGCATGACTGCACTATTTACCCCCTTGCATTGTTCTATTATGTTCATGTAGCAGTATCCTTGAGTCTTCAATTTACCGTTGACTCTGTATCTGCTACCGTTCACTTCAAATAAAGTTTATTAAAAAGAAAACTATCATGATGATGGCGATTTTCAAATGAAAAGTTGGTGCTTGCAGCCTAATGTTATTGCGTTTTATGCATTAACTGTATTTTCTTCCATGGAGTTGGAATTCGTGATTGCACTTTGTAATAGCACATTTAGTCATTTAGCCCTTGCAAAAGTAGATTTTTTTTGGGTACATTTTAAAAATTATTATCAATCATTTATTCTTATTTAAAGATTCCTTTTGAAGTGAAAGCTGTTACATATTGTTTGCAATAAAAATAAAGATTTTCCCTAACATGAGGAATAATCATGATTAATAATCATGATTGCAATATTGATCAAAATATTCGTAATTATTATTTTGGGCATGATCGTGCAGCCCTAATATGTGCTCTCACAAGTGGGTCTTCTACACGGAGGCAACCAATCAGAGGAAAGTGGGCGGTCTTAGTCAAATATGGACAAAGCGGATACAAAACTGGGTCAAACAGAAGTAGCTGTCAGAGGGGCCTTTTCTGGACACTCGTATGACAAAACCAAGGTGTTTTTAAAAAAAATGAAATCGACACCTTTATACGTCCAAATACAGATAAGTCCATGTTAGACCGTCACTCTATGGACTGCATGGAATGCATTCGGCCCACCATGTTTTGCGTGTTAATGTTTACGTCCTGCTCAAGTTTACCTTGCTTCTTGCTTCATTTCTCCACTGTCACTTGACATAAATTATAATATACGGGTAACACTGTGAGGGAGCACAATGTGTTAGTGGGTAGTATTCCTGCCTCACAGTTCTGAGGTTCTGTGTTAGAATCTCAGGTTCCATTTCCTGTGTGCACTTTGCATGTTCTCGCCACGTTTGTGTTGGTTTTCTCTGGCTTCCTCCCACATTCCCAAAACATGCACTTTAGATTAATTGAAGACTCTAAAATTGACCATCGGTGTGACTGTACTGTACATATGAGTGTGAATGCTTGTAAGTTCATGTGCCCTGCGATTGGCTGGAATAGGCTCCAGCTGACCTGTGACCTTAATGAGGACAAGCGCTATAGAAAATAGATGGATGGTTAAGATTGTTTCATACTATCCCAAAATATGTTGTAAATAAAAGCCTCACCCCTGACAGAGACCTACTCCCATCTGTAGCTGAGTAAATAAACACCCCTGGCCGTCATCCATCCATCCATTTTCTGAGCCGCTTCTCCTCACTAGGGTCGCGGGCGTGCTGGACCCAATCCCAGCTATCATCGGGCAGGAGGCGGGGTACACCCTGAACTGGTTGCCAGCCAATCGCAGGGCACATACAAACAAACAACCATTCGCACTCACATTCACACCTACGGGCAATCTAGAGTCTCCAATTAATGCATGTTTTTGGGATGTGGGATGAAACCGGAGTACCCGGAGAAAACCCACGCAGGCACGGGAAGAACATGTAAACTCCACACAGGCGGGACCGGGGATTGGACCCTGGTCCTCAGAACTGTGAGGCTGACGCGCTAACCAGTCGGCTACCGTGCCGCCCCCCTGGCCGTCATTCCAGGAAAAATGACATTTTACTTAAGATATCGATACCTGTAAGTAAAGTGAGCATTATCTTATTATAATTATTTTTTTTTTTAATGTTGCAGTGTACCTAATGAATTGTTCCACGAGCGGAGACGTCTTAAGCGTTGTCTCAGGGTGATTGTTTTCCTTCAGCTCACTGCTGGTAAACCTATTTTACAGTTGTTGATTATATTATGTGTTGAATTGGAGTGGAACAGCATACAGCTTTGTCTCACTCCCCACTCCCCACCTCCCCTTCCTCACATTAATTTAATTAACCTCATAGTCAAACAGAGTTATGTATTGTGTATACGACGTACCGTACAGCAGGTGGACTTATATTCAAATCTGCGCCAGCTGGATGCAGACAAAAAAAAAAGAGGTGGCAATAGTAGTCACACTCTGTATTTTAGTAGAAGTACAGAAAAAATAAAGGTAAAAAAAAAAGATTGGTAAACAAAAGTACTGATTCAATTTATGTACTAATGTAGAAAACTAGACTCTGAAATGTGGTTGAAGTACAAAAGGAAATTTTCCTGTCAATTACATACAATAAAGTAGTATGATATATATATATTTTTTGCTTTGACCTGTGAGCAAAAATCTGAGACAGGAGAATTGCATGGTGGCAGTAAACTCAAATCACTTCACAACAAGCAGCAGTTTGGCTGAAAATAGTGAACAGGTTTTCAAAAAAAGTCTTCAGGCTGTTTACTGCCACTCCCAGTTGAAGTTAATGGTCAGACTAAACATAAAACAAAGAGAATTACACATTGTGTATTTAAAACAACCACATAACTTTGCCGTAGGACAGTCTATTTAGCGTAATGCTAACAAATAGTGCAAACCACCCTCGGCAGGTTAACGACTAGCATTGGTTTAGCATTGTTACAACTCTTTAAGCAATGGATATTTGAACACAAACGGTGGAGCTACACATCTAGACAAACAACATAACAATGCTCACAGGCATGTATTATTCATGCTTTAGGAGAAAAGGCTAATACTATTGCAGATTACTGAGTCAGTTGTGAAATTCTTCTTCGTGTGTCTCTATGTCTTTATTAAGATGCCCCCAGGTTGCCACCGGACAGAGCAGCACAATGTCCATTGAACTAAAGCAAAAATGTGGCAAAAACTTGAATTCTTCACATTCTATTGAAGTTTGTCACTATTGTGTTTTTTATACTTCAATATTATTGAGTATTCCTTTTCTTATTAAAAAACACATTACAAAAAATGTATATATATTTTTTGGCAGGCTGGAATGGATTAATGGCATTTCCAATCATTTCAATGGGGAAAGATAATTTGAGATTTGAGTGTTTTGAGTTATGAAACGATTTAAACTCATGTAGCAAGGCACCACTGTACCTGTTACTCTACATTTCGGATATTGTCGTTGACTAGCGACCTTTGTGCTCAAAGAATACATGTGAAAAATCTACTGAAGTATAGTAACGTATTTGTACTCCCATTCTTCCCATCACTGCTTTAAACTGACGCTGCCACTGGATTATCGTAGACACACACAGGTTAAAGAGTGCTTAATACGAGATTACGACCGCTAATCATGTGTTTATCATGCGTCGCAGCGACACGTCCTCCCTCTGGGGGGGCCCTCGTATTAGACGGGTATATGTGAGAAAAGGTAGTCTACTTATTGTCTGTTTGAAGCCATTCGTCAGGCCTGAGCGAAGGCGAAGTGGATCAATGCGGAGCTGTCACTGAGCCTGCGGGCGGTGCTGAGGGACACTGCCTCAGAGAAACAAAAAGAAACATAGAGTTGTTGTGGGGAGTGTTAACAGTGGTGGGAGGAGTGGTGGGGTGCCGCACTCAACCCCCCCCCCCCCCCCCCCCCCCCCCCTCAGACGCCAGCCTGCCGCCGCCTGGCAGCTAGCACTTTGCCGGCGTGAGTGATTGGTCGTGTCCGTCTCTCTATTCTCCTCCCTCAGTGATGATACAAGCGCAGTTTGACTTCTTGTCGTGGTGGCAGGGGCTTTCACATTGTATGAGAACGGACTGTGAAATGCTTTGTTGTTAAAGGGCCATACATAGATGCGACGTTTTTGTGCTGCTTTTTCATTGCCAAAATATGGGTGAATTAATTAGTTGGTTATTTTCTGTTCTTCTTAGGGAAGGCCATTAGATAAAATTTCCTTGATTGATTTGGGGGGAGACAAGTGATCAATTAATCGCTTCATTGTTATTTTTGTTAAATAATGGCTAGCTAGGCTTTAATATAAAATGTAGTTTCTGGAGAAACAAAACACAAACAAGCAGTTAATTTCCTATGCGTGTGTGCGGCCCCTTTAAGGCGTGAACAAGAGCAAGTGAGGGAGCGGTGACAATAGGTATGAAGCGAGTATTCTGAGAAAACAATCTTGTCATCAAGTCTTATTGGTTTGTCAGGAATTGTGGAACGGAGAAATGTTATGTGTCACCTGGAGTGCAGAAATAGAAACGTGTGATTGAAGGCCTGACTTTTTTGTGGGTTTTTTTTCTACTTTTTTTCCCTGTAATTAATTGGAAATAATGCGTTAAATTCCCAGGCCTAGTTTAAATGTTTTCAAGAGTGTAATGGCTCTTAATGTAAAAAAAGCAGGAAAATGACTTTTTAATTGCTTGAATACAAATGTTTTGGAGTGCCTGCCCATTTATCAAGTGTGAAATTAGAAAACCAAGTAAATCTTATGTGCGCTGTCTATTTCTAAAAATGTGTTTGTGAATTTTGCTAGATTGGGACATAACAGCCGTAACCTATAATTTACATATTACCACCAATGCACAGTTTCTCCGCCCATGATTGGCATCTAGGCTCGGTGAAGATCTGCCATTTTCAAGTGACACTGTCATGTCAAAGCCAAAAGATAAGAAAAGCTACATCGTTGGAAGCACAGATTAGCGTTAACTGACAGCCCGATCGACATTAGCAGCACATACTAGATTTGATTTTATGGTGAAGTTGTCAACGTGGTGGGGGCGGTGGTATTTGGGTTTGGTGGTGTGTCCGCTGCATGTGCCACATACACAGATATGCAAAATACTGAAAAAGTGTAATTTTGTGGCTTGGGGATTAAGTGCTGCCTCCATGAGGGAAATAACAATCTATGCTTTTATTGCTTGCATCCATCCATCCATTTTCTGAGGCACTTCTCCTCACTAGGGTCGCGGGCGTTCTGGAGCCTATCCCAGCTATCATCGGGCAGGAGGCGGGGTACACCCTGAACTGGTTGCCAGCCAATCGCAGCTCAAAACGGGCTGATTTCAAGTTATTATCATGTTATTAAGTCACCTGGGGACAGTTTTAAATGATGAAAAACTGTCTCCTTTGAATTTAAAAATGAAGTGATATGTCACAAAGCCAAACAGATACAGAGCAACTATGTCACTATTTTTGCCATCAGTTGGTTAATAATTTACGCACCTTACTTCATAAAGACTCTTATTCCAGCAGCGTACTCGAGGATAATAATAATCCTGCACTTAATAGCCCATTGATACTGCCCATGTGTGAACCCTGTGCATTAGATCAGGCCAGTACATCATTTGTAACAATAATTCCACTTTTCTATTTAAAGAAATTGAATTTATTGCTCATTAAATTTACATTAAACAGCTTAATAAGACCCCCCCCCAACCTCTGCTAATTGGTAGATAATGCATGGCTCTACTTAATGTGCTGCTAACTAATCATATTATTGGAAGGGAGCTTCGCATAGAGAAGTGGCAGTGACTGGATACTTGGTCAAGAGTCATTTGTTTTCATCACACTGTACATGGCTGTGTTCCTTTCCTCTTATTCAGCTCTGCTTCTCTATTAACGGCAGTGTTTCCCAACCTTAACTGAGCCATGCCACTAATTTTACATTAGAAAAAAAACTTATGGCACACCACTCAACAAAAATTGTCACAAAAAGTGGACACACAGGTTAATTATGTAGCTTTCTACTATCCGTTGCATGTGTGTTCAAACTACGGCCCTCGTGCCATTTGCGGCTCCCTGTGAATTTTTTAGCAGCCTGCGGCATCTACTAAAACTAGCTTTTGACACAAAAGATTGGGGGTGCTGCAGTATAAAAAGGGTGGGTGACGAAAAAAGTGAAGCGTTTGCGACACCAACATCCCCGCTCCTGTCCACTATATTACAACAACTACTACTGATAATAACACATTGGCTTTATGTAGAGCTTTTGCAAAAGCGCAAAGAAAGTGTTTTCAACTAAAATTTGATGAAGATGATTGAGTTTAAGAAGCAAAACTGGTTTCAATGGTATCAAGGTTTGATTTGTGAACACATTGAAAACATTGCTTGAAAAATTGTCAGTTTTTAAGATATTGCTCCTGTTTGTGAAGATCTGCTCAGTGCAGGGCCTGAAATACTATTTGCCTTATCCAGGCGTTGGAACCGGGGAGGCACTATTGGGCACTTATGTGTGAGATGTGCCCCTTTGCTCGGGCATAATACCCTTTTTTAGGAATGGAAAATTCCGCCCTTTGATGATTGGTTTTCGGGATGAACATTTTCAATCACAAATACCCCCGCCTCCCCCACCCCCCATTGATGAGTGGTTTTTACTGTGCCCCCCCACTTCTCAAGTTGTTCCGCCACCCCTGGCCTTATCACTTTTAACAGAAAAGCTGTGACATAACACTTTTTCAAACTAACTATTATACACACAATACATAATCGCTTGATGGACTTGTAGTGTGTTTATTAAATTCAAGTCAACGACAAAGCAAAGCAAGGCATTTAATTGTTCTGCCTATCACTATAAGCAGCTAGATAGTTGAACAAAAATACATTATTTGTAGTAAATAAATAATTTTTGGACCAATGAAGTGAAAATTTCCCACACTACACCTGATGATGTCTCATGGCACACTGTTTGAGAATCACTGATCCGTGGCTGTACCCTCGCGGAGAAATCCAATAAAATTGATCAGGGCTGCAAAGGTTTCTCACCACTCAAAGCGAATATGAAGTTTTCAGCTCAGCGATGCTAGTGAGTTGGACATTTTAAGAAGAGTTAATTATGGGGGACTTGTGTACTTGGAAGAAAAAAAAGATTTCCTTGAATGTGAAATCACTTTTACTTTTTGCAAGGTCAGATAAGTGCCACAGTCAACTCTGAATCATGTACTAAATAAATATGAAAGAACAGGACAAATAGTGTTAAAACCTTGGGAAATTTCTGCGATGAAATATAGAAAACATTCAATTAGGACAGACAGAGCAGATGACGGGACCTTTTAATACTGGTGGGGACAGAAGCCTCTATTCATAACTTTGCTGTGATAATGAGGAAGACGAGCATCAATACTACATTGTTTCCCCGGTTGCTCTCACCCGATTGGCTGCGGTCGCTGATGCTAACAATATCGGGAGGGAAAACTAGAAATGCCGCTGTCTGGTTTTGAATGGGACATACTTGGCACATTAGTATGGCTGATGGAGCAATCACAAGTCGCCATTAAAGGCGGTCGAGACCTCTATTTTCTCTTCCTTCTGACACACCAAACTCATCTTTGCCTTGTACTTTTACAAACACACGATTAAATTTTCGGCTTGCGTATCCCGCAGTTGTTATTTTATAGAATGATTTCCTCACTTTTCCGGCTGGACGGGTCTCAGTCTGTGGCGCTGCGGTAGAGGCTGCAATCACACGCCTCTCTTTGCGCGAATAGAAGGTTTAGGTGGAACATTCCCAGTGTTTCAATCTCTGGCTGCCTCTTGTGTCACGCCAGAATCACAGCTTCAGGGTTGTCAGCGCTCACATGAACCTCATAAAATAAACTTTCCGGAACGCCTCCCATTTATTCGGTGCTTGGGTGTTACTGTATTTGAAAAGTCTGGATTTTTTTTGGATCTTCTAAAAGAAGATCAGATATCTTGTTTCAGAACATTTCAGCTTTATTTTGCATTTCAAAGGAGACATACAGTGAACTCCCTTGTCTGCTGAGTGGATATTAAAAAGATCAAGCTATCAACACTGCTCACCCTGTAGCAACCTGCTGCTGGGTGTTCTCAAAACCAGAGTCTAAAAAACCAAGTGCACGGTTGTTGCCAACTTTGTGCCTTTTCGGTATATTTAGCAATTATTCAGACCCTTCTCGCAACTGGAAACAAAATTTGTGACATCTTCTGGTTTTATTGGAGACTTAACAAAGACTAATATATTGTTAATTTCTCCACTACCAAGAAGACGTATTTTGGATTAAGGGCCTTCAACAACCAAGAAGATTCCAGTTGCCTCAATTAAACTTTTGCAGATGACTAAGATCTGGATGAGATTCAAACGCCCATCCCTAATCCTGTCAATGACAAATTGCTAATTTCGGTTCAGATTATGCATTTAATCATTTAATTGATCATTAATAAATCTACCGATTATGCAGAATTGATTAATCATTGATTAATTGTGTCTTGAAGCAATTGAGGCCAAATGTCTTGCACTGCTTGGCTGTAACCAGCAGAGGAGCTGTTGAGTCAGTCTCAACTCGTTTAATGTTTAAAGAAGAGAGAACATGACAGCAGATTTGGGTGTTAAAAAAAAAGAGTACGTTGAACAAATATATATTCGTGGTTCAGCATTTTTTTAAACCTATCCTCTGTTGTTCACTGAAAATAGCCTAGTCACTGTTTTGGTGCCATCTGGTACAAATAAACTATGTTGAAATTAATTGACACACACACCCGCACAGACTTAGACAAACTATAAGTAGTGCTTTGTGCCATCTTGTGGCATCGATAGGCAATTACAAACGCATCAATTATTCACAGATTTCCACGGGGGTTCACTGTATCGCCATGTGGAATTTCTTTGTCTGTGAGGCACTAATCCTCAATTCTGCTTAATATGACACTAGCGTGGAAATAAGAGTGCAGAACCTTCCGAGATTTAACAAAGCATTAAAACAAAAATAATTGTCACTATTGTTGATAGTGCCCAATGTCTATTTCTACTTACGATTATCATTCACCCCTCTACGTTTTGCATTGTTTTTATTGTCTCTATATTGCCACTTACAAGCATAATACGCTTTGCTTAGTCTCTTATTCAACTTTGTTTTATACCCAACTAAAGCCAATACACATCATTGCTTCTGTCTAAATGAATGTAGAGTCGCTCTGACCTTGCTCTCGCTCTCTCGTTGTCTTTTTTTCTTTTCTTTTAACCACAGTCGTAAATGTTTCTGGCACAGACAGTCATTTAATTCAAGGGAACCTTTGCATTGGTATTACGCTGTTACAGTCGCATGGTGTGAGTTATGTTGATGCCTTTTGAGACTCCCCGACTTCATTGTGTAAAGATTGAGAGAAATGAGTCTATATTTAATCAATGCATTTTTGGCTTTCAAGATGTCTTTCAAAAGAGCACCATTATCAAATCCTGCTTTCTTTCGATCACATTTTGAACTAATGTGTGTATGTGGACAGCTGGTGTCCACTGTGCTGTAATGGCGGTCTATGCACTTAATGCTGCAGGGACGCAGCACCACTCCCGGCTTGTTTTGAGCCTGAAAACAAAACAAAACAAAACAAAACAGGAAAATCAACCAGTGCTTGCTGAAAGCGATACATACAATCGCAAAGGGGACATATTATGTAAAATGGACTTTTTAATGTTTGCATACAAATACTGTAGTTGTGTCTCTGCAGTAGCTGCCCACAAGTGTAGTGTGAAATTAAACAATCAAGTAAATAATTTGTCATCTCCCCACAGCGGTACCTTGATTTATGAGGTTTTTTTTAATTACAAGCCGTTGCTTGGTCGATTTTGTGCTTTGTGCTGCGAGCAAACGCTTGACTTAAGGTTGAGCTTTTTTTGCTGAAGTGAACTGGATGATGTCTATTCTGCTCTCCCATAGCGTGCCGTGTGCAGTTTGGCAGATAGTGAACAGCTCTTCCATAAAGAGGCTACAAGCTTTTGTTTTTGTATTTCTTGTATCCGCTGTTGCTGCTGAAACGATGCAAAATTCCCCATTTTAGGACTAATAACTAATAAATAATAAATATTATCTATCTCATAGATAATTTTACACTTTAAACTATGTGAGTCCCAGGATGCACAGTCTGGAAATGAGTCCCAGACCTGGAACAATGAGTCCCTGCAACTTATCATCACGAAATGATTTTATTTCACGGCCATTTTGCTGAGCCCTACTGAAAACAGCTTTAAATTATTAGGTAAATGCATTATGTCACCTTAAAAGAGTTGTAAACCTTTACATCTCCTAAGAGGATGATAATGTGCCGCACCTCTCACTTTCCGATAAGAACAAAAATGGAAATCAATTTGTGGCCCTGATACATATCTTGGCTAAAATTTAAGGGATAGGTAATGTTTTTTTTCTTAACACCTCTTCAGGTGGAGTGCTGTTTGTGGATGCATTTATGCACACCGAATGAAACGTTATTCCCTAACGCAGCGGGATATGTGGTAACACACGGGGACAACATTAGAATAGCCGCGTCCATCTGCATTACTATTCCTTTCTCCTCCTCCTACCTGCACTATAATGCTTCTCTAATTTTATTTAAACAGTACACTCAGGGATGGAACGAGGGGAAAAAGTCCAGCAATGATTCCGGGTAGAAAATTGCAAATGCAATAAAGTAAAAGCAATATCCCAACAATAAATCTTTTGTGAGTGTGTATGTGTTGTTAGCAGACCAAGTGATACTTGAGGCGCCAACTGGAAATATTTTTCATTACTGATCAGAAGCCTTAGAAAATGCTTATAACCCCTGGAGCCAAAGGTGATGTCCTCAAATTGAGAAGTCCAAGTGTATCAGTTAGGATTATAAAACACCTTTGAAAAGCATAGACTTGAATTGAATTGAACTTGTTTGAATTGTTTGACACAACAACCACAAAAATAAAATAAAAAAAATTCAGGCATGTTTTTGGAATGTGGGAGGAAGCAGGACTACCCAGAGAAAACCCATGCAAGCACGGGGAGAACATGCAAACTTGCGATAGATTCAAACCCACGACTTCTTGACTCTCAGGTAAACGTGTTAAACCACTAGCACACCGTGCTATGTAGGCTACTAAGCAAAAAAAAAACGACAGTGGATGTGCCTTGTGCGTAATGAGCCTTTGGATGTGAACTGTTCTGATGATCCAAGATTTCAACCCTAAACCTTAGGACTGCAAGGCAGATGTGCTTACCACTATGACATTGTGCTGCCCCTGTCATATAGGTGCACTGTGAACCCACGTTTATATCCCGGGGCATACGCTCCATATAGTTTTCTCCCTTCCACACGCTTTAAACACATTTCCACTTTTAAAACACACTTTTAAAAGTATTCTTTAGAACCTGCTCTCACTCTCTTGCTGTCAAGAAATCGTATCGTATAACATCACATTGAAGAAAATAAAAAAAGACTCAAGCTCACACAGTTCTCCAAAAAAGAGCTGAAATGTGCTCGCTGTTGATTTTTCACTCCCAGATGAAGTATATCCATCCATTTTCCTCCGCTTAGCCATGGTCAGGTCACGGGGGCTGCATCTTAAGCAGTGAAGCCCAGCCTTCCCTCTCCCCAGCCACTTCATTCAGCTCTTCCGGAGGGATCCTGAGGCGTTTCAAGGCAAGCCGAGAGACGTAGTCTCTCCGAGTCCTGGGTCGTCCCCGGGGCTTCCTCCTGGTGGAATGTGCACGGAACACCTCACCAGGAAGGTGTCCGGGAGGCATCCTAACCAGATGCCCTAGCCACCTCATCTGGCTCCTCTCAATGCGTAGGACCAGCGGCTCGACTCTGAGCCCCTCCTGGTTGACTGAGCTTCTCACCCTATCTCTAAGGGAGAGCCCGGACACCCTGAGAAGGAAACTCATTTTGGCCACTTGTATCTGCGGTCTTATCCTTTCGGTCACGTCCCACAGCTCGTGACCATAGGTGAGGGTAGGAACGTAGATCAACCGGTAAATCGAGACCTTTGCTTTTCGGCTCAGCGCCTTCTTTACCACGACCGACCGATACAGAGTCCGCATCACTGCAGACGCTGCACCGAACCGCCTGTCGGTGTCCCGTTCCATTCTTCGTGAACAAGACCCCAAAATACTTGAACTCCTCCACTTGGGGCAGGATCTCAACCCCGACCTGGAGAGGGTACTCTAGCATTTTCAGACTGACAACCATGGCCTCAGATTTGGAGCTGCTAATTTTCATCCCAGCCGCTTCACACTCGACTGGGAAACGTTCCAGTAAGAGTTGGAGATCACTGCTTGATGAAGCCATCAGAACCACATCATCTGCAAAAAGCAGCAACCTGATGCTGATGTCATCAAACCGGACCCCCTCAACACCCCTGCTGCGCCTAGAAATTCTGTCCATAAAGGTAATGAACAGAATCGGTGACAAAGGGCAGCCTTGGCGGAGTCCAACTCTCACTGGAAACGAATCTGACATACTACCGGCAATGCAGACCAAACTCTGACACTGGTCGTACAGGGACCAAACAGCCCATATAAGGGAGTTCAGTACCCCATACTCCCGGGGAACCCCACACAGGACTCCCCCAGAATCTGAGATTTGACTTCCTGTTGGACCCTCCTCTCCAGAACCCCTGAATAGACTTTACGAGAGAGGCTGAGGAGTGTGGTCCCCTACAGTTGGAACACCCTCTCTGGTCCTCCCTCTTAAAAAGGGGGGCCACCACCCCGGTCTCCCATTCTAGAAGCACTGTCCCCAATGTCCACGCGTTGTTGCAGAGGCATGTCAATCAGGCCAACCTCACAACATCCAGAGCCTTTAGGAACTCTGGGTGGATCACCACCCCTGAGGCCCTGCTACCAAGGAGCTTTTTAACCACCTTGTGACCTCAACCCCAGAGCTAAAGGAACCCACCTCAGAGTCCCCAGACTCTGCTTCCTCATGGGAAGACGTATCGGACGCACTGTGCTACAGTTGCAGTTCTTTTTTGAGTGCTCTATGATGTTAAGAAATATGTATAAATATTTTTTAACTCACGCCCCCAAAGTCAGCTAAATTAATGCAACAAATATTACAGTACTCTTGATATTGTAAATGTTCGGCTGGCCGGATTAAAGAACGGAGCCGGCCGTAAGTGGTCCACGAGCCATCATTACTTAATAATGAAACAAAGTGAAAAATAACTAAATTAAATAAAGTAAAATAAAAAGTAAAACTGCCGGCAAGGTGGATGACTGGTTAGCACATCTGCCTCACAGTTCTAGGGACTGGGGTTCAAATCCCGACCCCGCCTGTGTGGAGTTTGCATGTTCTCCCCGTGCCTGCGTGGATTTTCTCCGGGCACTCCGGTTTCCTCCCACATCCCAAAAGCATGCATCCGAGGTTAATTGACAATTCTAAATTTCCCGTTGGTGTGAATGTGAGTGCAAATGGTTGTTTGTTTGTATGTGCCCTGCGATTGGCTGGCAACCAGTTCAGGGTTTACCCCGCCTCCTGCCCGATGATAGCTGGGATAGGCTACAGCACGCCCGCGACCCTCGTGAGGGTAAGCGGCTCAGAAAATGGATGGATGGATTGTGGATTCGTTACTTCAGCACCAAGCCACCGAATAACACATCGCTGTGACATCACAATTGGACCCAAATTTCTGAACACATTTTCAGAAATAGGTGATGCTCTGTTCTCACAGACTTGATGGCAAGCACTCCAGAGACCCAACTATTGGTATATAAAGGGTCCTCGGTTTTCGATGAGCCCGATATACGCTGTTTCAAGGATATGAACGGCGCACAATGAACTAGTTTGCATAGTGCCGTAAGAATACATGATCACGCGATACAAAAAAGCATGGTCAGTTACCACTGTACTTACTGTTTTTCATTAGATTATTTTATATTTATAACCCAGAATTGATTTTACATATTAATATATATTGTATTTATGAGTTCTCTACTAATTTAGTGTAGGTTAGTGGTAGACTACGGCACATTCCAACGTACGTACAAATTCGGGTTACGTTGCCTACATATGAACGGAACTCCGTTATAAACAGACCCCTCGTATGCCCCATGTATTTCTAATCTTGGAGGCGGTACGTCATCACCAAGCAGCTGTATTACATGTGCGGATTCGAGCATGAGCGGCATGCAGTGGACACATCGCTTTGACTTCATAATTGTAGCCAAATCTGAATGTACAAACACAATTTTCATTTGGTTTTGTACAATAAAAAGCATGACTTTTCAACCTAAATGTATTATCGAATTTTTAATATTTTTTGAACAGTAAATTATTTTATTCAAGAACAAAAACAATTTTGGAGTTCAATATTACTCATTCCCCCAACCTTCCTTACTGACTGACTTTTACTTAGGCCTTTGTATTCCTTTCATTTGAATGTAGAATTGAATTTGAATGCTTCTCAAATCTAGCATCTGTATTTTTGCAAAATTTTGCTAAACCCTTTCAGGCAATGGAGTCTTCATATTCAAATGTTCTCTTAGTCAGGATTATACTAAAATATATTTCCCCCGACTATATTTAAGTTTGCTATTAAGAGACAACCTTCTATTTGGTAAATTCCTTGTTTATTCCTATTCCTTCCCATGAAAGACATTTGAAAAAAATCTTTTCAAATTCCTATAATTTTGCAACCCTACTACTGCGTTAGCATAATTTAGTGATCATGGCACATTCTGATTGAGGTATGAAAATCAGGTTACGTCACCGCTGTAGGAACTGAACTCTGTCGTAAACTGAACACTCCCTGCACAAGCAATTAAAAAGTCACTTTCCCATAATATGTCTCCTTTAGCAGGTTTTGCGCCGTCCGCCTCGGGGACGTCATGCTCCTGATTTCATCCGCATGACGACAGACCATCTTAATTACACTCGGACGCGGCACTCCAATCTGTCTTTGTCAGGCTGATCGGGAGCGTGCAGACCAAGCACAACGGGCTGAACCGGGAGCCTATTGATTGTTTCTCATACTTGAGTCATTGCACTACCCAGACACGGGAGGCAATAGAGCTAATGGAAGGGGAAAGTCAAAGTCACATTGTTTACATCACAGATGACAGCTAAATGTATTTGGGAGGAAATATGGGCCTGAAGTTATGGCTCCCAAATGGCACTGTGTTTTGTATCTAACAAGACACTGCTGAACCATCATCTAGTGAACTCAAAACATGTCATGTTTCCTCCATAAGGACCCATAATATGGATCTGTTTGCCGTCCGTCCGCATCTAAAAATCTAAAAATATCGACGTAGGTGTTTACAACATCGGGCAATGAGACTGAGCAGATAGAGAGCAGCAGTCTGTGGCAACCGTACATGAATAATCAATACAGTACTATATATGCAGACTGTACATTAATAAAATACTATACAGTGGTACCTTGACTGATGAGTTTATTTTGTCGTGTGACCAAGCTCATAACTCAATTTACTCATATATCAAATCTATTTTCCCCATTGAAAATGTCATTAATCTGTTCCAGCACCCCCAAAACCACCACAATATTTTCATTATGTTTTTTAAGGAAGAAAAATAACACTGTATTGTATAAAAATATAATAAAAAAACAAGTGAAGAAATAAATGTTCGTTGTGTGCCTTTAACTCGCTCCTTGCGAGTGTTCTCATTTTGTATTTGTGTGTTTGACTGTTTGTCCCATTCAATAAATGGCCGAAATTGTATCAGCAACTGTGCATCTCCTTGCCCACATCCGAGGGCATTACAATCACCTTAATTGCTCTATTTTCCTTTGACTTCACTTGAGCAGCGGCATATCTCAAGCTCACTCCAAAGTCAAATTTTGGATCGTAACATCCAAAGCAAAAAATCGACAAAGCAAAAATCCCATATGTCGGTATGAACACATGAACAGGAATAAAAATACTCAGAAGTATTATAAAAAGCAAAAAAAAAACTATACATGTATGAATAAATAGCAGTACTATACGATACTGAAATATATTATACAATGCGTACTTCTATTTGCAGAGGTGAATAATCTCATTTTAATGCTTTCCCAGACCTAACCTAATGTTGTTTCTGCTGTTTACACACTAGTTTATTGTTCTCTTTGTTACATGGCATGCTTCTGAAATTAGGCATGGCCCCACAGTGGTTTGGCAAGTAATTAGAGGCAAATCTGATCCCAAAATCGTCATTTGTTCCTTTTTGTTTTTTCTTTCTTCCCTCAGGGGGTGTTTTTGTTGGGTCCTCCTTAATGAGCTATGGGCTTCAAACCACAGTTGACTGAAAATGTTTTGTGTTTTTTGTTTCTTTTGTGTTGTTTCTGTTCTAGAAGCCTGATGCACTGTTGTACAAACTCTAGTTTTACTGGATAAAAAGTGGGTGAGTCTTAGGGTGACAAATGGAATAACATTTGGCTAATAGGGGTGGGACGGTACAGGTATCTCACAAAATGCTCTGTCCCTCGTTTTTTTGGACCACAGTTCGGTACATTTTCGGGACATGTTTTTTGCATAAAGAGAGCAACTTTTTTGTCTCTCAAAATAATCTCTTTATTTTGCTTGTCCGTCACCATTACTGTTGATTGACACATTCAGAGAGGTATTTATCAAACATTGTTTATCATTGTGCTTTCAGACTTGGGCCTTGCACTACATCACACCAATGACACGATGTGCAAAGTATCGCCTCAATGCTCTCAACTTTTCAAGTGCGGAAAATGAACTTTGCTCAGCTCTCATGCTGTTTATCGAGCGTATGGATTTTCTTCCCTGCGAGCCCCTGTGTCGGTGGTGAAAAAAAAGTTCCGTCTTCCCTGTGAAAGGTGCCTGTCCATTTGTTGTAAGCGGTCTATGCTGCCGCATTTACTCGTGTATGGATAATTTAAAAGCTGTCATTTTATGGACCCTTTATTCGTCACCTGTTTGATTCCTGGTTTTGTGTTTGAAAAAAGGGAGCTGCCAGTTATATTTCTTTTAGAATTACACATTTTACTGTGTGCTGTTATTTCACTGCAAGCCATGTGAACCTTACTGAATAGCTCTTCTCAGTTTGTTTAGACTGCCTGCTATTTGCACTTGTGTCCCTCCTCTTGTATCTCTCTACACTATAGCCTAAAGTATGTACTGACTGTATGGATGCATGTCATGGGCAGAAAAAGGCGGCTGTGGCTGTAAACTCTCCCACTGATAATGCTTTTAATGGCTTCTGTTGTTATTAAGGGCGTAATATCGTGTGTTAGAAACATGTATTTATTCGTATGGTGGTGTGGACACATTTATATATACATCAATAATTCCCAACCACTGCGCTGCAGCAGATTAGTGTGCTGTGGGAGCTCATCAAGTGTGCCATGCTAAATAATCTAGCTTCACTTAATTGCTCCATACAATATCACGTTTACCGAAAATAATGAATCTTTGTTGTTTGTGATTTATTTCCATTTTTGGGGGATGTGTGTGCTGTGCTTACTTTGTAGCTGCAGTGTTATTTCCTCTCAAGTCACAGATTAGTTTACCTTACAGTTTGATGATCATAGTTGATTACTTCCTGCTGTTTAAGGGTTCCGGGCAGACTTCTGTTAAAAGTGTACTGTAGCACCTACCAAAGCACTTATTGTTCTGGTGTTTTGGTACTCTACATCACAGGTATCAAACTGGTGGCCCGTGGGCCAGATCCGGCCCGCCACGTCATTTTATGTGGCCCGCAAGAGTGTGCATTGACTTTGTGTTTCTTGCTAAAATACTAAAATTGCAAATTGTCTTTACTTTTAAAAATATTGAGATATTGCAAGCATTTTTTGTTACCAACCCCAATTTCAAAATAAAATTGATTCACACTGTAGTTGAACAGTTTTTACTGGCTTCTGATTTCAAAAGTAATTATCCATGAATTTGCGTATATGTAATAATATGAGGCAATCATACCTTCATACGGGTTTGTAGCCATCACAGCCCTCCGAGTGGAACCATATCTGTGATGTGGCCCGTGACAAAAATGAGTTATGACAGCCCTGCAGTCTACATTTTACGTTAGTTTAGCGATTAGCATTACTTCCCCGTCTTCTCCTGTTACTTACTACTCATCCTCCTTTAGTCCTAACGATACTTGTGAAAAGTGTAGCTTATTCGCTGCGAAGTAGGCGAGGATTAGTGACTAAGAGGAGTGGCTCCGCATCATGGAAGGACAGTGTTCAGCCGTGCTAGCTTGTCAGCTGTCAGATTCAAAGCACGTTAGCATTCCGGAGCAGCCGGGAAGATCCGTGAATCTGCTTCCAGCTCTGTGGTCAGACATGCTTCAAGCCATTTTCACACAGAGGCAGAACGCTTGTTGATGTCGTCATCAATAAGCATTATTGTATTTGGTCGTTAGAGTTGTCCGTCAGTTAACCACAGTATTCATCCATCCATTCATTTTCCGTACCGCTCATCCTCTCAAGGGTCGGGGGCGAGCTGGAGCCTATCCCTGCTGACTGGGCGAGAGGCGGGTTACACACCCTGAACCAGTCACCAGCTAATTGCAGGGCACATACAAACAAACAACCATTCACACTCACATTCACACCTATGGCCAATTAAGAGTTTTCAGTTAACCTACAAGGCATGATTTTGGGATGTGTGAGGAAACCGGACTACCAGGAGAAAACCCACGCGGGCACGGGGAGAACATGCAAACTCCACACAGCCGAGGCCAAATTTGAACCCGGGTCCTCAGAATTGTGAGGCAGTTGGCCACCGTGCCGCCTAATCACAGTATCATAAAACAAAACAAAAAAAAAAAAAAACATTTTTTTTTTTTTTTTTTAAAAGGTGCTAAAAGTTTGACGTGCTACTGTCAAAGATGTTGCTGAAATTAAAGAAGTCCTTGCTCACAACTATGCCACAGTCATTTTCATTTCCTGTTCAGTGGTTATAACAACATGATCATGAACTCATGATCATCACTGGTACCTTTCTACGTTAGCACCACTTAAACACACAAAAAAGCCAACGGAATAAAAACAACTGCGGAGTGGATCCTATTATTTGGTTTGCCCACCCCACCCCCCTCCCACCGTTTGGTTGACTACTGGGTTAGTTTGACTATAACTATGTTTTATGTTTTTTTTTAACACAAAGGAGAGCCTGGATACAAGCTATAAATGTATAAATTCAGAGAAGTATAAAATCATTTTACAACTTCAGTCTGGGTTTTACAAATCTCTTGTCCTGCTCTAGAATATATCATATACACATACATACATACACACACACATACATATCAGTATGTGTAAACAGGGCCTGGCTTTGGGATATCATTTAAAAGAGTTGCTTGTCCAAACCTCAGAAAGTCGCGGCATATTGTTATTGTGAGGAAGCTCGCAAGTGGAGTTAATGCCTATGAGCACTAAGATGACATCCATCAATTTAGACATTTTATTGGAAATGGTAAATGGGCTGCTCCGGAAATGTAAATGGTTTTGTTAGTGTACGGCTACGCTTGAACACGTGCAGTGTGACAGAATGAATGGGTTTGACCTGGAGGATGCTGTATTGCTCTCTATGAAATGTCAGTCAACATGCCACACAGCATTCATGGAAGATTCTCCATTGAGTTAAGAGTCTGGGTGTCATCCTCCACTGGGCTATAAACACTAATATTCATTGTATATTTTATTTTACATTCCCCCCCCACCCCCTAATTTCCCCTTCCGATACCACCTTAATAAGTCTGTCATCCATTGAATTTGTAAGTGCATGGGCAGTTTCTGTCTGGATCTCATTTGAGGATGCAGAAATTGTCTCCCACGGTTGCTGTTTGAAGGTATTCTGCTACCTCCTAGATCTTTGTTTTAAGTGAGGTCCATAGGGTCTCAGCAAAGTCACTCCATGAGTTGTTCTCCGTTTTTGCCTAAATTGATTTGACGGTGCAAGATTTGCCTTCCAGAGCTGTCAGTTTGAGGTACACCGCTGCCTCATAGATTGCTGTTTTAAAGTCCCCCAAAACATATATCCTTGTTTTGTTTCTGAATACATTAAATATGTTTGAAGATCAGTGCTGAAAAGACTGAGAACAATATAGTATTGAATTGTAGAGATATAGCTTAAGACTCTTTTCCTTCATCTCTTTTGGCCAAATTTTTTTTTTCAGGGTAGAACGTTTACCGATTCACGACTGCCCGTGGCAAGTCAAAAATACTCAACGGGCAAGCTAGCAAAACATACAACGTTCCCGATCAGGCAAGCGTATGAAAAAAAATATTGTCATACGTGGGGATGTCACAATATTAAAAGTATATTATCGCAAAATTAAAAGTGCCTTGATATCGTCGTGTCCTTGTCTCGGCATAAAATAATGAGCCGTTGAGTTTAAAATGTAGTTTATTGCAGTTTACACGAAGCCAAGCCGTTTAGCGAGGCAGCTACTGCGCTTCACGCCCTCATTTGAGTGTAAATGCACCCGATTGGACACGTAACCCATGTGACCATGTATGTGCGTCTAAAGTAATACACTGATTGGCTGACTGGTCCCATGTGACCGCAGCGTTTAGAGGAGTGCGCTAGCTAGCGTTGCAACTTCTATGGCGTACTCGGCGTGTCAGAGCATCGCTTTACAACCAACTGGGCGAGATAAAGGCGCCTTGTTGTTCACGCCGGCCTCTGTCTCAGCAAATGCAGACCCATGGGCCGTGGGAAACCCCGTAAGTCGGACCTCCGCGTGTCGCCTACAACCCCCGCCCCCCTTCGCTGAATTTTTTAAGCCTATTGTAACAGTATCATTCTTTAGTGGTGTGCTAGTGAGTCAAAAGTCATGAATGAACATCACACAGAAAGAGAATGATTCTTGCTCACCTTAAAACATATACCTCTTTACATTCCACTAGTCCCAAAAATGAAATTATAAAATAGGGCCACTCCATATGACTGTAAAAATAAATTATCTTACATACTTCCTTCTCTTCAAATGTAATGTCTACATTTCACATAAACACATGTCACAGAGGCTGCTCCGAAAAAGAAATCATTTCACAATATCACTAAGCAGAGGAAAGGAAACTGTCTAGTCCCATGATTATTTTACTTATTGTAACTTGGCTGTTTCTAAACCTGCATTGCCTTTAAGTGTGTTCCTGCCTTTCTGAATTGACTTGAATTTTTGGCAAATAAATCACTGTTAGTAGGCAGTCATTTTTAATGAATAGCAGCAATTTCTAATGTTATAACTTTAACAAAATATGACAATAAATTCTGCAACATTAGTGAACAGACAATTTTTCAATGGATGCTTTGTTATTATGAGCATGGCATAACTATTGCTGCAGCAATAATAGTGTTTTGGAGGTACTGTTTACGAATGTAAACATTGGATACAAGTGCATGGTAATATTTGATGTGATGTCTTTTTCACAAAAACCTGTTGGGAAACACAGAAACTACTAAGCCTATTGAGAAGGAGTTTTTTTTTCCGGTATTCCTGCTTTCACCTCTTTGCCCCACCTGTACTGTCAACCTTCCTGCAATACCGTGAGCTTTCCCACAATACCGCAATAATTATCATACCGTGAGGTTAATACCGTGATAAAACCGAACTGTGAGATATAGCAAACATTTGAATGCACTTCATAGAACAGGGCAAGCTCAAGTTTGCCATGGGCAAGCAAAAATTTGCCTAAAAAGTTCACTTTGAGCCCTGTATAAAAGTGGTTTCCCAAGACAGCAAGAAGTGTTTTCCAAAGCAAGTCGTTTTTTTGAGGAAATTACCATTTTACAAGGCTCCCGGCTCCGGCAACCTTTGAAAGCATTCAGCAAAGATCAGAAGTGTTTCTTCTCCCTTTTTGTGAGATCATTCGTGATCATGGGAGATTTCGATATCGGTGGCGGAACAGCATCTTTATCTGTGGTGTTCTGTGTTGAGGTTATCGGAGCACACCACACAATGGGACCAAAACTGTTTATTGGCTGATATTTTTTATCAAAGCCAAGCCGTTTAGCGAGGCATCTGTGCGAGGCAGTGTGGGGTCTCTCACAGATTTAAAACAAAACCCCAAAAAAATCTTTTAAGATTTGAAAAATGTTGCATGTACCAGGCCATAGAAACATATTTTTAATGTACAACATATTTTAATTTTCATGCCTTCAGGCACCCTAAAGGAGCCTACCATCTCACGCCCCATAATTCTAGCCAAAAACATCTTTCGGCCACCACTTCCTGATGCCGCACCCTTGCTGGGACTTGGTGACCATCCACCAACTGTCCAGAAAACCATCGATCCACACCATCGAAAGTAACATGCCATCCATCACTGTTTGAAAATGAGTCTTCATGTATTTCTGAGTTCACTGCAAATGTATCTCCTACGAGATTGCTTAGGGATGGCCTAAATACAGCTTTATGCATGACTGCGAGCATTTTGACGATCCAGCATCAAGAGGATCTTGTAACTCCATAGACAGCATCGGCTTCAAATACCTGCTTGGTGTGCTCATCATTCTGTTCTCTTACTATGATATACCTGTATTTGCCTGACAGAAACTTTCCTTAATATGCCTTTATCAGAACAAAAATCCCTGAGTCACAAAAATGTTTTAAACACACAGATTTTCTTAAAATGTCCTTGGTGTAGAGTGTTTTCGCATGTCACTTGGACTATTTCGCACTTCATCAGAAAAATCCTCATTTCTTTAAATATTTAATGAAATATGTGAATACAAATGTTGATCCTTGATGTAAGGTCTTAAATTTGATCAAAGTGGCTTTAAAAGGGGCTTGAGGAGCATTTAGTCTTCCATCAGCAACCAAAATCGAGGCATATGCAAGAGGTGGGTAACTCTAATGGTGTACTGATTGATCCAAGTTAAAGATTATTCACTATTCAGGTTTCGCTCTTCTAAAAATGTATTACACGAGTTCTATTTGTCACCTTCATCAAAACATCTTATAAAGTTTGCGCTGATTGTTTCTCACCAGGAGAGCACAAATCATTCTTTTATTCTCCAATCACGTTCCCTGCCAGTTTAACTTCCCCTTCAGAATGACTTGACATTGAATTGCAAATGACAGCAAACGTAAAAGTTTTTAACAAGGTGTGACAGCAACCCGAATCCTTCCAATTAACATTATAATCCATTCTGATTCAGTGCCAGGGGAACGTGGGTGAAATCCCTTTGCTTGTATTCCGTGAAGATGCGCCAACTCTCGCTCCGGTGTATTTGCATGCAGCTGTGTATCATTTTGACACGTTGGCCCCTTCTCCTTTCACTGTATCTCGTATCTACTATTTATTTAAATCCCGGCCTCGACCCAGTAAAGGTTAACACTGTGTAATCCGTCAAAATGTTTGATTTCAGCAAGAGAGCGTTTGGGATCCTTAAAAATGTGCTTTGAGTATTTGCACGAAGTGTTGCTAACTTGTGGTGCAAACAACTAAAAATCAGTTAAAAAAATTGTAATATATTTATTGTTTATGACATGAAATCACCAGTCTCCACTCACATCACTGTGTTTGTGTGTGTGTGCGCCTCAAGCTAGAAAGTAGAATAAATAATGAATTGTCTTCCAATAGAAAGCATGAAATGAGAGTGGTAAGGTGTGTTACAAAGTGTAACCAATCTATTTGCACTGGTGTTTCAGTTTTCTTTTTTCAATTCATTACATTTCAGTTGCATTTGTGCACCATAATAAATTATCTTTACACTTATAATTTTCCAATTTAGAACCTGCTTTCGGTGCCCCTGTCGTTATGTATTACAGCATCTTTTATTGGTATTTAATGTCAAAATACTTGAAGCTAACAGATATGAATTAAATGTAAGCTAAACTGTAAGTGGACAACATTAAAATTAATAATTTTCTTCTGTCCTTAATGGATGCTTTTACATTAAAAAAAATGGGTTGAGCAATGAATCAAAGAAATGTGGCATGGATTCATTGCGCTCTCCATTTGTTGCTCTGAAATATTGAGCGGAATGAAGACAGATGGCTTTCACGGCTCTGTTTTAATGGCATAAAGCACACAGCGTGGGGCGTGTCCATCTTGTTCATTTCTGTACATGGGGTCCCGAGTTCATGATGCCCCTGACATACGAGGTATTAAGTTTACAAATGACGCAAAATACACTAGTTTAATTCTGTATTACTGTTTTTCATTTGACTGTTCTATATTTATGGCCTAAAAGTATTTTAATACAAATAGTTACAGCAACAATAACAATGTGTATGCTTTCAGCAGTCACACGATTATGATTTAACTACTGCAACTGCATAAGTTAATGATAGACTACTGCACGTTGCGAGTGGCAAATGTCCAAATGTTTGGGTTTTGTTGCCGCCATAAGTACAGAACCAAAGATACCCATGTACAATGGTGCTTCTGGGCTCCTGTTGAATTGAACATGATTTCAAGCATCCAGAATGTCGTCACATTTTGCGGCATTGTTGTGTTAGGTTGCAGAGTGACTAAAGGCCTGATTTACTAAGATCCCAAATATTGAGTGATAAATTGCATTGTTCACTCTTAACAGATTTCACATGCTGTTTTCACGTTTTGCGCGTGATCTACTAAGATTGCGATCTTTACTAAGAACCCAAATAGCAGGCGCAAAATTGCGTGTTCACTCACTCTAACATGTTCACTTACTCTAACAGATTGCATGCACTGTTGGCAACACGTGTACAAGTGTTAAATAAAAAATGCCATAAATAAAAAAGGGTTTTGCGCCTTAGTGAGCTCTCAGGGTTTTCACCATGCTACATTGGGAAGATCTCTTTGAAGTGATGGAATTGGAAGTGCTAGTGAAAGACAAACAAGCATATTACTGAGTTACAGAAAATAAATCCATCTGTCAGATAATTTTGCTGAATCCAGGAAAAAAAAAAAAGCCATGATTTGTTTTTATTATTATTTTTTTTTAATTTTTTAATTTTTTTAGTTAATTCACTTCAAGTGCTTGTGGTTGTACTCTGTCTGTCCATACTACACTAAAATTGTGTTTAAAAATTGCGGCAGCACACCCGGAATCGCACCCGCTCTGGGAGAGGCCAGCACCAATTTTCACTGTGCATTGAAATGACCCTGATGCAGGGAAGAATTTGTAAGGAGTTTTTTGATAGGCGATATGTCATGAGTCCATCTTGTGAATGGCTCCATGTCAGGCCGTACATCAGAAGCTCTGAAAATTGCATGACTGAATAGACGACGTGTCTCTATCATTTTTGTTTTTAGTGTTTCAAAGATGTGTACACAAGTGGAAAAGTTCTCCCCGCCGCCTCTCATTTTGCCTGCGCTAAGCTGGCACCACTTTGCTTGCTGGTTTGCACCTGCGTTTGCATCGCTATTTAAAGATGCAAAATTAGCCATCGTAATTCATCTCAGGTTTGATTCATCATGTTACTTGTGCTAAATGGGTCTATTTGCATATATGTACTTCTTCCAGAAGCTGGAATGCTTAGCACATCTGCCTCACAGTTCTGGGGACCGGGGTTCAAATCCCGTCCCCGCCTGTGTGGAGTTTGCATGTTCTCCCCGTGCCTGGGTAGGTTTTCTCCTGGCACTCCGGTTTTCTCCCACATCCCAAAAACATGCGTGGTCGGTTGATTGAAGACTCTAAATTCCCCGTAGGTGTGAATGTGAGTGTGAGAGAGTGTTTGTTTCTATGTGTCCTGTGATTGGCTGGTGACCGGTTCAGCGTGTACCCCTGCCTCCTGCCCGAAGATAGCTGGGAGAGGCTCCAGCAGCCTGCGACCCTAGTGAGGATAAGCGGTAAAGAAAATGGATGGATGGATACTTTTTCCAGAATGTGCAAAATCCATCCATCCATTCATTTTCTGTACCACTTTTCCTCAATGCGCAGCAATATCGAGCTTTTGCCTTTTGTAAATCAGGCCCCAAGTGTTTTCTCACTTGACAGATTTGGTTCGATTAAAGATTACAGTTATACACTGTATGGGTTAAGCCTGATTCAACCCTGATTCCCTGTCCAGCTTTTGAATCAGCAACATTTTCAAGTCTTCTTATTTGTTGCTAGTTGTTGTTCGTGTTGCTTTTTGCATTAGCACCCACAGAGCACTTCAATGCTGTCGTCTTGGTCTGTTTTATATACTACATTACGACTACTCGTGTCATGTGTCTGTTGGGCCGTTTTCCTTGTTAGCTTTGATTTTCCGTCGCAGGCGATTTATTTGCACAGTTTGACTAAGAATTTAAAAGTAAGACTCATAAAATTATACTGTATGTGGCCTAACTTGAGGTGGTCACGTATAACTGTATCACACTGCAAATTATGCAATTTGGCAATTTTATGCAAAACTCCAAATTGGCCAATTCCGTTCAACACTGTTAGTCGTACAATGTACAGGTGGGAACGAGCAACCTGGTCATACAACCATTGGACATTGGCCGACAGAAATGTTGTTTTCATCTTTGTTCTGGCAGTCTACAGTTTGAAACGCGTGACACCAACAGGATTTAAGTAGAACATCAATGACTTAAACCACAATGTGGACATAAGTTGACTTTATGTCTCAACCTCTTCATTTGGACTGAAAGTTTTAATGTGTTTACAAATAACAATTAAGAGTACAATCACACTTGTCAGGTTTGGGACAGTTAAAACAAACCCAAGTGTGAGCACCATCATCTGAACCCTTTTGCGGACTAAGGAGGGCCAAGACTGCTATAAAAGGTGGTCTTGGTTTACTTTCAAACAAACTCGGATGTTAAAATGACAACAGAAATGACAGGAAATCATGAAACTAAACAATTTGTTGTGACTTTATCCAACTTTGTATTCGCCATTTGGTTCATACTTAAAGATGCCAGACTGCCAATGCGATCCATGACCGACCATGTATCATTTTCTTTGTGAGTCCAGTTACAATGAACCTAACAGCGCGACATCCATTGTGCCCATGGAAATGCTTCCAGTTAGCAACGCTCATCACCTTTTTTGAGATTATGAACAACATTGAACAGTAATTGCTGGTAGAACCCATGCGAGATGGCGTTGCTGTGGCGTTTGTCATTTGCAGGACCTTTGCAAGAAGAAAGTGCAAGTCGAAGTGAAAACATGTAATCATTACTTTGCCAGGAGGCAAATTTTGCAGTCGAGGAGGTTTCTGTCCAATCTGTTGCCTGATGCTTTCATTCATAGCACAGATGTTGACCTTGTATACTGTATGTGTTAGTAAGACTTAGCACTTTTTCGTGTCCAGTCTCAAGGTCCAGTGAGGGACCCAAGTGGAAAAACAAATCAAGCAGCATTTTTTAAGTTAAAGGTCACCCTTAATTGAACTTCAGCTGTATTTTATAAATTTAAGTCCTTAAATGCAACCTCAGTGGCTTTGAGATGACAATTACCAACTTGTGTGCCTTTTTGTCGCAACACAAGTCTGTAACTAAAAGAACAGGTTGCTGCATGTGATCAGATGATAATATCTTGGTGTAGTGTCTTGGTGAAGCAGCATGTGATTCATTTTCCAAGATTATTGTTGATTGCTCTGTTCCAAGTAACCGCAAAACAATTTTGTGATCACGAGTTGGCTCAGTGGGACAGCAGCTGCCATGTTAGTCGGAAGACATTGTACGCTGCATTCTGTGTTTGCGCCATAAAATCTCTCCTTTCTCTTTGAAGGAATAAACTAGAATGACCCGTCTTGATGCTTGCCAGGGTTTATGGCTCTGGATCTAGCCCACTGGCCTTCTGTTTGACAACTGTGCCTATCTTCTTCTTTTCCTTTCGGCTTGTCCCGTTAGGTGTCGCCACAGTGTGTCATCATTTTCCATGTAAAGCTATCTCCTGCGTACTCCACTGTAACACCAACTTCCCTCATGTCTTCCCTCACTACATCTATCAACCTTCTCTTTGGTCTTCCTCAAAATCTCTTGCCTGGCAGCTCCATCCTTATCATCCTTCTACCAATATACTCACTATCTCTCCCCTGGATGTGTCCAAACCATCGAAGTCTGCTCTCTCTAACATTGTCTCCAA
Source organism: Phyllopteryx taeniolatus (assembly GCF_024500385.1). Taxonomy (NCBI): domain Eukaryota; kingdom Metazoa; phylum Chordata; class Actinopteri; order Syngnathiformes; family Syngnathidae; genus Phyllopteryx; species Phyllopteryx taeniolatus. Next base: position 9,230,237 of record NC_084509.1, read on the forward strand.
AATTTATAACCTTGGCTGTCCCTCTGATGAGCTCATTTCTTATCCTATCCAACCTGTTCATTCCTCGAGAGAACTTCAACATCTTTTCCGCCACCTCCAGCTCTGCTTCCGGTTATCTCTTCAATGCCACTGTCTCAAATCCGTACATAATGGCTGGCCTCACCACTGTTTCATAAACTTTGCCCTTCATCCTAGCAGAGACTCTTCTTCTTCTGTCACATAACACACCTGACACCTTCCTCCACCAGTTCCAACTTGCTTGGACCCATTTCTTTACTTCCTCACCACACTCACCATTGCTCAGGACTGTTGACCACAAGTATTTAAAGTCCTCCACCCTCGCTATCACTTCTCCCTGTAGCCTCTCTCTTCCCCCTTCATGCACATATATTCTTTCTTACTTTGGCTAATCTTCATTCCTCTCCTTTCCAGTTCATGCCTCCACCTTTCTAATTGTTCCTCCACCTGCTCCTTGCTTTCACTGCAGATCACAATGTCATCTGCGAACATCATGGTCCACGGGGATTCCATTCTAACCTTATCTGTCAGCCTATCCATCACCACTGCAAACAGGAAGGGGCTCAGGGCTGAGCCCTGATGCATTCCCACCTCCACCATAAACTCCTCTGTCACACTTACAGCACACTTCACCACTGTTCTCCTGCCCTCATACATGTCCTGTACTATTCTAACATACTTCTCTGCCACTCCAGACTTCTGCAAACAGTACCAGTTCCTCTCTGGGTACTGTAATAGGCTTTCTCTAGATCTACAAAGACACAAGGTAGCTCCTTTTGACCTTCTCTGTACTTCTCCATCAACACCCTGAAGGCAAATAATGCATCTGTGGTACTCTTTCTAGGCATACTGTTGCTCGCAAATACTCGCTTCGAGCCTTCACTACTCTTTCCATAAGTCATTTTGTGGCTCATCAACTTTATTTGACACCTGTGCCTATAAAAGGACATATTGAAAAATCTGCTTATTAGCTTTTCTAATTAGCTAAACAATACACAGAAACCAAAATATAGAGGTTGTCTTTGGTAATGTGTTTTGTTTAAAGCAAAGAAATGACACCTATAAGGGTAAACAACAATTTACAAACAGTAAAGCACCCATTTTGTCGTGGTTCTGTTTTGCCTAGGGATTTTAAGGTGGAATGTACTACATTTAAGACAACTTTCTGAAGGTTTGGGTGCAAGATCATGGGCTCTTAAACAACAAAAAAAGTGGTTGAACTTTTGAGGTTTTAATCCAGGCATTCAAAATCCTGATTTCATTCCCATAGAAAAAGCTAAAATCATGGAAGCAACAACTTTAACCATCTGCAAACTCATAATGGGACAAACTATGGTCTGACTTTTGCAAGAAGCTTAAACATTGCCAAAGGGAGTTGTCATTTCCACTAGAGGATTAATACAATCTGTCCATCAATACATTTATCTACCTCGGATACAAGCCTAAGCCATTATGCTTGGCTACCTAGTGTCAATACATTCCTGGGAGCTCCTATTCTCCAAAATGTAAGAGCATGACTGCAATTAACTCTTTCCCTACCATGAATGTATTTTATTCATCAACTGGAATCGAATTGTTTACTGTCACAACATATGTATGTTTTTCAACAGGCCTAACTTTTTGCAAAATTCGGGTATGAAAACCACCAAACAGATTGGTGTAGATGGCTGCATTGCATCACTTTGGATTTGATTTGATTTTGGGTAGGTGATAAAGATTAGGTGGTGAATCTCAGCGTTTCACGTCGACACGGAAGTCGAAGTTTCAGCACCTCAGGCTCAGAGAATGTTTATGTTGGATATAAACTCGGGATGTTCGATACCACTTTTTTTCAGACCGATACCAGTAAGAGTATTCAAACTTGAGTAATCACTCACTCACACTTCTGCATTATTTGTGCACTCACTGTTTTATCATGCTGCACTATTTGCATATTGCTGTTGATTACTACTGGCCACTTATGTGTTTGAGAACTCTCTGCACGATTTGCACTGTCGTCACTGTACCAGATCATTGCACTATTAGTTACTTTAATTTGCTTGAGGACCCGGCATCATTTGCACAATGCCATTAGATCTGAATCACCACACTTGTGGTACCCATTAATTTCTCACTGACTCTCCATACTTTTTTAACATTTTATGTTAAATGTATATTTTGTCATAGTGGGTGTTTGTTGTCATACTAGAGTGGCTCCAACTACTGGAGACAAATTCCTTGTGTGTCTTGTAACATACTTGGCCAACAAAGCTGATTTTGATTCTGCCATTAAAAGCCATTTCTAAGTCTTGTTTTAGTTGTTTTATAGTTTGAGGTGTCACAGAAGCAAAACATTTTGCATCGTGGTTTTGGTGAAATCAAATCATTCATTGCTGATTGCTAAATACTAGAAAAAGCTAGAAACGTCTTGGTGAAAGAAGAGTCTTCTCTTTGGTCGTTTCGCTGCTTATTTTGTCACAAAAGACTATTCTGTGGGTCTCGAAAGATCAGTCAAAATGCTTTTTAAACAGCTGACAATATGGGGAGCTCTGCTTTGAAAAACGGTTGGCAGTGAACGAATTTGAATTTATCAACATCCAGTGATTTTATTTAAAGTGAAAAACAGACACCACAAGTGGGTTGCTATTCACGCTGTATGTGAATGCTGAAGATTCACACACGCACAAATGTTTCTGTACCCTAATAAAGAGATAATTGCGGCAGCTTTGACTCGGCACTTTGTCGATTGGCGGATGAAACAGAAGGAGCCTTCACGGCTACGTGAATGACAGACTGTTGGATGCCAGTTAGTGGGTCAGCACCTGTCTGTCAAGACTTTCTTCTAATTGCCAGTGACACTATTAGCAGCATGCTGTCGCCTCTCTCGCATACGTGTAAGCGATGACGTCTGGAACGAGGTCGTCTTTGCCGGTAAACAAACTTTTAGTGTGACAAGTGTCTTGTTAAACGCTCTCATAGACACAAGTCAGACAAGCAATTACATGTATTCAGCCATGCGTCGCTCACCTCTGCATATTCATCCTCTCTTATGATGCAATTTGTGGCAAAACAAAGCTATTCACTAATGGCCAACCCCGACCAGTTAGACTATAAACGTCGGAATTACGCAGTATTAAAGCGTCACAGTGACATTCTTGTCGGGATGGCCTAAAAGTTCATTTGTTTGTCACTGAATCATAATTACCGCTGCTATTCATTTAGGAGAGCCATCTAGGCTTCATTTTCTGTCAAAAGAGGAGATGTGAAGGTGACTCTTGTGACGTCCGAAACGCAAGAGGCTTTCAGACAAGCTGTCTCCTCTCAGCTAGCCTTTTAAATCATCATCACTCCAGCGAGCTGTATGACAGTTGTCGTGATGTATGACCATTGGTATACTGGCAGCGCGCCATCGCTTGTTTAAACAGCCACGGTCCGCCCGGTGCGTCCAATACTCCACAGTTTCATTAAGCTTGAATTGTGATTGGGGGTTTTGTGGATGTTGAAGCATCGGATACTTGATGGGTGATGTTCTGTTTGTAATGTTGTACCTAAATTCTGGAGTTTCCTGCAGGCAACTGAATGCTTGTCTGGGTGTAAGAGTGGCTGGTGATTGGTGCAGGTTGGCTTATGCCAGTTGGATCATAGATGAATCATGATCTGTATTAATATGAAAGAAATATCATTACAAATAAGACACACCACACAATGAATGACGTGGCTGAATGTGACTGATCCAGACAAAAAAAAATACATTCTGTGAATCACTCTCGCACACCAAGTGATTGACCCTCACACGCATAACTAACTCGCTGCAATGTAAAAACTGCGTTATGGGCGCCACACATACTACTGTATTGTTATTTTATTGAACCGCAAACAACTTACCCCAATTGTGAAGGAAGAAGAAGATTGCCTTGGCCACTTTAGATATAATTCAAAGAAAGGAAGCGGGTGAGAAAATAAAGGAGAGAGTGTGAGAGCGTCTTGGCAGTGATCGATTGTTCCATTCACTGACTGCATTCGTGTATTTTAGTGATCCTCCACCATTCGTTTTTTATCCAGAGGTATATATATATATATATATATATATATATATATAAAAGATGCCACAAAATGGTGATAAAGCCCTGACTGAATAGGAAAGTAGTAATTGGTGGAAAGGAAGTATGTTGAAGTGATACATGGCCATTTTATATATATATATATATATATATACACATACATACAGTGAGTACGGAAAGTATTCAGACCCCCTTAAAATTTTCACTCTTTTTTTATATTGCAGCCATTTGCTAATATCATTTAAGTTCATTTTTTTTACACATTAATTTACACACAGTACTCCATATTGACAGAAAAAAGAAATGTTGAAAATTTTGCAGATTTATTAAAAGCATGCTGCCACCACCATTCTTCACTGTTGGGACTGTATTGGACGGGTGATGAGCAGTGCCTGGTTTTGTCCACATATGCCACTTAGAATTAAGGCCAACAATTTCTATCTTGGTCTCATCAGACCAGAGAATCTTATTTCTCACCATCTTGGAGTCCTTAAGGTGTTTTTTTTAGCAAACTCCATGCGGGCTTTCATGTGTCTTGCACTGAGGAGAGGCTTCCGTCGGGCCACTCTGCCATAAAGCCCCGACTCGTGGAGGGCTGCAGTGATGGTTGACGTTCTAGAACTTTTTCCCATCTCCCGACTGTATCTCTGGAGCTCAGCCACAGCCTCTTTGGGTTCTTCTTTACCTCTCTCACCAAGGCTCTTCTCCCCCAATTGCTCAGTTTGGGTTGACTGCCAGCTCTAGGAAGGGTTCCGGTCGTCCCAAACGTCTTCCATTTAAGGTTTATGGAGGCTACTGTGCTCTTAGGAACGTAAAGTGTGGCATAATATTTTTTGTAACCTTGGCCAGATCTGTGCCTTGCCAGAATGCTGTTTCTGAGCTCTTCAGGCAGTTCCTTTGACCTCATGATTCTCATTTGCTCTGACATGCACTGTGAGCTGTAAGGTCTTATCTAGACAGGTGTGTGGCTTTCCTAATCAAGTCCAATCAGTATAATCAAACACAGCTGGACTCCAATGAAGGTGTAGAATCATCTTAAGGATGATCAGAAGAAATGGACAGCACCCGAGTTAAATATATGGGTCTGAATACTTACGGCTGTGTGATATTTCAGTATTTCTTTTTTAATAAATCAGCAAAAATGTCAACAATTCCGTTTTTTTCTATCAATATGCTGTGTGTAAATTAATGAGGAAAAAAATAAACTGAAATTATTTTAACAAATGGCTGCAATATAACAAAGAGTTTAAAGGTGGTCTGAAAACTTTCCATACCCACTATATATATATATATATATATATATATATATCTCCATCCATCCATTTTCTGAGCCGCTTATCCTCACTAGGGTCGCGGGCGTGCTGGAGCCTATCCCAGCTGTCATCGGGCAGGAAGTGGGGTACACCCTGAACTGGTTGCCAGCCAATCGCAGGGCACATGGAAACAAACAACCATTTGCACTCACAATCATCAACTACGGGCAATTTAGAGTCTCCAATTAATGCATGTTTTTGGGATGTGGGAAGAAACCGGAGTGCCCAGAGAAAAGCCACACAGGCACGGGGAGAACATGCAAACTCCACACAGGCGGGGCCGGGGATTGAACCCAGGTCCTCAGAACTGTGAGGCTGACGCTCTAACCAGTCGGCCACCGTTCTTTCTTTCTTTCTTTCTTTCTTTCTATCTATCTATCTATCTATCTATCTATCTATCTATCTATCTATCTATCTATCTATCTATCTATCTATCTATCTATCTATCTATCTATCTATCTATCTATCTATCTATCTATCTATCTATCTATCTATCTATCTAAAATTTATTATATATTTCAGCCGCTGTGAGTGTGTGTGTATGTGTGTGTACACACTCATTGCATGCATTGCTCTAGTGTGATTTTGGTCCATTCCTCCACACAAGCAGTCTGCAAATTTTTAAGTTTCCACGAGCTTCTTTTATGGACCTTGAGTTTCTGTTCTTTCCATAGATTTTCGATTGGATTCAAGTCAGGTGATTGGCTGGGTCTTTCTAGCATCTTTATTTATTTATTTTTACTTTGAAACCAATTCAGAGTTTCCTTGGCAGTATGTTTTGGATTTGAAATGTCCATACTCTTTTAATTTTCATCATCCTCATAGATGGCAGCAGATTTTTGTCAAGAATGTCTCAGTATATTTGGCCATTCATCCTTCCTTCAATAATGTCAAGTTTACCAGTACCATTTTCTGAAAAGCAGCCCCACACCATGATGTTCCCACATTTGAACTACACTGTTGGTATGGTGTTTTTAGAGTGATGTGCAGTGCCATTTGTCCTCCAAACGTGGTGTGCATTATGGCATCCAAAGAGTTCAATTACAGTCCAGCATACAGGCCATGACGGCGGAGTGCATTACTCACTGTTTTCCTTGTGACAACAGTACCTTCTAATTCCTTCTCCACAGGTTGTCCTTGGCTCTTGGACAACTCTTCTGATTATTTTTTTTGCACTCGTCTGTCAGAAATCTTGCGAGGAGCACCTGATTGAGGTGCAAATTTATGGTGGTATGATTGGGTTTCCGCTTACGTATTATGGCCCCAACCGTGCTCACTGGAACATTCAGAAGCTTAGATATGCTACTGTAACCAATGCCATCGATATGTTTTGCAACAATTAGTTTTGCGATGGTCTTGAGACAGCTCTTTGCCCTTACCCATCATGCGATGTGTCTTGACTCAAACCTTGGCAATGAGACCTTTTTGTAGGCCATCAATTCGGACTGAACCAGCTTATATTCATTTGCACTCATTCATTCAAATCGCAGGGCACATAGAAACAAACAACCATGCGCACGCACATTCACACCGATGGGCAATTTAGAGTCTTCAATCAACCTACCACACATCTTTTTGGGATGTGGGAGGAAACCGGAATGCGTAGAGAAAACCCACCCAGGCACGGGGGAGAACATGCAAACTCCACACAGGTGGGGCCCAGGATTTGAACCCCGGTCCCCAGAACTGTGAGGCAGATGTGCTAACCAGTCAAACACCGTGCCGGCATATATATAGTAGTACTGAATTAGTGACGTAGTGAATTTGTGACTAGTGAACAGCAACTAGGAGGGGTTTACTTTAGGAGTTACGAGTTACTGAATGTTTGGTCAGTTCTTAATGTTGTTCCTAAATTATGAATGTCCCTGAAGGCATGGTTTGTTTTAAGTCTCATCATACCTGGAAAAATCCATTCAATTAGTCGTGAATGGAATAGTCACATAATGAAAATTGCTCCGTCCATCCATTCACAGCATCTTATGCATTCAGTCATCCTTCATCAATGAGGAAATAGGCAATCCATTTTTATTTGTTTTTGTTTTGGCCTTTGTGACGGTCTGCCCTCTACTGAATGCTATTTTAGCTCAATGTGCAATTAGTTGTTGTTGTAATACAGCCCAATATCGTCCTATAGCTGGGCAATTTTAACTTCCTTTATATTAATAGAAAATACACTTAGCACAAAGTAGAGGTCCCCACTGTACAAAAGGAAGCACTAGCAGGAAGGTCCTTCACCAAGGTTGCGGTTTTAAAAAAATAAAGCGTTGGGTTAAATGGATCTGACCCCAAATAGTTATCTCTTGACCCAAGTGACAGCAGGCAACGATGTAATGTGAGCGACGGAAGCCAACTCTGGATGGAATGGATGGATGTACCACAGTCTTACAGATATTGTCTTACAAATAAGTAAGGCACAGTTTTGAATGAAGTTGTAATTTCTTTGCTGTTGCGTCATATTTAATTTGCAATTTTATACATTTCATATTTTGATTATCTTACACTTAATATAAAAGCAAAGAGGAGCGTATTGTCAGTGTAGCAACCTGTTTACAGTTGTTATTTTCACCCAGTGAGTCACAAACTGTGAAAATGGTTTAGCTTCTAATGTGACGAAAAACTGATGTTGACTTGCAACAATAACTATAGGGACATAAAAAAAAACTCACTGCACATGCTTCGTTTCTTTCCGTGTTGCTTTTTTTCTGTCTCAGCCGCTTTTGGGCATGCGTGTGCATGTGTGTGTGTCACTGTGGGTGTGTGGCCTCAGCTGGGCATTAGCCCCGCCTAGATTGTCCTTGGACCCCCACGTCTATTTTATAAGCTCGGCTGCAGAGGCCACTATAGATCATCTCCTGCTCTTAAGGCATTTTCTCCCGTGCGCTAATCCAATTCCGACATGATCGACGGCAAAGCGTCACCGCGTTTTATTGAGACAATTACACACTCATTACGCATATGTTTGACAAGTTTGCCCTCCTGGCATTGAGAATGCTCGCGATTAATCACAAACAGCAGTGTGACAAAAGGAGATAATGAAACGATGAAATATATATCCTGACTAAAGATTATGTGATATTATTGATGGATGGCAGAGCGGGACGTCAGGAAATAGCAGCCTTAACTTGATCTATGACTGCCAAGAATATATTTTGGCTCACTTTTGAGGCCGCTCTATTTCGTCACAGGCGATGTTCCAGTCATTGTTATCATTCTTGACTTGATCTTTTTTCTTTTCTTTCCCATATGCTCATGCCAAAACAAGTGTCATTGTACTGTTTTAAGAAGCATTTATAACCCGATGGGAAAAAGGAGGCGTCTATTTGAGGGAGGTGTTTATTTGTCTTAAAGGGGACATATTATGGAAAATGTACTTTTTAATTGCTTGTATACAAATAGTTGGACAGATTACCATTAGCTTCTGATGAGCCAGACATACTTGATTGCTCAGTGAAATTGCTCGGATGGTGGTGACCGGGGTATTTTTGTTTGGCAATGTGTCCGCTGCATGCGCCACATGCACTAATCAACAAGTGTAATTTGGTGGCTTGGTGATGAAGTGCTGTCTCCATGAGAGAAAATCCAATACATATTGTCTTTGTGGGGGCTCATGTGCGCTTAGGTAATATACAGTTGCTTTTTAGGGTTTTAAGATCCAAGTGCAAGATCTGCTCCTAGTCGTCATGGTAAAGAAATCTGTGCTCACCATTATCCCAGCAGTATATGGGGAGGGGTGATGATGACTTTCCTGGCTGAGACAGGGCTAATCCCTCAAAACAGGCTCATTTTAGTTTTATAATTTTGGATTCTTAATCAAATATTTTAAAAAGTGGATCATGGTACCATGACTTACGAGTGTCCCGACTTATTGTATGTGTTTTTCAAGCTACGAGCTGACGCTTTGTCGTTTTTACAAAAATGTAATTAAAAACTTTATTTTTTTGCTTTGTGTCTGACGCCAGAATTTCAGTTACAGCAAAGTGCAAAAAAAAAAAAATCACTGAAAGCAATTTAAGCCATTTATTGAAGAAACAGGAACAAACAGTGAAACACAACATTACAAAATGAAAACACTCACAATGAGCTTGGAGCAGACACTAACACTGAACGTAGGCATGGTAAACTGCTAAACAGACTTATTGCAGCTTCTGACGCCATTTGCTACACCACACTCTTTCAAGGCAGACATCAATACACAAATTAAGTATGGCATATGTGTGTGACTTTCGGTTTAATTACACTTTTAAAACCAGTTTATTTCATTACAGTCTTTGTTTATACTTATTTTTTTTACAATACAGTGTGATTTTTCTTTTTTAAAAATAGTGGTTATTTTTGGTCGTTGGAACGGATTAATGGCATTTCTATTTATTTCAATGGGAAGAGATGTGAGTGTCAAGCTTGGTCACGGAATGATTTGTACTCATAAGTCGAGGTACCACTGTATAGGGTGTCCACAAAGTCTCTGTACAAGTATAAAAAAAAGTAGTCGATAAGATACAGTACGTTGATGAGATATGTTCTATATAGTTAGTGGTTATTACATCTTTAATTATCCTTCATTGTGTATGCCACCCCTAAAAATGGCTACTTTCTTGTCAAGAAAAGGCACAATGTGTTTCATGGTTTATTGAAACTAAATTGGATAAGCAGATTCAATGAAGCTACAGGATTAGGTATGGAAATTCAAATGATAAGAAATTTATTGTGATTGGAACATTGTTCGATAAATGGTGGCCATATATTGCCCATATAAAGATATATTAATGTGGCAAAAATAATCTTCGATACTATGTCCTCATTTTGTAATATTTTACAAAGATTTGTCTATTCATTTACTTTTGTCACAAATGTGTGAAGTTGTGAATAGGCTCTGGACACCCTGTTTTTCTCTTTTCAATGGATGACGTACTCACAGACCAATTGGGGCTCGACCATTTTTTAATTCTGTTTTGTCATTCTATCAGTCAGACATCAGTCATTTGTCACATTTCCAAACGCTCTGAAACGGTGTCAGGGCAACCTAAAACCCTTCCAACCTTAATTGTGGTGAAAGCGAGACAGGTGCAGGCTGGCGGGATTTGCAATCATGCAGGGAGACATCACTCTTTGGTTCAAAGAGCGAGTCGAGATCATCGAGAGTAACAAAAAGCCCTGGCGTTCCAAAAAGAACGAGTGGCAAGGCTTTGTGCATCAAATGAAATACTCAAGGAAGACATAAGTCTCATTAAGACCCATAAAGGACATCCCTAATAAAATCCTCATCCTGACATGCAAGAGCTCTCCAGTGATGGCTGATTAATTGCCGGTGCAAATGAAAGCATGAGAGACAGTCGTGGTTGGGAGGCTGTAATTTATCCTCGGCTGTCCTCTCCTGCCCTCACAGCCTGGGGGGGAGATCGCCCGGCTAGACGAGGGGGCGACTGCGACTCGGTGGCAAAATGAAGCTCACGGTCTTCATATTAAGTGCAGGGAAACTCCTTAAAAAGGTGGCAGTTTGTTCTTGATGTTAGGTTTTTATTGCCGTTTGTTTGTTAGCGCGATTACGCTCAGACGACTTCATCCAATTTTCATTCTAACACGATTTCAATGAAGCTGTGTGGAGAGTTGGTACATGGGCACAGGAAAGAAATGTTTATCTTGCGTTTGGGTTATTTGTGTGTGGGTTTGTTTGTTTGCAAACACCTGATCATCGGAGTCTTCAATGAGCCTACCATGAATGTTTTGGTAATGTCGGAGGAAGTCTGAGTACTCACAGAAAATGAGATATGATCCCAGAACTTCTCGAGTATGATATCCTCACCACTCGTCCACCGTGCTGCCAATTTCTTAAAATAATAATTTAAAATAAAGCTACCCCAAAACATTTGTATTGTATGTATAGAGTGTTGTATACAGTATTGTATTACAGTGGAATGTCTAAAAGTGAATGCTCCTGTACAAACTTTTATGGGAACATGCAACTCAGTTTTGCAGTTGAGTGTTCTATTGGTTTTTTACATTTTTTAAACATATTTAAAACAGCTTTAAATTTTACACATGTATGACAATTAAATGTTAACATGTTACTTAAATTAGGTATTTATGAGTGAGGACAGAGTATTTCTTCAGATTATTGTTTCGTATAAAGTAATTAAATCCCAACAAATTGGAGCTTGACCAGCCTCCCATCATGGATTGTGTTCAATTTAAAATGCTCATTCGGTTCAATTACAAGTTAATCTGTACTCATTAAATGTCCAAACAGTCAAAACAGGGCAACAAATATGGGAAGAAAACCCTTCATTAGCTATCATGTCCTTTTATATAGTTCTGATGAGGATTTCTTTTTTGCCGGCTGAAGGGATTTTTATGTCCAAACAGCAGCAGCTCTGCAGTGAAAACCTCTGAGTGGGCGTCACCCAGTTAACCCCTAGCCACAGGGTAAAAGGATACGGAGGCCATCTGGTTGCACTTTTTTCTTTTGGAGTGCAGCAATCAGGCAGCATTCCCCGTGCACACGCTACTGCAGGAGTCGGGTGACGGTCATGAAAGAGCGAAGAGGCTCCAAAAACTCCCAGTGGGACGGAGACATGAATATTCCTGCTCTTATTTTCTTGGGCAGCCTAGATCGTGACCCCGTCGCATCTGTCCACACGTTTAAACTTTTATGACCTCAGAAAAGTTTTTTTTTCAGATGCATTGGCAAGGATGTGATGTAAATATAGAGTATTGATAATAATAGGGAACCTTAATGGGCTGCCACAACACCTACATGAAATCAATCCATCAATGCATAATTTATTTGTACCTCTTATCTAGAGCTTCACCGTGGACATATTTAACTGAGCCCTGAATAAAAGCTACAAAAAAATCAATCCACACACAGCCGTTAAATAGCATTTTTGATCAGAATCCAATACAAGCAATCTGTTAATATGGAGCTCTGGAATGGTGGCAACCTTCATTGTGAGTGAACATACTGTACCTAACCTTTTTAATGATAATAGCCCTAGAAAATGGAGCTGTGTGTCGTTTTTCAGTAAAAGCAACTCTCATTAGATAAGTCAATTTGTCGCAAATGTGACATACACATTTGATAAGCTTGTAACATTGTACTTTCCCATTGTTCTGAGCATTGGTCGATCCAGTGAATGCTGTCACACAAATCATTTTCATGCTGGCAAAGAGAAACTAGCAGCCGCCATTAATCATGACAATAAGTTAATAGGGCTTGGCTTTGTGACGTTAAAAGGCATTGTAGAACCTTCCGCACTACTTATTACTTTAATTTAGCTGACTGTGTGTCTATATTTAAGCCAGTGGCACATACAAACAAACAACCATTCGCACTCACATGCACACCTACGGGCAATTTAGAGTTGTCAATTAACCTACCACGCATGTTTTTGGGATGTGGGAGGAAACCAGAGTGCCCGGAGAAAACCCACACAGGCATGAGGAGAACATGCAAACTTCACACAGGCGGGATTGAACTGTGAGGCAGACACTCTAACCAGTCATCCACCATGCCACTTATGGTATATTATGATGAATAAAAGTATAGGAAGTGGAATAACTAATTACCAAAATGCTTACTTGCGTTGTAACTGTGCGACTTATTTGCCCCTCAAGTACCTTATTCGAAACATTTCGGTGTGAGATATTTTATGTGGAACAACACCAAAATAAATAAATAAATAAATAATTTACGTGCATTCACATGTAGCACACAAATACCTTTCTATCAAAATAGTGTTACATGAATAACACGATCCCACGTTTGTAAGAATCGGATAAGGATAAAGAAGAATAGTGAATCACCACCATATAGTTTTCTATCGTTACCGAATCCTATGAACGTGTGATTTTCGATGCTGAAATTGAGGAACATTTTCATCTTTGTCAGAATCACAGACAATCTCAACGGAATTGAAAAATTAAAAAACAAGGTGGTAAAGGGATTTCCAACAACAAGATCTGAAAAGAAGAAGTAATACCTTGCGAGAAACAATGAGAAAACGCGATTTTAGTGGACCTCCGCTAAATTCACGTACCCGATTTCCGGCACAGCAAAATGGAAAGAAAATGGCGGCCAGTTTTCTGGGTTTAGTAACATTGCTTTCACATGGTCTAACACACTAGCTCAAAAATCATATTTGAATAACGTTGCTTAAGTTAAAAAAAAAAAAAACAAAGTTTTGTTATGTATGTATACGAGAATCAATTTCAAATCACATCAAACAAGTCAACCAGGTTGAGCTCGTCAAGTGGAACAGGGCAGAATAGCGCTGGAGTCCTTAAATGCATCAACGTTTGATCAAGTTGACTGAGCGCTGTGTCAGTCCAAAATCAATATTGGACTTAGGCAAGCTATTTACAGTACCTTGATCATGTTTGACAGAGGCTCTCAATGTTTGCAAATCACTGGCCAAATGATTTTTTTTTCGAGAAAAGAACAACGCAAAGAGAGGCAACCAATGTCAATGTTTCTAACAAAAAATATTTTATTTGATCAGAATCCAATCATCTTTTTTTTTTTTTTTTTTTTTTTTTTTAAAGTTTAATCTAAAAAGCCTCCCAGAAGGACCACTTGCAGTATGTTGACTTATTTCTCTGGGAGCTGTTAAATACATTTTGAAAAATGAATTATAGACTGGGCAGCATGGTGGACTGTTCAGAAATTCAGGGTTGGAATCTCGGCTCTGGCCTTACGGTGTGGAGTTTGCATATTCTGCTCGTGCTTGATTGTGTTTTCTCTGGGTACCTCGGCTTTCTCCCACATTCCAAAAATATTCATGTTAGATTTAATGAAGACTTTTCCATCGGTGTAAATGCGATTGGGAATGCTTTTTTATCCATACGTGACCTGTGATTGGCCTTTCAGATGGGATAGAATCTCGCTCCACTGTGACTGTAGTAGAACTACCTTTAATACTGTATATGCCATGCTTACCCCTGGAACATAAAAATGGTTACACACAACATTGTGGAGTAACCACATGTCAGAGTCAACTGGAAGGGAAATCGTTGCCACATAATCTTATATCAACTTTAATACAGCGTAGGGAACATCTTTACACGTTGTAGGACGCCACACTTTAATTAATCTGAGAGACTAGTTCAGTGCTGCTGTTTTGGTTAGCAATACTTCAAATGGGCTCAGCAGTTAACACTTTGGTGTCTGTGTGTGAACAAGAGTCTGCAAATTGGAAAGCAACCATGCAGTTGAGGTGGAACAAATAAGTGGCGTAGCTCCCCAAAACATAAACATGGACACACACAACATTGTAGAGTGACCATGTTAGAGTCTACTGGAATGCAAATTAAGACGTTTTCTACACATGACATAAGATCTTTAATACGGCACTGGTTTACAACATGCGGTAAGAGGCCACACTTTAATTCATCTGAGAGACTACTTAACCCGTTGCTGTTTTGGTTACCAACATAGTTCAAATGGGCTCAGCAGTTAACTATTTTTTATGTCCGTGTGTGAACAATACCGTCTGTTAACTGATCAGCACATTGGCAAGAACTGATGCATACTGGGCAGAACAAATAAGTGGTGTAGCTACCGCCCGACATATATGCACACAATATTGTGGAGCAACCACCTGTCAGAGTCTACTGGAATCCTAATTGTCCCTAAAGATGCTATCTCCACATACCATAACATCATCTTTAATACAATGCAGGGAAATTGCTAAGACATAATACTTGAGTTCTATCTACGAGACTGATTTGGTGCTGCTGTCTTGGTTAGCAACAGAGTTCAAATGGGCTCAGGAGTTGTTTAATGTGCGTGTGTGAACGATAGCATCTATCAATTAGTTGCTACAGATTTTCTCCTGCACAAAAAAGCACTTGAGGGAGCTGTTTAATCTTAAGCGGTTGACTATTAGTGAGATGGCCATGTTATAGAATGGTTTAATTTGTTGGGTGAAAACAGTTAAATAGCTGAAGATATATATATTTTTTGCCTGAGGAGAACCTGGAGGACAATAAGGTTTTGCATCTTTAAGCAAATTAATTTGTAGTTTGAGGTGTGAAAGCAGTTAGAAGTGCAAGTGAAGGAGCCAAAATAATCAAACGTCTCCTACCTCGGGATTTAATAAGCCAGAAAACACTCATTTCACCTTTGAGTGCATGCGTGCTGTATTTAATGCCAAAAGAAAATATCCGACTTTCCTTGGAGTGCACAGCATGCCTGCATGCTGCACAAAAGACATAAATGATGTGTCATTTAGGCATTCATCAATGGCAATATTTATCTTTCAAGCACAAAAATATTAAATCAGTAAAAATTATACGGATGTTCTGGTTACATGATAAACTAGTGAAGCTTTGGAGAGTTTGTTTTTCTTGATATAACACACTTATGTTTTAATACAGTATGTTGAACGCTTTTAAAGAGAACTAAAAAAAAACACATGACACCTCTTTAAAGGTCCCATATTTTGGCTATTTAGACCTCCATCGAGTGAATCTCAAACATGGACTTAGTATAGAAGTGTCAATTTAATAAAAAAACAACAGCACCTTTGTTTTGTCATATTAGAGTCCAGAAAAGGCCCCTCTGACAGCTACTTCTGTTTGACCCAGTTTTGTATCCGCTTTATCCATATTTGGCGAATACTGCCCCCTTTCCTCTGATTGGTTGCCTCTGTGTTGAAGACCCAACCCTCAATGCTTCTGAGAGCACTCCTGTTTGTTATGTTTGACAGCACTGGCTCGGGAGCGGAGAGGGAGGTGGAGATCTTCGCTAGTGACTTAGGCCTGATTTCAGCACATTTTTAACACATTTTCTGGTTCCATTTCTCCGACAGTGTTTGATTTGACAAGATAAAGCACAGTGATCGCATAAGACAGGATATGGTGGTATCGGAATACGTCTTGTAGTGTTGCAACTGTCTAACCGAGATACGACAAGATTTTATGGCAGTAGTATGATATAGTGTAATTGTGAAAGACCAAATTTTTCTTGTAGTCTGAGCCAAGCATAAAATTATTTTGCTATTCAGAAGTACGTTTTACACTTTTATCAGCTTTTACGAGTAGTGATTTAGCCGCTGTTAGCACTTTGTTAGCCTCTACTAGGTTTCTTTAGTAGTGATTTAGCCTTCAAATAGTATCCGTTAACCAGTGTTTGCCCATTATTTGCTTAAAAAGGGAGTGATTTTGCCTCTTTTTGCATAGTGTTAAGCCCTGTTGGCTCACATTAGCAATATTTTGGCCTTCTGTTGGCATTCCTCAGCAATAGGCTCACTTTCACAAGCAGTATTTACCCAAATTATCTGAGAACAACAGTAAGTTCCCTCTTTCAGCACTGTGTTAATCCTTATTTAGAAATAATTTAGCCTGAAGTTGTGACACGTTAATGTGAAAGACAGACTTTGAAGCATTTGTATTATTCTATTGATAAGTCTTTCACATTATCACAGAGTAGCTTTTACTAGTGTTTCAGCTTCTGTAGCCACAGTGTTTGCCTCAACTGGTTTGCTTGACCGTGATTTAGCCTTCAATCAATGTCCCTTAAGCAGTTTTGGGCCTTTGACAGCTTATAAAAGTAGAGATTTGGTTTCCCTTTTAGCACTGTGTCAAGCCCTGTTTGCTTTCATTACCAATGATTTTGTCTCAGTTAGCATTTCTTAGCAATAGGCTAGACTCTTTCAGCACTGTGTTAAGCCCTAGTTCCCTCTATTTAGCCTTGATTTAGCATTTAGCATGTGTTAGCAATGAGCTAGCTTTATTTCGCTTGTACTAGCAATCTTAGATATGAACATAGGTAGATACGACACACCCCTTTTGAGCTGTGTGCCTATGCTAAGCTTGTAGAGCCAAAGTCGTCAGCGCTTACTGTGTGTGGACGGTAAGAAAACCGAAAGAACAAGGATGCGGTACATTGTGCTGCATACGGTTCCACACAATGCTGGACAATCACAACGAGGGAACTGGGAATAACCTTTCAAAGGTAAAAATATTTTCATGTTTTTTTCCCCCAAAATACTTTGTATTGATAGTACACGCTTTGGCATTGACAAAAAAGTAAGTCTCAAGAAAATGAGTTGAGAAATGAGCATGTTACGACCTACTTTCAATGGCCATGCATTGCCTTTGATGGGAACATCGCCCCTGGCAACATGGCTGCCACATAGGCACATCGGTTATCCGGTTGCTACAGCGCGCTGGCGTATCTAGTCTTCTCTTCAGTTCTGTACTAGCAGTGTTCATGTTTTGGACTTTTATTAATAGTGATTTAGCCTCTGTTAGAACGATGTTAGCCCCAAGAAACACTAACTATAGCAATGTTACACTTGTGTGACTTGTAACTGGAGTTATTTCAGAGCTTAACATTGTTTTCCTCCATTCAGCACAGAACTTCCTTCTCATTCAAATCTCGTAAAATTATTTTTGCACAGTGACTCCTGGTCTTCAGCTTAAACTCTCATGATTCAGCGGGCAGATGAAGGAGGCAGAATAACTGACTTTCTGGTCGTAGCCGCCCACCAGCTGCCTGAACATAAATAGTAATGCATCATTATGGCTCGCATTGAGGGAAAACACCCTATATTTTAGTTTTTTTCCTGAGGTCTCGTGGCAATCAGTGGGTGTGTTCACTCAATGCTTTTTGCTTAGAAAAACACGGCGAATTATTCCCGGGAGCCACTCTGTGTCTATGCATCTTCCAATTGTTTGCTTCTTCCTATGTGTGTTTTCTTTGTAACACTGAAACAAATTAGCTTTGACTTGTTATCGCGCAGCAAAACGTATGTATGTGTTTAAAAGGAGGTGGTGTGTCGAAGGGCAAACACACACGCATGCAAACACACGCACACACACTGAGTGGGGTGCAGGTTTTTTTTTTTGTCAGGGATGAGCCCCGCAAATGTGTGGATAAGCGGTAGAAAATTGATGGATGGATGGATGCAAATACCCCCACCCACGCGCATGACGCAATGCGCCGCAAGTCCACGTGCCTTTGAACTTTGCCTTTGATGCTTGTCCATCGGTTATATCTTTTTTTGTTACGGAATATGAATAAATGAATGAATGAATGAGTAAATAATTATATTTGATAATCCAGGTTACTTTCTGTTTTGGTCAGCAACAGAGTTCAGCTGGTGGTAGCAATCATAGTAGAGGTAAGTACAGTAACACTTTGAAAGGCGTGTCTATTTGGGGTGAGGCGCTAATTTCTGCATCTGCCGATTTAATGTAGGCCATTAATCGAGGCAATACGATGACTGTTACATAGGTTGTTTTTTTTTAACCCAGAAGTAAATCCTGATAAAGTTCAGCTGGTCATATGTCCGTGTGGGAACTACCTTAGTCACTTTGGAATTGAGAATACATTCAATTAAAAGGAGGCGCCTATTCAGAGTGCAGTCCTTATTTACACACCCAGTGATTAAATGGAGGCCACCATTTGAGGAAATATGATGAACAGTTTTACTGTATGAAAATGACTGAAGGAGAATTAATGGGGGCTGGCGGGCAGGCTTTATTTGTACAAATACATTTTCATAATAGTATCAAATAATGATAAATTGTATACGACTGTAATTTTCCTCCACAAATAAACCATGATACTTGATGATACTGTTTACTTCCGTTGATACTGTAATAAAAATGTAATAATAAAAAAGTTGTGACTGTTTGGGGTGTGGCACTTACTTATGCACCCCTTTGTTTAACAATTCTTGGAGGGTCCGGCTTTACTGTGTCAAAATTAACACATTGCTAAGGGTCATAGCTCCTGGAAGTTGATACTTGTGCTTCTGTAGGTGATGCTGTTTTGGTTAGAAACAGTGTTCAGCTGTGTGTATCCTTGTGTGAACATTAGCATCCATGACCTAACAAAATGACAAAATGATTGTGTATGGGGGCATCAGTTATAGGTATTATAAAAAGGGGGAGTCTGTTTGGGGTGAGGCTCTTATTCACATACAGTATCTGCCCATTTCTATTTGAGGATACTGTTTTACTATGTCTTACTGACTGCAGTGAACAATCTCATTGAAACAACAAAGCTAGTGGTTGCACAGTACAGTGCCGAACATGAGGCTGTTGCTGTTTGGGTTCTGGACCGACCAACTGGGACAAGATCTGAGGTGGACCACTTCCCCCGGAGTCGTTGCCATGGAGGATTCTGCTCCGACCGACCGGGCCAAGTCCTGAGGCAGTACCACCGAAGGCGTCTACCCTGCGGTGCTTTTTCTCCTTAAATGGATTCTTATGCCATCATAATGAACATTGTACAGCACCAGACTATGTGATAAATGTTGCCTACTTGACATCCATTACAGCCTGGTCATCCTGGAAGGGGGATTTCCCCCCCAATTCTGCGGTCCCCTCTCAAGACTTCGTTTTTCCCCAAATAGAGTTTTGAGTGTTTCCTTGCCCGAGCCAACTGTGGGCCTGTGAAGCTCTTTGAGACTTTTTTGTGATTAAGGGCTATACAAATAAACTTGAATTGACTAATGTATTTAGAGTGGGAACTAAGTGCATCATAATCTAGGTATTTTTGAACCAGTAGTATTTAAAGTGACTTTATGAAGCATGAATGCTATACAGTATATGTTCATTATATCTCACACTTGGTGCTTTAATCTCATGATCTGCTGTACTAACACCAAAAGTCAAAACAAATGCTGATAGAATGTAACTCTGCCAAGAGAATCAGTCATCTTTCTTTGCCTGTGCAGAATTGGCACTTGAAGTTTATTTTAGTGGATTTCCTATTTGTACATCTGATGCTCTCCTGTCTAAGAATAGTTTTGCCTCATTGTGGTGACAGAGTGTAGTTGATCATTAGACTGTCCCAATTTCTTTCTTTTTTTTGTACTGTAATCGTGACACCAAAAACATTTCCCCGACAGAATGCTGTTAAATTCCTGTTTCTTCCTGTCCCTGTAAAATATGCAAGACTGAAACAGAAAGTAAAGCAGCGAACAAGCGTCTGATTCATTAGTCTTTTTTAATTTTGATGAAGTGATTGGGGAGATTTATATCATCCATCCCTCTATCCATCTTCATTCACTTATCCAGGGTCCGGTCATGGGGGCAGAAGCTTTCGCAGGGAAGCCCATACTTCCCTCTGCTCAGCCACTTCCAGCCCTTCCGGGGGGAGCAAAATCAGACCTCCCCAACGCCTTGGCTGCGCCTACAAATTCTGTCCATAAAGGTTATGAACTAAATCGGTGACAAAGCGCTGCCTGGGCGTTTTCTAACCTTCACTGGAAACAAATCCGACTTACTGCCGGCAATGCGGACCAAACTCTGACAATGGTTACCCCGTACGCTCGGAGCAATCCCCACAATACCCCTTTGGGACAGGTTTGAACGCCTAATCCAAGTCCACAGAGCACAGACTGGTTGGGCAAACTGCCATGGACCCTCGAGGACCCTGGTAAGGGTGTAGAGCTGGTCCACTGTTCCACAGCCAGAACGAAAACCACAATGCTTCTTTTGAATCTGAGATTTGACTTCCCGATGGACCCTCCTCTCCAGAACCCCTGAATACACATTCGCAGGGAGGCTGAGGAGTGTGATCCCTCTGTAGTTAGAACACAGACTTCGGTTCCCCTCCTCAAAAAGGGGGCCACCACCCCGGTCTGCCAGTCCAAAGGCACGGACGTTGATGTCCACAAATGCTGCAGAGGCGTGTCAACCAGGACAGCTCCACAACAGCCAACAACAGCCTTTAGAAAATCCGGATGGATCTCATCCACTCCCGGGGCCTTGCCACAGAGGAGCTTTTTAACCACCCATTTACGTTTTAACCTATATTAACACTATACACAGTTTTAATGGTCCAATGCTAGTCAGAACATTTTAACCTCGCACACCAGCTCGGGCTCCTTCCTTGCGATGATATTCCACGCCCCGAGAGCCAGCTTCTGTAGCCAGGGATCAGACCGCCAAGGTCGCCAGCTTCGGGCGCCACCCAGCTCATTTTGCACCCAACCCACTTGGCTCATTCCACAGGTGGTGAGTCCATGAGAAGGCACGTTGCCTTTTCAAGCCAAGGTTACTCGGCCACTAGGCACTAGGCTTTGCTTTAGATGGGTGGCGGTGACCTGTGTCTGGGCAAGGTGTTAGGTCCATGTGTTTTTAATCATCATAAGGGGTTATTTGAGATGTGCTTTGTCTGGTCCCTCACATAGGACCTGTTTGCCCTGGGTGATCCTGCCAGGGGCGCAAAAGCTCCAGACAATTTAGCTCTGAGAACCATTGGGACATACAAAGCCCTCCACCACGATAAGGTGACGCCTCAGGGAGGGGGAGATTTATACCCATATTTAAATCAAATACATTCATTCTTTTTTTCATTCAGCCATCAATGATGTAACTGTCTAAGTGGGATTTAATGACTCACTGGCTTGTAAATGTAATTGATTCTTGTCCACTACATTGGCCTTCTGTCTGCTGGTTTATTTTCTCCAAAGGTTTTTCTTTACTACCTCATATTCATATTTCTATTGGTTTGTTTTCCCAGTGTCTATAAAACCATATTATAACTAGGAAAGAAGGGTCACAAAGGTTAAGTGAGTGGGACAAAATATTCTGTCATTGTGTTCAGCCTCTGGATATATTGCTTCTCCGGTACAAGTCACACAGGAGTCGGTGTGAGTGGGAGGGTTACTGAACAAATGGTCCATAATCTTAAAAAGACATAAGCATGATTTATTCAGTTAAATATGGAGGTCTGCTTCAACATGTATGGGCAGAGGAATGGAAGCACATTGGGGCGATATACAAGTTAACAGAGACCCGGAAGATCTGATAACTAAAGACTGTGGAATTGTCAAAATTTTCACAGTATCAATCACTAAAAACAAAAGGTTCACCACTTTAAGTCCCTGTAAAGGGAAAATAAATCTTCAAATCCAATCTTTGAGATTGGAAATCGGTCCCATGTCAGCAAAAAAAAAAAAAAAAAAGAAGGCTCGGATCTGACTGGATACAAAATCTCAGATTTACCACTCTTATACAAGCAGTCGATTCCATGCTCCGCTCCAGCACTTTTATCCAGCAGCGCCCGGATGCCATGCAGAGCCCCTGTGATCACACATGAGGGTGCTAACATAGTGGCAAGGAGTAAGAGTGAATTGCTTAAATTGTCACTCTAGTTTAAGTTTACTGTAAAACTAAACAACAAAAGAATTACACCCATTGAATGTTAAAATACATCACATACTGTTTCTTTCTTCATTTTTGTTCACAAAAATCGCTAGCTTAAAGCTAACACACAATGAAAGAAAAACACCATTGACAAGCTAACGAAAATTAGCATCAAACTTGCGGCACTTATATCTCAAAATAATGAATATTGGTACACACATGCTGTATAAACACATACAACAGGCACTATAACAATAATCTGGCATATATTTTTTAAAATGAAAAGTTAGTTATAATAACAATATTTGATCGTGACTTCTACTTTCATTGTTATTGCAAGTATGTATCTCATTCCACCATACTGCCCCTCAGAGGTCAAGATGTTAACAGCAATTATGTAACTCATTTGTTAATAATAAATGGGTCAGTTTTTCCTCATACCTCCTGTTGCTGATTATTGTTCTCTGTTTGAGTAATATCACTTGATCAAGCCTTTTCCAACATTCCATACTACAAAATAAGTAAATTATTTATGCTTATTGCTGAAATCAGATCAGACCGATAGCAGTATTGGACAAACCTCAAGGCTGCAATATCGGTATCGGATCGGAATTGAAAAAGTTGGATCGGGACATCCCTGGTAAATTTTACACACCACAAAGGAGAGTGTCGCTAACAACCCTGGCAATTTTTAATTGTTAAAAAATCTCCAAGAATATAAAATGAGGCTTCAAAATCGTGAAAAATCAAGCTGTTAGCTGTTTTCAGATGTGTCTGGTGAATGTGCCAAATCCACGTCCCGCTCAACTGTCAACTGTCAATCAAATATCTCTACTACGAACTAGAAAAATGGATGCTACTTCATCTAGCATCTTTTTTATGCCGAAACACAACTACAGTACATGCTTGAGCTGCAAAAATATATACGCTCAAAGCCTCCGGTAGCTGGAATATTGGCACTGGGTCATCATGGGGCTTTTCCACGCGGTGACAACGAGGCGCTCCAAAGTGGCCACGCCAGCGCAAACCCTGGTCCACATGCTGGCTGTGAAGTTGGACTTTTAAAAAATCCTCTTTTCCCTTGCTCCTCCGTTTTTCTCACCGTGATGTGTGTGCACTCACAGCCGACAACGAGGCGCTCTCAAGCGGCCAAACCAGCAAAAATCCCCAGTCCACACGCTGGTTGTCAAGTCTACTTTATTGATTCCCCTTCTTTTCATCTTGTGGAGCGTGCACCTTTCTCACCGTTAAATGTGCATTTCTTTGCATGACGTGTGCACTCACAGCCAACAACAAGGCGCTCTAAAATGGCCACACCGGTGGAATATCCAAAGTGAATTTGCATTTTTCGTGGTGTGGGCATAGCCAGATACATAAATGCACATCGCAATTGTGTCAGATAACCACTGATGAGAATGAAGGCTCTCAAGGTCTTACATAGTAGGGGAGGGGTGGTGAAGGATGGTGAAGTGTCTCGGCCCAGTGAGACACACTGAATGGTGTAAAAGGGTATATCTCCACAATTCAGTTCTACATACATAGTTTTCAGTTTTTGCACTTTCTCAGCAATTATTTTAAAACATATATAATGTATTTAAAAACATCTATGAATTCACTTCAGTGCGTCTTTATTGAATTTAATAACCTTATTATTGGCGCCCGTAACCAACAGGAATACCAGAGAGCCGTCTATAGGTGAAAAACAATTTTCCAAATTGGATGATCTTTATGATTTTGTGTAGTGTTTCTTTACAAAGTGACATCGCCAACCACTGGCCTAGCATACATATTACAGCAGTGTTTTCCCCCCCATTAGCTACATTGAGAGCGTTCGAGCGAATGCGATTGACACTTGAGGAAATAACCCCAAATGTGCAAAAACACATTGACCCCGATTATCACAAACCACTTCGACACAATTTACCTGCCTGACCGAATAAAGAAGACTTGAATTGGAAGGGAAACTCAGCGGCGTCTAAATAACAAGAACACAACATCTTAAAGCAATACGTGTAGAAGTCTTAATCCTTTCCCAAAGAGGCTCTTCGTTGGCAGGTGAGGCGTTAAAGCAGCAGCTGGACGCCTGATATAGTGAAACGTTTACCGCAGTAAATAGGAGTTGGCGTCTCCTCAAATTGGGGAGGAATGGAGTTTTGCAAACAAGGTCGCTGGAGTTTGAAGAAACTGCGTTAGAGATGCAGAGAGAATCCGGTGGAATCCATTTGGGAAATTGAAGACAGGAAGCCACATTAGGTTTTCTAGAAAGTTCTCATCACTTACCGGATTATATGACAACCAGTGACCTCACCAGCAGTCAGTAGGGCTGTTTCTAATAATTGACATGTAGACTGACCAGTAACTTTAAATAATAAATCAGGTTCATGACAGCCAAATCAGACCGTGTGGGATGATGGAACAAGTTCTTTACTTTAATGAAAAAGAAAGACCATCAGAGTGGAGCCATAAAATACACAACGACTGACGTAGTGAAATGATCATTTTCTTAGGTCTCAAAAAGCGAGCATAGCTATAGTCGATAATATCATTATAAGTAGAGGGCCATAGGTGAATCCCAAATTTCTGAAAAATAAAGCGCTTCACAAAGCATATAAATTATGAAGATAATACCATCTGATATTCTGTTTCTTTTCTCTGCGGATAATGAATAAAACAATCATTGTTGGGCTCAATGAAATGTATACCCCACTTCCCTTTGCTGATGATTATCTTGTTTAAAGTATATCAGCTGGAAAATACACTCCCGTCATTTGAATGCCAATGGTTCCGCCATGTGTGTTTGCGGAGAAAACGCTACGTGCGCTCTTATTGCTTTTTTATCTTTAGCAATGCATTTGCAGTTCCCATTCAGAGGCTCATGACTGTATCAAATGTGCAATTAGACGATCGTTGCACCTTTGACTAGGACCTTTACAGCGGGAGAAAAGATGTTGACGTGTGTGTGTGTTTGTTTGTGAGTGTTGCTCGCTCTCTTGTACTTACAGGAGGTTTTTGGATAGCCTCATCATTTGGCCAGCAGCTCTCTGTGTTCTCCCCGAGGCTTTAATGAAGATTGCTAAGTGGGAAGGGGGTCATCCTCCCTGTCTTTTCGGCGCATACAAAAGCTTTTTTCAGCCATGATGCTCATCCTGGCCTGCTTTGTAAACATATTACTTGTATGTACGGTCATGGAAGTGTGTGGGCTGGTTTGTGGGTGAGTGAATCGCATGTATCCACCCTCGCCTGCTAAAGTGCAACCCTTAAACTGGAACACAAGAGACGGTTAAAGTCCCTGTAAAGTGAAATTAAATACATTATGTCTTCGAAATTTAACACATCACAGAGAAGAGTGTTGTTAACATCGCTGCAAAATTTGAATAATATAAACAATCGCCAATATATAAAGTTAGGCTTCAAAATCTTGAGAAATCAAGTCGTTACGCCCGCACTCAAACGCTGTGGGTCTGTCCGCTAAATGAGCTGAAACCACAACTCATTCAACTGTCAACTGTCAATCAAGTACCACTTCTACGACCTGGAAAAATGGATGCTACTTTTAAAAAATATGACCCTTGTGTGTCCTGGTCAGTGGATGTGTGAACTTTGTGTTTTGCCCCACCTGCTATAGTGTAGCAATACAACTAAAATGCAGGAGACAGCTCGTAAGTTTTCAAATTTGGAGTTTGACTATATATTTTCTTTTAAAAATATGCCCCATGTGTGTCCAGTTGTGAATTGAATGCATTCAGCCTTGCCTGTTAAAGTGCAGCTATAAAACAACTGGAGAATGCAGGCAACTATTCAAAAGTTGTCCAGTTTGGAGTTGGACCACTCTTGTTTGAGAAATAGGTCCTGTGTGTGTCCGACTTAGTGGTTGTTGTGCTCTTGATCGGCTGGTTTCTATTTCCCATTTTTATTTCTTTGCCGTTGCTTTGAAAGGACTCACAGTAGAAGCCAGTACTGATCAGCTTTTTGTGAAAAAAGGACGTCGATTTTGGATTTTATCTGTGACTTGTGCTATACATTTTGTGTGCTACGTTCGCTTCTCTTGCTGTTTAGCGGACTATGCTTGACACATGATCAGAAGGTAAATAATTGTATACAATTGATTTTAGTAGGATAAATTGTTTAAGTTAACAATTTGAACTTCAAGGTTCCACTTTACTTGGTGGAAGCAGGAGCTTGTAATGCCCCTCCCGGCCCCCACCAACCCCCCAAGCTTGCCCGCCATGAAGGATGAGCTGTTAAAATGCTCCGCCGAACGCTCCAGCAAGTCTAGCGTTCCCATCAGTGATGTTTGAGGCTGATATCTCCCCTGCAGGATAATTAAGGAACATTAATATTCAGTTGCGATAACCGCCAGCCTGTCCAGTTTCTGCATGAGTGCCGCAGAGATAAGCCCGCACTAACTTCAGTGCACTCTTGGAGTAGAAATGGAGGAGAAAAAAAAAAAAGAAAAGACAAATCCGTCCCTGGTTCTGCTGGCGGGAACTTCTGGAGCGAGATAGACAGATGGTTATGGCTTTTGGATTTCAAAGTGACGAAGTAAAACTTATGCCAGCTCGAATTCTTTCATGGCGGCGAGTTTAACGCGAGCGGGCACCGAGTTGACGACAACAAAAGCGAATCTGCTGACTGCCACGACTCGACACATCAGCCTGCTGAGTCCGAATGAAGCGGCCTTCTGCACTCGACTGCTTCTGCCTTGAGGCTGCCGGAGCCCACGGTCCTGAGAGGTAAATGGATGACTGGGTCCTTTATGGAGATGAAGAAGCGTAATGGTACTCTCCTCTCAATCCCCGCGGCTGGAACACTGGCTCTCTGTGTCTTTTATCAGGCACATGAAAGCCTCTCTGCTATCAACAATATGGTGTCATTTGAAGCAGATTATCCCTGTGTCGAAGAAGAGATAGAGGGAAAAAAAGGCCAGCTGCACAATGGAGCCGGACGAAGGTTTCAGCTCCCCACAAGGAAATCCGACGTTCCGCTTGATCTTATTTGAAAAATCTAATCTGCCAAAGTAGCCAAATCATTGTTACTCAGACATCTTTGCTGTTGTTGCCTTCTACACACACAATTCACCATTATGGAGGGGCATGCCACCTTAATGTCTTCATCTGGAATGTCATGGATAATTTGAATAGTGAATTAATGTTAAACGTGAGTATGTGTGGGATGAGAGTGAAATAAGGTGGATGGTAGCCCAAGTGGAAACTAAAGAAACAAATGCGAAACAATCATATGACTCAAATTAGCGTTGCAGTTGTATTTTAATGCAGTGACCTCAGCAACACTATTTCATACATGCAGTTCAAATTGTTTTGTTGTAATACAAAGAAAAGAACACTGCACTATGGACTGTGAAACATAAAGGAGGCTCGGTTATGTTCAGGGGCTGCTTTGCAGGGTGTCGATGATAATCTTAAATCATAAGATTATCAAGGCATTACGGAGCAAAAAGTGCTGCCCAGTGTCAGAAAGCCTGAAGGTGAGCCTGAGGTGCGGTTATGTTCTGGGGTTGCCATGCTTCATCCGGCACTGGGTGTCCTGAATCTGCGCAGCGTACAATGAAGTGTCAAGACTTATCCAAGGCATTTTGGAGAAAAAATTGCAAGCAATTGTCAGAAAGCTTGAACCATGCAGGAGACTTGGCGATGTTCAGAGGCGGCTTTGTTGACACCAGGGAGGCGTCCGGGAGGCATCCGAATCAGATGCCCCAGCCACCTCATCTGGCTCCTCTCAATGCGAAGGAGCAGCGGCTCTACTCTTGAGATCCTCCCGGATGACCGAACTTCTCACCCTATCTCTAAGGGAGAGCCCGGACACCCTGCGGAGGAAACTAATTTCGGCCGCTTTTATCCGGGATCTTGTTCTTTCGGTCACGACCCACAGCTCATGACCATAGGTGAGGGTAGCAACGAAGATCAACCGGTAAATTGAGAGCTTCGCCTTTCGGCTTAGCTCCTTCTTTACCACAACGGACCGATACAAAGTCCGCATCACTGCAGACGCTGCACCGATCCGCCTATCGATCTCCCGTTCCATTCTTCCCTCACTCGTGAACAAGACCCCAAGATACTTGAACTCCTCCACTTGGGGCAGGATCTCATCCCCGACCTGGAGAGGGCATGCCACCCTTTTCCGACTGAGGACCATGGTCTCAGATTTGGAGTTGCTGATTCTCATCCCAGCCGCTTCACACTCGGCTGCGAACTGCTCCAGTGAGAGTTGGAGCTCACGGCTTGATGAAGCCAACAGAACCACATCATCAGCAAAAAGCAGAGATGCAATACTGAGGCCACCAAACCGGACCCCCTCTACGCCTTGGCTGCGCCTAGAAATTCTGTCCATAAAAGTTATGAACAGAATCGGCGACAAAGGGCAGCCTTGGCGGAGTCCAACCCTCACCGGGAACGAGTCCGACTTACTGCCGGATATGCGGACCAAACTCTGACTCCGGTCTCACAGGGACCAAACAGCCCGTATCAGGGGGTTTGGTACCCCATACTCCCGAAGCACCCTCCACCGGACTCCCCGAGGGACACGGTCGAACGCCTTCTCCAAGTCCACAAAACACATGTAGACTGGTTGGGCGAACTCCCATGCACCCTCGAGGACCCTGCCGAGGGTGTAGAGCTGGTCCACTGTTCCACGGCCAGGACGAAAACCACATTGCTCCTCCTGAATCTGAGATTCGACTTCCCGACGGACCCTTCTTAAAAAGGGGGACCACCACCCCAGTCTGCCAATCCAGAGGCACTGTCCCCGATGTCCACGCGATGTTGCAGAGGCGTGTCAACCAGGACAGCCCCACAACATCCAGAGCCTTTAGGAACTCCGGGCGAATCTCATCCACCCCCGGGGCCCTGCCACCGAGAAGCTTTTTAACTACCTCGGTGACCTCAAACCCAGAGATAGGAGAGCCCGCCTCAGAGAACCCACACTCTGCTTCCTCATGGGAAGGCGTGTCGGTGGAATTGAGGAGGTCTTCGAAGTATTCTCCCCACCGACTCACAATGTCCCGAGTCGAGGTCAGCAGTGCCTCATCCCCACTATACACAGTGTTGGTGGTGCACTGCTTTCCTCTCCTGAGACGTCGGATGGTGGACCAGAATTTCCTCGAAGCCGTCCGGAAGTCTTTCTCCACGGCCTCACCGAACTCCTCCCATACCCGAGTTTTTGCTTCAGCGACCACCAGAGCTGCATTCCGCTTGGCCAGCCGGTACCCATCAGCTGCCTCAGGAGTCCCACAGGCCAAAAAGGCCCAATAGGACTCCTTCTTCAGCTTGACGGCATCCCTCACCGTTGGTGTCCACCAACGGGTTCGGGGATTGCCGCCACGACAGGCACCGACCACCTTACGGCCACAGCTCCGGTCGGCCGCCTCAGCAATGGAGGCGTGGAACATGGTCCACTCGGACTCGATGTCCCCCGCCTCCCCCGGAACATGAGTTCTGTCGGAGGTGGGAGTTGAAACTCCTTCTGACAGGGGATTCTGCCAGACGTTCCCAGCAGACCCTCACAATACGTTTGGGCCTGCCAGGTGGTGATCAGTTGACAGCTCCGCCCCTCTCTTCACCCGAGTGTCCAAGACATGCGGCCGCAAGTCCGATGACACGACCACAAAGTCGATCATCGAACTGCGACCTAGGGTGTCCTGGTGCCAAGTGCACGTGTGGACACCCTTATGCTTGAACATGGTGTTCGTTATGGACAATCCGTGACGAGCACAGAAGTCCAATAACAGAACACCGCTCGGGTTCTGATCGGGGGGGGCCGTTCCTCCCAATCACGCCCTTCCAGGTCTCACTGTCATTGCCCACGTGAGCATTGAAGTCCCCCATCCGGCAATCTTAAGACTGTCAAGGCATTCTTAAGCAAAATGTGCTGCCCAGTGTCAGAAAACCTTCTCAACACACCATCACGGCTCAAAGTTAAGTTTTTCGGGCAAGTGCCCTAAAATTTTGCTTGCCCGTGGCAAACTTGAACGACACTCTGACAATTGTAGTATGCCGCAGCAAGTTACAATGCTAACGCACTCCTCGCAACGCTGCGATTACATGGGCCAGTCAGCCAATCAGTGTATTTCTTTAGATGTACAGACGAGGGCTGCAACGAATACTCAAATGTTTCGAGAACTTCGAATGCAAAAAATGCTTGAGGAATTTTTTCTGCCTCGGGGATCCGCTTATTTAACTTATTCGCTGCCAGGCCTCCCAGTTTGATTGAGTTTGATACTGTATCTGTAAGTATTTGTGTACGCCTTTTAGAGGAGCAGTGTCACGTAAGCGTAAGGAAAAGTCAGTCTGGGAAGACGCTGTTGGCATGAGTTGTGGCCGACAGCAGCTTCTAAGTTTGTGATGTTCTTGTGTTGTAAGATTTGTTTTTTCTATCGAGATGTCTTTATTTTATTTATTCTGGTCTAAGATAATAAACGCACAGCCACTAACATACTGTATTATTCTGTCACATCCTAAAATGTTAGCTGCTCAAGTGAAGTTGCACAACAGGCTCCTTATGCCTTTTTTTTGTTTTTTTTATTAATCCCTTATGTGTTTTTTATACTTACAGGAAATGTTAAGAATGTAAAGAAGAAAAAATGCTGAGTTTAAACAGAAATGTATGTTTTCTTGCCTCACTGAAAATATTTCTAGACAAGAAAATACTTTGCTGCTCATGTGAATTTAATGAATAAAACAGTTGATTGTTTAAAAAAGAAAAACAATTAGTCGTTCATTTTTAAGTGAAAGTGTATTTTTTCTTGTGTATTCATAATTGGTCTTTAACCAAGCAAAAATATAATTTATTTTGATTATTATTCGATAAAATAATTTACTAGGCTACTCGAATACTAAAATATTCAATAGCTGCAGCCCTTGTCCACACATGATCACATGGGTTACGCGTCCAAGCAGGTGAAATGAGGAAGTGAAGTGCTCTAGTAGCCTGGCTTTGTATAGACAGCACGAAACTACATTTTAAGCACAACGGCTCATTATTTTAATGCCGAGACAAGGCCACGACGATATCGAGGCACTTTGAATTTTGCGATATCGTGAATACTGTGACATCCATACATACGACAATAATTTTTTTCATATGCTTGCCCGATGGGGAATGTTGTATGTTTTGCTAGCTTGCACGTGAATATTTTTAAATTGCCCCGGGCAATCGGGAATCGGTAAACTTCGAGCACTGGTGATGGGTCATCTAACAGGATAAAAACCTTGCAACAAAATACTGTTATTAAGTTAAGGGTACCATCATTTTTGGCTGGGCAAGTTTTATTAGTTTTTTTACAGTAAACTTGTATATTACATTTAAAAAATGTATTATAACGTTTGTTGTTTTAGTGACCATTGTGGGTGTACCAACATTTTTGTTCATTATGTACTGTAACTAATGATTTTGATACTTTCTACTTTAATTGTTTCAAACTGCGTCAGACATGAATCAAACAAATCACTTTTTTTATTTTTATTTTTTATTTAAATGTGGACAGCAATGTTTTCAAACTTTTCCAGAAAA
Organism: Phyllopteryx taeniolatus; assembly: GCF_024500385.1. Classification (NCBI taxonomy): domain Eukaryota; kingdom Metazoa; phylum Chordata; class Actinopteri; order Syngnathiformes; family Syngnathidae; genus Phyllopteryx; species Phyllopteryx taeniolatus. Next base: position 9,262,236 of record NC_084509.1, read on the forward strand.
GGGAACACTTAGCGATCCAAAAGCAATAAATGCTTACTACTCTCAAAAGTATACAGCGGATGCCTCATTTAGAGGACATTCATTTACATTTGTAAAACTAGTTTCCGTCTAGCCTCAAATGGTTTTCATCTTTACGAGCCATTACAAACATTTTACAATATGATTTCTAATTCTTATGAAGATTTTGCTAAAATGTTGATAATACGGGTACAATAGTTGCAATTTGCAGTGGTGCAGACTACTATTTGCTGGCTCAGAGCTAGCGTGAAAATTAACACCAGTTCTTTGATTTCTTTTTGCCTGATCTGTTGGGTTTTATTTAGTATGGAGATTGTTTGTCAACGGGAGACTCATACGGTGACATGTGGATGTTATATTGGTGATCTAATGATGTAGTAGTGTTAAGCACTGACACTAAAATCCCTACCCATATAGCAGTGATGGAAGAGGTATCAGTGTAAGTCCTTCAAGATGATAAATTAACTTTAATCTGTCGTCCTGATTTCCACTTAGGCTGATGGCCAACTCATAGTTCACGTTCAAGTGTTGTCTTTCCCTTTGGGTCAAACAGAAAGTTCAACACCATATTTCATGCCCCCTCTGTCTTACTTGAGGAGAGGCTCTGACACTAGCAAGTCTGCTTTGAAATACTGTAAGCCTGCGGCCTATTGCTTCCCCCGGATCCAAATTGAGACTAAGTGACAGAACAGTTGTTGTTTCTTTGTGCTTTTTTTTTTCATGTCAAACCTTGGCTTTTCTAGCTAGATCTCTTCCAAATGGAATCATGGCTATTGTCCATGAAATAATGAATATTTTTAGGAGAAAGTTCTACTGCATTTTCCACATCTGGCTTATGTGTGTTTGATGGAGGCCCGGAAAAGAGGATGCATGAAGCTGTTGGAATTATTATGCAGTGGTACTTTTAGCACAATCTATTCAGATGTGCTGTCGAACTTCAGTCTCTTCTTTGGCAGGTAAGAATAATGCTCCAAAGGGTTTAGGTCTGGAGATTGACTTAATTAATCTAAAACTTTCCACTTATTATCTTACTGCATGATGAAGTCAATCCCAATCGCTTTGGCCGCATCTTTCTTTACATGAGCAGAAATGTTGTTTCTGTCAACTTCTGAATTCATTTTGCTCATGTGCCCTCTGTTTCACAAATGAGCTTGCATATTGGGGATCATAAAATCTTTTCTGCCTCCAAGTTTTAACCTTTCTTTCAGTTTAATCAGTCCATAAACCTTTGTTCCAGATTTTTTTTTTTTAAAGTCCTGTCTCTGCATTGTTATTAATCCATTCCAGCCTGCCCCCCAGAAAAGAAGAGCAACATTTGAAATGTGTTTTAGGAAAAAAAAAAACCTCTAGAACATTTAACTTTATAAAACCATATAGTGATAAAACAATTAAATAGACTGTACGCCCGCGACCCTAGTGAGGAGAAGCGGTACAGGAAATGGATGGATGGATGGAGTATTTTCCAAGGCAAATCCACAGTATGTGGTTGTTTTAAATACACGACGAGTTTGACAGTGAACTCCATCTGGGAGTGGGAATAAACAGCTTGAAGGCTCAAACTGCTGCTTATAAAGCAAAAAATTGCCCGAAGGACAGCTCATGTCAAAAACTCATGTCGGTGCGCTCATATCTCAAGGCACCACTTTACCTGGAAATAAAAGATGAAGTGTTTCTCTCCTGTCTCATTTTCAGATGTCCAAACTAAATGTTTTCAGTCAAAAATGAAATAATTGGCTCCGTTGTTCTAATACTTTTGGAGGGGAACGTAGCTATCTACTAATTAACTAGAGAGCTGGAGCACAGAAAAGAAAAAGTAATTATTATGAAGAAGGCAAACTTGGGGTCGCCATAGTAACTGCCTACGCTTCACACTCTCCTTCTCCCTCTTTCTAAAATCTTCATTTAGTTTGTTGTCGGCACTTGCGCGTCACTTAATTAAAGCTATGGCGGGCTGGCATGCAGCGCTGTGATGTGACAGCGGGCTCCACGATGATTTGTCTAGGATTACCACATTTTCATCTTCTGCTGTTCTGATGCAATGACGCCGGCTGTAATGCCAAATTCAGTGTTGGTTTATAAAGGAAAAAATACAATAAAAGTGTTTAACAAGTAGCTCTCTGCAAACATGGATGCATTTTTTTTTTCCAAATACCCCCTCCCTGTGTACTTTATACATAATCCATGGTTTTGTTTTGAACTGGCGCCCTGCTGTCTGCATAGATAAAAGTAGTGGCTGCAGCAGCGGGCACCTGTTTAGAAAAATAAAATAAATAGCAAACCTCCACTGTGACAAACCCAACTCTTAATTGGACATCATGGCGGGCGCAAACACAAGCTCTTCTTTACTTTGGCTGATTAATGAGCAAACTTTTCTGTTTCATGTAACATTGTCCCCATAATGCCACTTTAGTACAAGGTCACTGTGATTTAGTTTTCCTGGATAAACAAATTGGCATCAGCAATAGATTCTGAGTTGGAGCGTGATTTAATGGCCAAGGTTTTATTTTGTATTTTTAAATGCAGGTGCTGTATACAGTATATCTTAATAATTCAAGGTTAGCTACTGTAGGCAGAAAGTGTTAGCCCCCCCTACTTCTTGAACTGGTCGCCAGCCAATCGCAGGGCGCACAGAAATTTGCACTCAAATCCACACCTATGAAGAATTTAGCATCTGCAATTAACCTACCATGCATGTTTTTGGAATGTGGGATGAAAACGGATTACCCGGAGAAAACCCACACAGGCATGGGGGGAACATGGAAACTCCACACAGGCGAGGCTGGATTTAAACCCGTGACATCAGAACTGTGACTTGCTAACCAGTCTTCCACGGTGCCGCCCGAAAAATATTTCATTTGTTTCAATTGAGTTGTTCAGGCACATTATTGGTGGAAAAAGTTTTGAAATGATTTATCTTAGTCTCATTTTTGTATATCACAGGGGTGTGTAGACTTTCTATATCCACTGTACCGCTTGTATATCCCTGGCATCAGCTTACACAAAAATGATCTAAATAAATATTTTTTTCCCCCGCAGATAACGTGAAAATAAGTGCTTCCTCTTGGGAAAATGTCCCTTTTGTCAAAATGTATGCAAACACAATGTCTATATAATTATTATTTGTTTTAAAATTAGGAATTGCAATAAACCCAACTAAAATGTTCAACAATTAAACAATAATATCAGCTATTTTCAGCTCGAAAGTACAGGCCTCCTGTCAAACGTTTCCCCAAAAATGTGTTTCGGAACAGTCATCCTGCATCCTTAAATTATGTTTATGTTTATGATTATGTTCCACTGTACTCGTTATTAGGGTATTGACCATGTTTTGGATGCTAAAGCTTTTGCAGTCTCTGCTTTTCAGGTAGTTCTCGTATTCCTATTCATACTGTCTTAAGCGTAGTTAACTTATTTTTACACTTATATGACATAAATTACTTTTAAAACGATACCTGGAGCGCTAATAAAAGTTTTATGACTGTGACAGTTGCACCCTGCTTTAGATTATTTCCATCCATATTGGAACATTTCTTTTTGGACGTAATGGACGACAGCCTGTGTCCCAGAATGAAATGTGTTCATGTTTTGACTGTTGGTACCTCGATTTTTTTGCAGTCCCTATGTTTCAGTTGGTCAAAATACTATTCATATTAGGAGTGGTTAACTTATTTACTGTATACACCTGTATGACAGTAAAAAAAAATTGTTTTACTTAAAACATCACCTGTATGGACGTCTGCTTATGACAAAACAAAATGTTTTACTGGAAACCTTCTGGAAATTAACTGGGAATTTCCCACTTCTTTGAAGTGCTAGTTAGGATTATGAAGTGGAAAAATGTCTCCCCTGTAAGGTTTGAGAACCTCTATGCAGCGTGAAAGGGGCTTTAACTTACAAGTTCCCATTAGTGAGGAAAAATTCCTTCCAGTTGGGGATGAAGTGGATGTGAAGTGACACCACTGTCTTGTTGCAACTCTCCCCTAAAGAAAGAGAAGAGAGGACGCTTTGTGTGTCTTAATCTGTCTGTGTTTACTTTTAAGGGCTTCCGACAGCTAAATTAAAAAAAAGAAAAGAAAGTGCACCACCTTGCACAAGCCATCGCGGTGAGGCCAAATAAATCCATAAGCACGGCCTTTAAAAGGCCACAGGACCGACAAACCTTTTAAAGACCACTGGTGAAAAAAAGAGAGAAAACTGAGTGAGACAAAAAGGTCAGAGGAAAAATGGACTTCTTCAACAATGGTTTGATAAACTCCCATAGATGAGAAGAAAGAGGCCGCTCAGCCTGTGCGTTGACATTTTAACCACACGCTATCCTTGCACACACAGCATCAAGATGCAAGAGGGAATTAAAGAGCGCGATTTAAGATGCTCTCAAAATAAAAATTCAAGCGGCACTCCAGGGTAATGTTGACAATTTTCATAAATATTTCAAGGTAACGATAGCAAGGGCATGGCCGGACCCGCCTCGTGTCCGCTATTACCAGGCTAATCTGAGCTCCCCCCGGAGAATTTCTAGATTTAATTTAGGCATTTGGGGGATGATGCTCAGCATTGACAAGGGCCATCCATCTTCTCTTAACAGTCCTAATCTTTATAGAGGCTCCAGACTTCAGGTAGTGTGTGTGATGGATAGCACCTCTGGCTGAGGACAGTCCATTAGCGGGGTGGGGGTGAGGGGAGGCGGGTGGGATGGAACCACAAATCCAAAAGGCCACTTTACACTGTCTCCAGTGCAATTCAGACAGGCCAGGCAGCGCTGTAAAGTGCAGAAAAACACTGTTTGCAATCGCATGTCCGGCCTGGTTAATTCTGTAACTGCTCACAGGCTCACTTCATTTATGACTAACGGAAATGCAGGCAGTGCAAAGCTTCAGGCACCAACTTTGTAAACATTTTCAACTATAGGAATTAATGACTGACTCAATGACACTTTTCCTCTTTGCCATCTCTGGTGAAATAAAAAATAAATAAATAATAAATAAAATAAATAAATATATATATATCAAAACATGCACTTGTGGAGTTAATCCTTAAATGAACCATTAATTAAGTCATCCTTTATTCCTTATTGGCACTTGTACTAATCAGCCAGGACAGTAGAGGCATATTTTGCGGTAAGCACAGTTTCCTGTTCCTTGGCTTTCATGACATCTTTTTGCCATCTCTGGTGACAAAAAAGCAATGCAAAAATTCAAAAAGGCATTTATGGATTTAATCCTTAAGTAATGAATCCTTTATTCCTTATTTTACAATTATCACATTTTCCTTTGCTATTTAATCATTACACCTTTCCTCTAAACATCATGAAAGAAACAAAAATTACTTAAAACTTAACGAGTTAATCTTTTGATGCTCACTGAGCTGAGCTCTCACTCGGCTTTAAGTGCAACACGGTGACAGCGGAATTGTGCCCTGCTGCACTGAATCTCTGCTTGGTGATCTGAATTGAATTTCTGTGCCACTCCGGATGTTTTCTTACATTTGATAGTCAGCAGTTGTTTATTAAAGGATCAATAGTGCAGACAGCCATCAATTAATCTTGCTATATTCAGTGAAACGCCGTGTGTGTGTGTGTGTGTGTGTGCACACGTGTGTGCGTGTGTGGAAGTGGAAGAGACATCATCCAGCTCTTTGCTGCAGGCCCTTGCGAGAGTTGCTGCCAGTCATTTCCAGTTTGAAGTGAAGTGCCACCAATCTTTCTTGCACACTGTCTGCCCTTACCTTCAGCATCAAGAAGCTCACAGATCCTTCACTTTTTCAGCTCGTCACTTTTTTAGTTTTCCCTCTGAGGGGCCAATCCAGAAAAATGGAAGGATGCAAGGGCCGCTTTGAAGTTCTTTTACATTAATTTATTAAACACGCTGAAACTAATCCATCAAGCAATTTTATATATATATAAAATGTGGTCTAGTGCTACAGCTTCAAGCAGTTACTTGAGGATCTTTAATGGGATATTTTCACAAACCGGACCTTGACACAAAGCAAAAAGTGGAGCAAAACTTTTGTGCTTCTGGTACAGAAAACATTTTATTTATTTTATTATTATTCAACAGGGTGTTATGAAATGAAATGTTACTATTTTAGTTGCAAATAGATTATTTGCATCTTTGCATGTCTAGAAAAGCTCCATATGACGCTACTTCGTTATTAGTAGTAACAGTGGTGGTTTCACCCAAGGGGAATGTGGGTGTCGTAAAGCCCCCACTTTTACGAGACCCTCACTTTTCACGCTGCCCCCATCAACCCTTTGTTTTCTGCGGCCCATGTCAAACGTCATTTTTATGACATGACACAGGCAGCTAAAAAATGGCCCCCGGGTCGTAGTTTGGACAACTCTGGTTTAAACGGTAAGTTCTATACCATTAACTACGATCCTGGAACACTTTAAAATCATTTCATTATCCTAAAATCATAATTACCTATGTCATTTTTAACTTACATATCAATAAAAAATATCAATGTGCTTTCTAAAAGTTGTGTTTTTTCAGTACATTCTCAGTTATCCAGGTTATGGAAATTTGCAAAAGGTTAAATCGAGGCAACCGGACTCTTCTTGTTTGTTGAAGTGTTTTTTTCTTGTTTTACAAAAACATTCAAAAGTGACATTGGCAAATATGCTATTAGGCTAACGATTGAAATTCACCTTATGACATTACCTTTGAGTAATATAATGACTTGATTTTTACAAAATGCTCCAGAAGTGCTCGCCTTTGCAAAACTAGCAATTATCAAACAATAACAAGACCTCCGTCATTTGTTAGTTCATTCTTTTGAATTGACACTCAGCAGAGCCACAATATACACGTGGTGAGGATTTAGGCTAATCACCCAGGCTACATTTAGCTCCTTCCGACATTCTCTGTCGAGAACTACCACTTAAACACCAATTACTACTCTTGTATTAGGCATTGGTGCCAGTACTTGCCACAGGCCGCTAAAAAATGGTTGCGGTCCACAAATGGCACCCGGGCTGTAGTTTGAACACCCCTGCTTCAATGCATCATAAAAGCTTTACTCTAATATCAAAGTGTGAAGCCCCATTGTGCGTATTGTGTCTGAGCGAGAAGGGGTGGCAAAGAGTAGCTTTTTTCATTTCCTGTTGCTGTTTTTTGAAAGTGAATCGCACGAGCGTCGCGGGTGGGTACGGTGAGAACATCCCCGCCTCGCCGCCGTCCAAGTGAAGGACGCGCCGACGCCACGACTGCAGATGCCTAATGATGCAACGGGAATATTGAAAACGAGTCCCGCGTTGCTGTTTAGACACGCTCCCGTTTTAGGACTTTTGTCACGGCGGCGCCAAAGCATTTGCTTTTTTACGATCGTCAAGCTGTTGTACATCAAGTGTTGTTTACCACTTTCCTACGTAGAAATAATTTAGGATTCTTTGGGTTTTGGTGCATTTTTGTCTTTATCATTTGTGTAACAAAAAAAAGCCAAAGAAAAAGCAAAAGACACTTGTAATGGAGGTAGACTGAGCTGATGTGATTTTTTTTTTTTAAATGTGACTTTATGAGTTTCATATCTTGTTCTATGGTTGTCTCAAATGATGATTTTAGCCTTCTCTACCACTGTAGTGTGAATGTGTGACGTGTCAGTCCTAAAGAAGATGTTACGGAAGGTTATTACTTCCAAGAGAACGGAATGGCTGGTGTAATTTACATTTTAATTTACATTTCAACATGTAAGTTGCTTCAAAAATAAATGTGGAAATTCAGACAGTTAGCAACACTTTGAGGGATTAATTATTAATTATTAACTGTTTTTTCAAATGTTTGGATTCATAGGATGGAAATGCTCTTTTAATGGTGAAATTGATAGACGTTAATTCAAAGACAACTCAACCAACCATTTTCTACAGACGAGGTTTGGTTCCCAGTCTGTCCCTTTAGAAATGGCTAAGATGTCTTCTCTGTACAACGATTTACCCCATCCACTCAATTGATTCTTTTTACCCACAGGTTCCGCTGGGTTGATTAATTTGTGTATCTTTTGGAAGTAAAACAAAAAACGAATCCTTTGGGTGATTATCTGTCAGTTCAAGCCCAAACACAAGTTTTGTCATCGTTTTCATTTCTGGTCACCAGAAGTAGTAGTTTATAAACATTACAAAAAGGTCAAAACTTGCATTGGAAAAAAAACTCCCAAGTCCAAACAAAAAATTAAGTGTATTTAGATTTACTTAGGGCGGTACGGTGGGAGACTGGTTGGCACATCTGCCTCACATTTCTGAGGACCGGGGTTTGAATCCCGGCCCTGCCTGTGTGGCATATGCATGTTCTTCCTGTGCCTGCATGGGTTTCCTGCAGGTGCTCTGGTTTCCTTCCACATCCCCAAAACATGCACGGTAGGTTAATTGAAAACTCTAAAATGCCTGTAGGTGTGATTGTGAGTGCTAATGGTTGTTTGTTTATATATGATATGCCCTGCGATTGGCTGGCGACCGGTTCAGAGTGCATCCGGCCTCTCGCCCATGGGTAGCTGGGATGGGCTCCGGCACGGATAGATTTACTTAGTTCACCAAGGAAAAGTCTCATGAGGCAATTCAACCTGGATTTTTTTTGCAACTGTAGTCAAGTTCCATTTGTGGTTCTATGGTCACATCAAATTTTGACACTTAGGAACGCAATTAATGCTGCTGGAATATTAAAAAGAACGACTCCTGCGTCGGTGTTTGGACACACTTTCGGGCCGTTTCCCGTTTCAATCGCAACCTCCGCGCCAAGAGCACTCGGCGCTTTTTAACGGCGGTCAAGCTGGTGGGCATCAAGTCGGGGGGACGGCGGGGGTTTCTTGGCACGGCCAATGTTCGTGCTGAGACGTGTCAGGGGAGCAGACAATGCGCCGTGAAAATCCATGCTGTCCTGACGGCTACAATTAGTGTCAGCTAGGGTATTGAGTCTTTAAAAAGGACTCCTGGCCTTTTGGCTCCCAGCCTGTCTGGCTATGGATGTCTCTAATGAGTCATTAGCCGCATGGCCTCTTCCTCTCATGAGCCCACCCCATAATGGCACACCTTTCATCTATTTTACAGAGAGCCTGTCGTTGGTCCTTAGTACAGCTCTGAAGTCCCATTACCTTTACGTCAATGATGAATGAATAGAACGTGGCTGCCAAGAAACACAATATCTCTTTGTGCGCCCATGTGGTCGGACACCACTCTTTTTAAAATTTGAATTCAATTATGTTTTAAATAATTGACCAATATGTCGGTGGAAGGTTTTAAGGAAGATATCAAGATCAAAAACAGTTCCCATGTGTAATAACATGCTTTAGTCAAATACCCAATGGATCAAACACTTAACACGTACAGTTTTTTTGTTTTGTTTTTTGAGGCGACGGTCCTGTCTCATGTAACTGAGCCACTGCACACCCCTCCCACCTCTCACTGCTAGGCTAATTAATTTCGACTTTGGTTATCACGAAGCCTCGGGGTGGAGCTACGGGTTGCTCCTTATTGAGCCCAGCGAGTAAAAAAAAACAACAACAAATGCGAACTGTAAAGTGCTCTTGAGCATTGATTGTACTGTCGCTTATGAAGGCAGCACTTTATTGCCAACACTGACCTAGAAATGAAACCCTAATTTAAAACCCTAGACTTCAAATCTTAATTTTGAGCCCCAACCCTTGTTTGAAACCCTACCTCACACTTGAAACCCCAACATTGGATGGAAACCCTTATGATTAGCTCAGACTACATAACATTTTTTTGTCATTCATCACAGTCGTTATGTCAGATTAACAGACATGGTGTCATAAAATTCATTCATGTCTTGGACTGCATGAGTGGCCACACTACAAGTATAGTATGACACTGAGCAGACCCCAGCCGATCATTGCATGCTGTTGCCAAGAGCACAGTCCGACGGCATACAGTAGGTCTTCGGGGAGGTAGGACGAGAATAAAGAGTCCAAGCAGCAGGAAAACAGTTTGAGAGAAAAAAAAAAAATGTAGTACCACTTAAGACATCACACTCTGCGGAAAAACAAAAACAATTCTGACATGCCAGAGTTTCTGTGTCGTTGTCGTGAGGCATTCTAGACGCCAATCTTGCATTATGTCAGACTACACGGGGTAACAACGCCTGTTTCCGCAACTCATAAGTAAAAAATCGGCCACGACAGTGAACGTTAGTCTGTGATGTCTTTGTCGGGTCCAAATCGGGCTCATGTAGTCTGAGATTGGCATAATTTGATACCCTAATTCTTGTTTGTAACCCTAACCTACATCTTAAACCCTTAACTTGAAACCATTAACCTGACTTGAAACCCTATTTTGAAACCCAAACCTTTGTTTGAAACCTTAACTCAAGCTTAAAACCCAAACACGAATCCCTAATTTACAACCCTATTATTGGCTTGAACTCCCAACCCCAGACTTGAAACTTCAAACTTGGATTCAAACCATCATTTGAATCAGTGCCTCTCCTAGTTGCAGCCAAGTAGTGCACTCCATTTTGCCTCAATTGCCTCATGCCTCAAGACACAATTTCATACTGTCTAGAGCACAGGTGTCAAACTCAATCTCAGATCCGGCCTGCCACATCATTTTATTTGGCCCGCCAAAGCAAATCATATGTGTCAACTTGTTTTCTGCTAAAATACCAAAATTGCAAATTGTCTTCACTTTTAATAACGATTGTCAGCATTTTTTGTTACAACGCTGTATATATGTGTGTGTATATATATATATATATATATATATATATATATATATATATATATATATATATATTTAATAAATTGAATAATTGTGAAAATATATATTTTTTTACTGGCAGAATTCTTATTTCAAAACGTGTTGTGTATATGTAGTAATATGAGACGATTATACATTTCTGTGAGTTCACAGTCATAATAGCCCTCTGAAGGAAACCACAACTACGATGTGGCCCGTGACGAAAAGGAGTTTGACACCCCTGATTCTGAAATCCTAAAGATCAATGACTCCATGAATTCGTTGTTATGCCCATATCTTTAATTCAGAAGTGGTTTGTTGTTGTCTTTCTTGACAAAGTCACTTCGCCGACGACTGACTACAACATTTGGTCGTTTTTTGAGGTCTAATTGTCCTGTAAACATACACACAGACTGCCGCTGAGTCTTTGGCAAGAAGCCTGTTTTGTTGTGTCCCATCCCAGATGATAGCTTGACATTATCCATTGGGCACTGTAGACATATTTGAGAGTGGAGCCCTTTAGTTTATTAAAGCTGCTACAGCTGCTTAAAAAACACACTGCCATCTTGTTTGTGCCGCTCTGTATCCTTTTCCATGCCCTTGTCTCTTTCTCTTTCTCTGAAATGATTCACCTTTGTTTGGGTTGTTGTTTTCCTCTCATGTCTGGTTGACACGAGGTTGACAACCACAGGCAAAGTGCAAAGTCACAGGTTTGCAACTTAAGGGGCTTAAGATGGATTGTTTTGCATAGTGACGCCTGAGGAAATAACCGAGGAAGACAAGTATGCTTCACTCATGGCAATGACAAAAAGAAGGAAAAAAAAATGTTTGATGACATTTTGAAAAAAGGAGCATAGGATCAGAGAATTAAAGCCGGTGTTATTTATCGGACACGGCTCAACAGAAATGACGTTCGAGGACAAGGTTGCGCACATAAGTTTAACCAAATCCGCGCATATTATGGCTTCCTAACATTAGCTACTATGCTAACGGTAAATTGGGTATGATACCTATAAAACTGCAAAGGCTGTTTCTTTGTCTTTTTATACACTTCCAATTTCAAGTTGGTACAATCCCATATACCTATGTAGATTTTTTGGGTTACCATGTTTATTTGTGCTCTAAATTGTGTCGCTAGTTCACTAATGGCTATTAGCTTGCACGACCTCTGCTTGAGGTCCCTAATATGGGCCTGCCTGAGTATGGCAGTCTTTCAGGGTAAAAAAAAAAAAAATGTATCGTTTGACTAGTTGTATCATTGAAAGCTTATTATGATTTAGTGAGTTATCATTACATATGTAATTGAGGAACAAAAATATGTGATATTGATATATTAGGAGGGTTTACCTCAGGTTTCATTAATTTGATTGGATCGAAGTAATGGCGGTGATAAAGGTTGAATTTCCACTATTTATTTTCTTGAATATTGTGTTTGGTTTCAAACACATTTTAGCTTTTTCACTGTTAAAGTTATTGTTGTTTTATGCATGCAATAATTGCAAAGTGCTGTTTGTTTAATTTAGGGCTGATCAAAGATTCGAGATTTTCTGTCCCTTAGCTCTCAGTGTTATTTGTTTAGCTTATTTCATAAACCTCCATGAGAGTTGGCAGAGCTCCTTCAAAGTATTTTGAAAAAATTGTTTGTCGGGGTGTAACATTATTCAGAAAATCCCGGTTCAGTAAGTAGAGTGGTTCCCCGCTGTTCGCGGGGGATAGGCACCAGGCCGGACCGAGAATAGCGAAAATCTGCGGATAATTGACGGCCATTACAATTGCATTTAAAAAAAAAAAAAAAGATTTAACTAAGAAAATTCTTGAATAAGTGGGGATAAACTGCCAATAAGGGGTTTTTGAAACGAAATTGAAAAAAATAGTAAAATAATTTAAAAAACATCTGCGAAAAACATCTGCAAATAGGTGAATCCGTGGGTGCCGAACGGCAAGTATGTAACATAATGGTTCAGTTAACATTGGGTACTGTAGGGGAACAAATTCGAATATATAAACATGCTTTTCTTTTATGTAAACAAGAAGAAATTAAATGGTATTTAAAATTACACTGCAACTTGCTAGTAGTAAAATCTCAAGTTGAATATTCACAAATTAAAAAAAAAAAAGAATTTGAATGATCTACATATATTTTTAAATACATTTTAATAGAAAAAAAAAAACTAAAATAATTTTATAATATATAGGCACTGACATTTTCTTTTTAGGAACATGCAACATCAATTGTTTGTCTTCTTTTTAGGAAATGAATGACAGTATTGGTTCGAACAACGTGATTATGATGCTATAAAAATACTAATAATGACATTGTTTTTGCTTTGACTCGATCTGAAGAGCCGACGAGAGGGTGTTTAAATGCTCTTGGAAGTCACATTAGCAGGACGCTAGTTATTTTTTTGTATTGCACTGATACTTACATTGGTATTTCAAATGAGTTAACAAGTTTGATCACTAGCAATGACATATGCTTGCCCAAAGCTGAGCTGCACTGTTTTTGTTTATGGTATCACATTCAAGCATTGTATTGTCATAGGCGGCATGGTGGATGACAGTTCTGAGGACCGGGGTTCAAATCCCGGCCTCGCCTGTGTGGAGTTCGCATGTTCTCCCCGTGCCTGTGTGGGTCTTCTCCGGGCACTCCGGTTTCCTCTCACATCCCAAAAACATGCATGATAAGGTTAATTGAAGACTCTAAATTGCCCGTAGGTGTGAATGTGAGTGCGAATGGTTGTTTGTTTACACGTGCCCTGCGATTGGCTTGCAACCAGTTCAGGGTGTACCTCGCCTCTCGCCCGAAGATAGCTGGGCTAAGCTCCAGCACGCCCCTTGACCCTTGTGAGGATAAGCGGGACAGAAAATGGATGGATGGATGGATGGATGGATGTATTGTCATACGCAGCCAACCATGTGATATAGATAGCTCTCCCTGCCCACATGCGAGTGTCAATTTTTTTTCACTTCACTTGAGCGGCAGCATATTTGTAGCTCACTCGTAGCTCAAATTTTGGCTTGCACCACAAAGCCAAAAATACGGGTCGTAATTCGCAAAACTCGTAAATTGGGGCATTCCTCAAGGTACCGCTGTGGTTCCATGGAATCTGGTTGTTTTAGTCAGGATTATGTATGCTGAAATAATAGATTTTTGGGGATGAAGCCTTTCAGACATTATTACAGCTTGTCACCTGGCAGATTATTCAAGAATAAGAAAAAAACACGTGGCATAAAAAAACCTGGTGGACCCCTTGTTCCATCTCGACTCTAACTTTCCTAATAAGAACCAACATTCAAATAGGTAAATTTTACTCCCATAAATTCCCTTGGGAAGATTTCAGCTTGGACAATTCCTGTAATTTTGCAACCCTAAACATACCGAAAACGTTTCACACCTAATGAATACACTGTCATTTTTATACATGTAACTTTGCTAGTGGAGGCGTTCCCATAGCTGACTTGAGTGGGAGATCAGTCGAGGGTGTAGTCAGCTGGAATAGGCTGCAGATCCTGCCAGGACCCTGACTAATGTAAGCTGTGGAACAAAGGATGGATGGATATTATTATTGGTTGTGAGGCGTCATATTGCTGCACTTGTTTAACTTTGTTGGAGTTGGGACCTTGGCTGTTTGTTTCAAAGTCACACTGTGATTACTTTGTAAAGCTGCACAATTAGAATCCTGCTTCATCAAGGCCCCTGAGCGAGAGAGACAAAGTGTTGACAACAACACTGCTCAATTTACTTATGCTGCAGCTATCCGCTCATGTGCCTCTAAATGCAATGTGAAGACTCAACTCCTTTTGCAGGAAAAAAAATAAAAAAATGATAACACCACTAGAATGAGAAGTTGGCAGTTCTTCCACTCAGGTGGGCAACCTTGAACCTCTTTCCACTTTCTCCTCCTCCTTGCTCCTCCTGGCTGACAGACTGAAGCCTTCTGATTGATTATCAGTAGTCGTCTAGACGTGGGTACTTTGGCCTCGTGTCTCACTGGCATTGTGTGGGCTAGCGTGTCTGTGTCCTGCTCTAGTGGCTGTCACCTTGCAGCCAATTTAAAAGACAGGAGGGAAAACCTTCCATGGAGCACCTGTGACCCACAGTCCAATGGCGAGAAAGCGGCAAGCGCCGCTGTTTTAATGATGTCCAGTCTAGCGAGTGCCAAAACAACAGTTCACTCTCAATATGTGTACTTTTTGTAAACAGTAATTAAACCCATACCCTTTGTTGGCCCAGCAGTACATGGGTTAGCATTGGCTTGCTAGCATGAGACAGGGCCGCTCTCTCAAAACAGGCTAATTTTAGCAAGACAAAAAATAGTTTGTGCAGTGTACTGCAATTCTTGGTACTTCAGACATGTTAAAACACCCGCAAATAGTTTTTAATTGTGAAAATAATGCATCATTTGTCTCCTTTAAGTAACAGTTTCTTAACTGTGTATGATGATGAGTGTGTATGAGGTCAGTTTGACCTCCTGAGTTTGCTGCGACTTTTGAGGCACGACTCTACAAATCTGGATCCAGTTATTGCAAGTCAATGATTTGCAACGAAATACTAAGTCTTACTGTAATCTAGTTTACAAATGGAGTTATCCGCCCAAAACAAATGGAAAGAGGCTGTGGTGAAAGCCTGGAAAAAGTACTACGCACGCTCGATAGGGTTTAAGACTTGATCCAATTGATCCATCGGTAAAGAAAATAGATGGCTGGATTTGCAACTAAATATGAAGTCTCGCTTTAACCTATTTTAAATATCTCCATTCCAAGATGTTTGCTCACCTAAATATTTGGTTTGTTACAAATAAGTCAGTGTTTCCCATCCTTTATTGACACCACCAAACAAAAGATATACGAAAAGTACATACGAAATAATGACGATCTCGTCTCAATTTAAACACAAATTTACTTACTGGGTGTGAAATCTATGTCTATTGTCCTGTTGTATAAATGGCAACAGCTGAATACATAGGTTCTTCTGCCATCTAGTGGAAGCACATTTAAATGTTGTCACTATACGTCACTGGCATAGATAGATGCATACAATATTTGTAGGAAATAAATCATTTTCACACTAGTTAAGTGATATTGGATCATTTCCTGCAGCATACGAGGACAGTGCTTGGAAATCAGTGGTATAGATTGACACGTTGGAGTGGTTGGTGTAAGTCAGTATAAACAATGATTGGTAATGGGGAGTATGAAGTAGGGGGAATACTTGTTTAAAAATACATGTTTAAATGGCCTTTGCATTACATTTCCACAGCTTTAGCTTCACTTATCTGGTGCAGGTTTCCAGGCATAATACTCACTTGTCCATTCATTCCCCACTATTGAACTTCAAAAGCGGATGCTTGATCAAGATCCCATTCAATATGCGTCTCAGTAGTCTTTTAGCATGCTTTCCCCGCATTGTTGATTATACTTGTTTGCGCGGCCGCTTGGCTGGTGGGATCCTTGTGAGGTCCTTGCACTTAAACAGCTACAAACAGGCGGCGAGACAAGAGCGTGCAAAGAATCAAGCTGTGTGATGTAACATCCGGCACTGGAGGACATCCTTGTCCTTTGAAAACCGGCAAATAACACTTCACACCAGGCTGTGCTGCGCTGAATGCCGCTCTTCTTAAGAATTTTCTTCCTTGTTTTTGTTCATTTCTTTCGCCTTGACACACCAGCTGCTGGCTGAGGAAAGAGCCGAATAATTAGCAGGACCAGCTTGTATGTATACCAGTGTTTTTTGTTTTTAATGGCAGGGTGTCTAGTTCACACCAAAGCCAACCACAACCCTAAAGCATTTTAGCCAATCAGAGGCCCTGAATATGGGAGGGGCGAGGGGGGGGGGCTAGAGAGAGAGAGAAAGCAGATTGATAAAATAGGAATCATCACGGACCGATCATGAAGTAGAACTGATTTTTGAGTAGGGCTTCACGATACATTGTTTGAGCATCGTCATTGCGATTTACCTGTGCGCAGTAGTCACATCCCAGTCTATTGATTAAACTAATGCACTCAAATATAGAAACACTTGCAAATTATGTTAAAATGTGTAAAATAACAGGTGGATTAAAATGAATAGTGTCAGAAATGTGCGAATGACTACACAGTATAACTGGGCATGAACAGGAATGATTTTAACTTCAAGTCTGGCTGGACCGTGACCTGCTCAATACTACAGTGCAATTAAATACAGGTAGACGTCATATAAATGACTCAATATACTTTGTGCTCTAGTTTATATTCTACTGAGGCCATGAGAAATTGTCCAAACAATACAGAGAGAGAAAAATAATTGTTTGCTGGTTTTCACATCATGAGTACTGTATGTTGTTCTGTATTTTCTTTCGTCACAATATACAGTATATCGCAGGATGTAAAAAAAATTGCAATGTAATTTTTTTCCAATATCGTGCAGCCCTATTGCTGAGTAATCGTGTCTGGAAGAAATTTAATTAGGATGGATTCCACTTATTAATTCAGTCTAAAGTAGTTTTGCTGTCTGAAGAAGTTACAACATGGCGTTAGCTATGGGAAGTTGAGATACATCTACCCAGTAGTAATTTTTGTACTCGAGATGACACTGGCATTAAAAAGGGAGTTCAGAACATTCAGAGAAACTCCATGCATTGAAATATTAATGTTAATAATATTTTAATATAAATATTATTTTTTAATAATGATATTGTAGTGAAAATGTTCATCCCTATATTGGTATATAAAATGTATTTAGAATTTTTTTAGGGGTGTAAAATGGCTATATTATTATAATTATTATTATTTTGCCTACAATAACAATATTAGCAATATATTGGGGAAAGGACTAAACAATAAATTATTGAATGTATCTATTTAAAGAGAAAAAAGATGGAGAGGCGAAACATTATTGGCAAAATAGATATCGCCATAAAATATAGTCCAATCAAAAGCCTGTTGACACAATATAAATATAAAAATAAAACTGACTTTAGGAGCTCACGGTGATGTTCTATAAAGCAGGCAAAACAAACACAAATGAATACTGTTTTTGTTATCTGCATGCAAAAGCTGAAACATGATTTGCCTAGCATGGCTTCTTCTGGGACAGGCAATTTAATCTTCATGAACGAAAAATATAATGACGGAAGCAAAAACTCACTCAGAAGTCTACAAAAATATTTTGTTTGCCAATTTGATGAACAATGCGACCAAACACGTTGCCAAAACAAAAAGCAGTTAATTAGAGGTAACAAGTGGATGTTTGTAGACTGGCCAAATCAATCTCCATACTTAGACCCCACAGAGCATGCTTTTTACCTACTAAAGAGGAGAAATAATGGACTTAACCCTCGAAAAAGCAACATGGATGCTCGATAGGGTTTGAGTCTTGTTCCCTGCATCGCAAGT
The DNA here is from genome assembly GCF_024500385.1 of Phyllopteryx taeniolatus. Lineage (NCBI taxonomy): Eukaryota > Metazoa > Chordata > Actinopteri > Syngnathiformes > Syngnathidae > Phyllopteryx > Phyllopteryx taeniolatus. The sequence goes on from NC_084509.1 coordinate 9,280,306, forward strand.
CACAGATTTGCACCTATATAATAAGTCTCACTTTAATTTATTATTAAGTGTATCTTCTTAACCTTTAATGAGCAGAGGCACGTATTTTACATTTGAAAAATCTCATAAATACACTTCCGAGCAAAATGTATTCTGAAGTAGTGATGATCTTGTCACAGTTTACTCACAAATTTACTTGCCCAGTGTGAAACCTGAGCACAAAGCTACAGTATAATTCTGTTGTATGATTGCTACAGATGGACACGCAGGTTAAATTTACCTACTGGCATCTAGTGGGAGAGCATTTACTCATTTTATTAATTAAAAAGTACGCCTCACTTTAATCGGTTTTAAGATATTAACCGATATCTCAAGGCACCACTGGAATGTTGATCTCGCTTCTCATATTCACCTTTCAATGTCAAAACCAAAAATACAGGAATCAGCCTCACTGTTCCTGTACTTTTGGAGGGTAGTGTATGTTTTGAAAAAAATAAAAATAAATCAAGTTCACGTTGCCATCTTGTGGGTCATGATTATCCCTTTGGGCTCCATACTACCGTGACGTTAACTGTGCTGCTTCCAAACAAGATGCCGAGCAGCGTAACATATTGGCTAATCTGCCTTCTCGCCATTTCAATTACACTCCAAAGGGTTAAAACTCTGTGTCGGTGCACCGCTCGCAGAAGGCGAGATTGGCTAATCTGTTGAAAGCTAGCCTGCTGAATATTATGTTTACTGATTTGATGACCTCTCTCGTCTTTTTCTCCTAGGTAAGCATTTCCCGGCTGCTGTGTCTCGGGGGGTTGTGGGTGTGGCACGGCGGTCCGCTCGCTTGTCTCGGCTTCAGCGGTGACATGACTGATTGAGGTGATGTACTGCAGTGTGTCCACAACACAACAGAAGCGCTCGAGGGGGTGTGGGGGTTTTGGGGGGGTTTGGGTGCTGATTGCTCACTTCACTCACAGGCCAGGAGTGCAAATGTAAAGCTCACAGCGAGTCAATGAGTCAATGAGAAGCCTTCCAAAGCCTTGACATCGCACTGACACAGTCTTTGTGCTTGAACGTACAATGGATAAAATAAAGCATGTGCAACACATGAATAAATAAAATAATAATGTCCCACAAAGGGCCATGTATAATTTGCTGGATATAAAATTGATCACTTCTTGCACAGTATTTTAATGGGAAATGATATTGAAAATGATATTTTTCTCCTCAACCTAATAGCATTTCCACTACATGGATTTCTAATAGCTAGACAAGCTCAACTAGAGATAGAAAGGCTTCTATGGGGAAATTACTACCAGAAACCATTTGATTGAAGTGTTTCTGCAATGACAACCATTGAATGTGACTGTACAAAGGAGTACTAGGGTTATACTGAAAAGAAAAAATATATACTGTGAGACTGATGTCATAATTTTATGAGAAAAATTGTATGATTGAGACAAAAGATATATAGTTTGAGATTTTTTTTAATGTTTTTAATAAAATAAGTAGTGTACATATATATATATTCTCAAGAGAAACAAATACCGGCTATTTGGGGGGAAAGGGACATTTCAAAGTCCTATTTTTTGAGAAAAAAAGGTTTATATTTTTAAGAGAAAAGGTATATTTTGAAGAATACTTTCAAGGAAAAAGTAATTTATTTTTTAGTGGAAAAAGTTTCTTTGAAAAAACCTGAGAACTTTGAGAGCAAAAACCTTTTTTTTTGAGAGAGAAAATGTGTATGTTCAAGAAAAAAAGCCATGTTTTTTAGGAAGAAAAATTGGAAAAAGCATATTTTTGTGTTATTTAAAAATGTTTTTGAGAGAAAAATTTGTAATATGTAAAATATGTAGTACTATATTTTTTTAGATAAAAGTCAAACTCAGTCAAAAATAGTTGTATATTGGAGAGAGAGAACGAGTATATTTTTGAGAAAAAAAAGTAAAAGTGTTTGAGGGGAAAACACATTTTCAAGTCAAAGGTGGTCTATTTTCGAGAATACATTTTTTTCTTAAGTGGTCTATTTCCCCCCAAAAAAGTTTTCTTTTGGAGGGAAAAGTGTTTGTATTTTCCAAATTTTCAAGTTTTATATTTTTGAGCAAAACTTGAGCCCAGAATGCTCTCTCTCCAGCCACATTGTCCAACTCTTCCGAGAGGATCCCGAGGCGTTCCCAGGCCATCCAGGAGACATATTCTCTCCAGCGTGTCCTGGGTCATCCCCTGGGGCCTACTCTCAGTAGGACGTGCCCTGAAAAAAAAGTATATTTTTGAGGAAAAAGTTGAAAATATTTATAGACAAAAGTAATGTTTTTTTTTTTTGTGAGAAAACGGTGGTTATATATTTTTTTTCTTCTTGAAAATAAACAACCTCAATCTAAGAAAAATGTACTTTATTCTCATCAGACTTTCATACACCGCTCCTCAGAATCTTTTTATTTGTACACCTAAGGCTTTCACATGGAACTCAGCGAGGTGGCATATTCCTGCCAACCGAGTGCACTTTAGACGGCATCCAAAAATGCTCATCAGCATTCCGGTGGTGTTTTGATGATAATTCTTGAATGACATCTGCCCTTGTGTTGCGCTATCGACGTAAAAGCAGCAGTTTATATTCCGCTAGCCCCTCGGTATTGACACTCAGAGAGAGGCGGGGGGCTACTTTCACGCAGCGGTTGGCTGAGCCTCCATTATGCATGAGCCCTGACCACTCGTCAGCAGCTGTCACCGAACAGACCGCCCAAACCCGCCTGCACCCTTGGGGTCACCATGGTCCGTCAGGGAGGCTGTAAGTCTATTCCACTGGCTCGGAAACTCTCACTTACTTACTTACCCCCTCCTCGGTCAACAGCGCTCAAGCTCGCTTTGACTTCCTCTCATCACTCCTCACAGGCTCTTTGATCTCAACTCTCCTCAGGCACCGCTTGTGTTTCTCAGACTTGACGTGACGGGCAAAGGTTTCGAGGCATCCCGCCTATTTTAGTGCTCTGATTTGTCTTGGCAAATGAGAAACGAGCTTTTTAAGCCATCGTACAAGGAAACTCAAGGTGACTTCTACATGCTTTAAGATGATAGCATACAAGCTGAGCTTTTATAGAAGGGGGAAGAGCATCTCCATCACAGCCCTTATCATATACAGTGCCTTGAAATATGAGTGACCCGACGGACCTGAGTTATTTTGAGATATGAGCCGCTGTTGAGCAGTTTTTTTGCTTTGACTTTTGAGGAACATTTTGAGATATGAGTGCTATACTGTATGTTGGCAGTGAACTCAACTCACTTCACAACAAGCAGCACTTTGGCAGATAGCGAACAAGTCTTCCAAAAAGAGCCTTCAAGCACTCCCAATTACTGTAAAGCTGAACATAAAACGAATAATTACACGTATATTTAAAACAAACCTCACAGCTTTGCTTTAGATAAGTTGATTTAGCTTATTGCTAATAACAAACTCAAAACGCCATAGACGGACTAAGGAATAGCATCGGTGTCACAGTTTTATAATCCTTTATGCAATTCATATATGAACACAAACAGTGGAACGACACACAAATAATATATCAATACTCACAGGCATATAGTCTTTATCTTCTGCGAATAACGACTAACATGACTGCAGTTTACCGAGTTGTGACCACCGTCTTCATGAATTGCTGTATGTCTGTATTATACTGCCCCCAGATGCACACGCGCTCAGTGCAGACTCCCTGTGTATGCTGCAGTTTGCTGACTTGATGTTTTTTTTCAATCATGTCATCAACCCGCAGCATACACAGGGAGTCTGCTAACCTGTTTTCCAGGATTGGTCATGTGATGTAAGCAACCGTCACGGGGGTAGTTGTGACGCTAATTTCGGTTGCCAGCAGAGAGTGATATTGCCCAAAATGGCAGCCCGGTGAGATTGAATTATTCAGTTTAATTCTTATTCCACTAACCAGAATACCGTGTTTTAATTTGTGGTGACAATGTATTCTCGTCAATTTGTGGGTTTACTTCCACTTTAATACACAATTTTCTCTAAATGCAATACGTTTCATTCCAATTACGGTGCAATACAATTTATTCCAACTCCGGTATGCGATTTGCTCCAATTTTGATACGATGCGAGTACACTGAAATTTTTGTATGATTAACTGCAATTACTATCCGATACAATTTACTGCAGTTGCAATGCGATTGGCACTAATTGCATTGATACACTCCAATTATTACTCAATTACTCAATTTGCGCTACATTACGATTCACCACAATTGTGATATGAATTACTCTAATTATGATGAAATACAGTTTGTTCCAATTACAATATGAAACAATTCACAAAAGTGAATTACGTTATTATACATTGCATGCAGTGCTATATTCTGCTATGTTTACATTCACAATAACTCAATATTTGGCTCAGCCTTGATGATATTTGGCCGGTGACAACACAGAGATCATTTTGAAATGACATTTTTGGCCACAAATGATTGGTATGTTTGTAAGTGGTCAGACTTACCTTTACAGTTAGCATGACAGTTAAAGGGATGCATTTACAGTATATCTGTGACAGTTTTCCTAATCAGGTCATTTTATCTGACAGCATAGTCAATTATGATGATGCAGCGTATAGTTCCCCCCCCCCCCCACACACACACATCCCTTGTCTGTACTGATGATGTCACCCCCCCCTGATAATGTCGACTTTATTGTCTATTCAGCACATCTAAAAGTGGCCCGCTGGAGCAGATGGTGCTGGAGGCAGGAGACCAACCCTTGTCTCACCTCAATCTGGACAGCAGGGCTTATCGCTCCCTGGATGGAGTGGAAAAGAGTTTTGCTCAAGGCGAACAAAATAAAAAACACACAACGGGCTGCAGCCTTATGAGACTCCTAATCGTGTAACCATTTGCCCATACAGAGCGATCGTAAATGTCCCAAAAGATGTAAAATTTTAAAAATGTTTTAACTTCCATCATTCAAAAATAGACCAAATTTTAGTCAGAATCAAAGACTTAAAGGCTCCATGAAAAAAAAAAAAGTCCACTCTTTTATTAGGGCTGCAACGATTGATCGATAAAATCACTAAAAATCAATTAATACAAGTATTGGCAACGAATGTCATTATCGGTTTGTTGTGTCGCGCGATTAGGTCAGTCACCCACTCCGTTGGGTTGCACATAGCAGTGGACCCATGGCCATGACATAGTTGTGTCTCTTAGCCAATCAATACGCAGAATTTGAAAGCTGTCAGCACTGCTGGTTATTGATTGGATCCTGATTAACCAATTCTTGCACTGACTGCGGAAGAGGCACTCAGATATTGAGGAGCCCTCATGGCTGCACAGGAATTGTCAAAAGAAAAGCAAAAAGTTCTCATAGAAATACATATTAATACTCATGCTAGCCAACTTGCTTAGATTATAGTTTTACGTGCTACAAGTGAAAATATTCAAAGTTATTTTGAAACTATATCACGTAATTGACTTTTTTAATTACATTTTATTTTAAAGTCGCATGTGCTGCCCAGTGGACATCCGTGGAAAAAGGGTAGCAGCACTCATGTGTTTATGCACTTTATTGTCAATATATAAACAAAATATGCGTACGTTCTTCATAGGGAAAGTGTGATGTCACCGTTTAATTATTCATGATTATACATTTTATTTAGTTCTATATTTTGTACAGAATGTTTTTATAGTGTATAAAATTCTAACTGGTGTGTTACATTCAAGTCCATGTTTTTGTGCTATTTTGTTTGACAAGCCCGAGCACTGACTGACAATGTAGATGGTTCCGTTTGGTTCTCGCACTTACCACGTTTCAAGCTACTTTTTCTGAAAAAAATGACTTGGATTTAGATCGTTTGTGACTCGCATGGTACATTTGAAGCAATCTGTTTTTGATGTTGGGCGAGAAACAGTGAAGATGTCGACTGCTACGTTAGCATCACAGAAGCTTTTTCAGAGTCATAGGACTCTGATTTCGAGCTTCCATAAATTGTCTTGTGCATTTGACTCAAATATATTTGTGTTGTTTGACGAGAAGGAGCTCTGACTCAAGATAGTTTCTCGAGTGTGTTACTTTTATATTCTTGTCATATTGTCATTAACAGTTTTATTTTTTGTAATGGGCTTATATTCAACTGGGTAATATTATTAAAGTTTTTTTTCTGATGGTGACAGTGTGGTTCTAGAACAAATTATTATCCAAACATAATTGTTCTCAACAGGAAATTTAGTTTCTAAAGTGAGCCCAACATAATTTATGCCTATAGTGTCCACTTCACTTCACTGTGCATTCAGATCTCTGAGAGGAGGAAGTGCGACCCTCCAGCAAGTCTAGTTAGGGTGACATAGCTCATGTTGTCAGGTAGCCAATAGATAAGTGCTAATAAGTGTCCACTGTAGCTGCTCGTCTCGAATACGCACACGTTCGCACACGTAAATGTCTTAGCAAAAGAATCCTTATCAGGAAAAAGCCTTTGTGCTGAAGCATCTGATTAAAGAAAATTGAAGGGAGTCATTTATTGCCGATGCAGCGGAGCTGTGAAGCTAATTAGAAGTGCGACCAGTCCTGCCGAAGAATGTCTCATTTACTTATTGCATGTTTTGCATCAGAAGACTTTTGTCGAGCATGTGGGTCTGCTTTTTTTGCTTCTTGCTGCTATGGATTGATTACACAAGTGATAACATACTGTAAGTTGTTGCGCTATCAAGTAGTGCGATTTTTATTTAGTTTACATTTGTGCTGATTCAGTGATGTTGATGAAGACTGTGTTTTAACCAGCCTGCAGTGTAGCAGTTTGAAATCACTCTCAAAGTGCACACTCAATGCCTAGGAGGGCTCAGCAAACAATAAACAACAACATAACTGCAGTCTAAGTAATGCATTACTGGGCAAATTGCATTCCTTTTCATTAGGATTATACAGTAGTAGCTTCAATTTACCATGTTTCGATTAGTGCATTCCAGAGCCATGTTAAAATCCTCATTAAGTGTGCTGTGGTTTAAAAGGTCCCGTATTTTGGCTATTTAGACCTCCATAGAGTGACTCTCTAACATGGACTTAGTATCCATCCATCCATTTTCTGTACTGCTTATCCTCTCTAGGGTCACAGGTGTGCTGGAGCCTAACCCAGCTGAACGGGTCGCCAGCCAGTCGCATGGCACATATAGACAAATAACCATTCACACCTATGGGCAATTTAAGAGTCTCCAATCAACCTACCAAAGCATGTTTTTGGAAGAACCAAAAGAAAAGAAAAAAAAAAAGAAATCAGAGTACCTGAAGAAAACCCGCGCAGGCACGCGGAGAACATGGAAACTCCACTCAGGTGAGGTTGGATTTCAACGCCGGTCCTCAAAACTGTGAGGCAGATGTGCTAACTTAGTATAAAAGTGTCAATTTTATTTCAAAAGCACCTTGGTTCTGACATACGAATGTCCAGAAAAGGCCCCTCTGACAGCTACTTCTGTTTGACCCCTTTTTGTATCAGCTTTGTCCATATTTGGCTAACACCGCCACCTTTCCTCTTATTGGTTGCCTCTGTGTAGAGGACCCACTTGTGAGAGCACGCTGGGTCAGGAGCGGAAAGGGAAGGCAGAGCTCTTCTCTAGTGACGTAGATAAGCTTGAGAAATTCGAATGACCTGATGTCAGGCCTCTCATCAGAAAAACCTCTAGAACTCAGGAATGCGTGGACGATTTTAATTCCTATTTCACGTTTACTGAAGAACCATAGAGCCAGTATAACTCCCAAATACTAGAAAAAGTGGGTTTGGTAAAATATGTCCCCTTTAAGTCACATTTTGACATGGGCAGATTTTGACCAGTGTAATATCAATTACAGTGCCGTGAAAAAGTATTGGCCCCCTTCTCAAATTCTTATATTTTTGCAGTCTCCCCACTTTAAGATCATCAAAAAATGTAAATATCAAACACATATAACCCAAGTGAACTTAAAATACTGTTTTTCAGTGGTGATTTCATTTATTAAGGAAAAAGAGTATTATTCAAAGTTACCTGGCATTGTGTGAAAAAGTAATGGCCCCCCTTGTTGGGCCATCCTCAGCAGCAACAACTGAAATCAAATGTTTTCTATAACTGGTAATGAGTCTCTCACATCTCTGTGCAGATATTTTGGCCCACTCTTCCTTGCAGGTTTGTTTGAATTCAAATGGAGGGTTTTAGAGCTTGAAAGGCCTTTTTAAGGGCCAGGTAACTTTGAATAGTTTTTTTGATGGTGAGTTGGTCAGATGGTCAGTTGACATATCAACTGACCATCTTCGACGAAGCCGTGTCGAGTGACAGCTGCGAGTCTGTCGCCGATTCGCTGCATATGTCATGTGTCTGCCAGCGATTTGAATTTGAATCCCTATTCATAATTTTCTTTCTAATGTTAAAAGTCACATTTGCATTTTAGTTGATAAGCATTTGGTATGCAAGGTTCGTAGCGTGGCTTGTTGCCGGGTAGACCACAGTTCAGTCAGCTGGTGAGTTTGTGCCACATCAGAGCCATATTTACTTGTAAATTAAGCTATACAGCACAACTCTTTTGTTCACTAGCAAATACAGCTTGCACAATTAAAGGGACACTTGTGATTGATTAGACAGTTTAAGCAATACTCAGAAGTGTAATTGGGTAAAATGGGTAAAATCATGGCGGTTGACCGCACTGCACAAACTGTGCTTAAGTACACACACAAAAAAAAAACCACTTAATTAAAGCAAAATTATCTGCCAATAGAATAGGAAAATCGGACTTGGCAAGATTTCTTATAATAAATAAACATAGGCTATGATCACATGACAATTTTTTTTTTATCCAATGTGACATATATCTGATTTTTTTAATGTCAATGTGAACAGTACATTTCCGATTTTTCATATCTGACCCAGGCCTCTTTCTTATGCGGTTATACATCGGATATGTATCCGATGCAAGGCAGCATGGAGGCTCACGTTGCGCTCATCCGACCTACGCGTCTTCAAAGGCGACAAAACAGACACATCACAAAAGCAACGGTGGACGAAGGAGCAAAAAAAAAAAAAAAAAGAAAGTCAGTGGCAAAAAGGAAAGACTTTTGAACTGATAATTATAAGAAAATGTTGGCTACGGTTGCACAAACTCCTTGAAATTGCCACAAATGCATCATGACGAGACCTCCGCCAGGGGCCATATTTACTTCTGTAAACCCTGCGTCTCGTGTTTGTGCGCATTCACAACTTGACGTCCTGTTTTGTGCGCATACGTGTGACGTCAGACACCCATTCCGTCCTCAGTAGAAGTGGCATGTGTTTTTGTAATGACTACATAAAAAGATCGGATTTAACAAAAAAATCGGAATTGGGCATCATGCCCTGCAGTGTGAACGTAGCCTAAGTCTAAAGCTTTAACCTTAAAGTTTCAAACAAGTTCCATGTTTCTGTGGCAAAAATTAAGCAAGTCAAGTCCAGTCCCCACTAAATTTCAGGAAAATCACTTGGGTTAAGCAAGTCATATGTCAAGTCATACAGTCTTGGCCCGTCACAACATATATTCGAGTGATGATAAAATGTTTTTCACTGATCATATTACATTTCATCATGTCATCAACATGTTTCTAACACACCTAGAAACAGTTTAAAATCTTAAGAAAATGCATAGTATGTTTGTTTTTGATAAATCACGCCAGCACTTGATGAAGGTCCACTCGGCCTCGAGCCTCTCCCATCTTGTGACAGCCTCCTCCATCAGCAGCGCTGAGAAATGGAAATCGGGCCTCTAACAGCGAGCGAACACACAGATGATTGCCGAGGATTTTAATCACTCATAATGACCTGGCGTGGTTGCCCAAAGCCCATCAGATAAGATCATATTGAAACCTGTGATGCAAGCAGGAACGGGAACGAGGCAAGATAGCTTTTTCTGATATCTGCAGTTAGTTGTGATAATGCACTCTCACTCTCTCTCTCTCTCTCTCTCTCTCTCTCTCTCTCTCGCTCTCTCTCTCTCTCTCTCTCTCTCTCTCTCTCTCTCTCTCTCTATATATATATATATGTATATATGGCGGCACGGTGGACGACTGGTTAGAGCGTCTGCCTCACAGTTCTGAGGAGTGGGGTTCAATCCCCGGTCCCGCCTGTGTGGAGTTTGCATGTTCTCCCTGTGCCTGTGTGGGTTTTCTTCGGGCACTCCGGTTTCCTCCCACATCCCAAAAACATGCATTAATTGGAGACTCTAAAATTGCCCGTAGGTGTGAATGTGAGTGCGCATGGTTGGTTGTTTGTATGCGATTGGCTGGCAACCAGTTCAGGGTGTACCCCGCCTCCTGCCCGATGATAGCTGGGATAGGCTCCAGCACGCCCGCGACCCTAGTGAGGAGAAGCGGCTCAGAAAATGGATGGATATATATATATATATATATATATATATATATATATATATAGTATTTTCACGACCATAAGGCGCACCGTATTATTGGGCGCAGGCATGGTAAAACATACGCTAGTTTAAAACATACGGTAACATGCATGCACACTAAAACAATGTTTTTAAAAAGGCAGCGGGAGCAAAACGGAGTTCGGTTGTACTTTATTGAAGTATTTAACAATGTACTCACGTTATTTTTTGATCAATCCTCATCCACAAATCCATCAAAGTCCTCATGTTCTGTATCCGAAATGAACAGCTGGGCAAGTTCTCAATCAAACACGGCAGGTTCGAGTCAGTCTCGTTGCCGTGCGAAAGCTCGAACAACAGTGGAAGCAGAGACGTTAGGCCAGCATCAATCACAATCCAGTCACAAATTGTGGCGTAACTCGCCCGGCGCTGCCTCCTATTCTTAGTAAAGCTGTGTTCGCCATCTGTCATCCATCCCTTCCACGCCGCTCGCAACTTCACTTTGCACGCCCTGTTTACACCGATGTCCAGCGGTTCGTTAAGCCTCCCAGAATGATGGCAAGCCCCTAGTTATTCTTTGCTCATTAATCCATTGCTCGAGTTGGTCTTCCAACTCAGGCAACCTCGCCTTGTTTCCGCATTTTGTTTTTCTTTTTTTTCTCGCGAAAACTCAGCTTCGTCTTCTTGACTTGGCGAAGCTCGTTTTCCTGCTTCCTCTACTTGCAAACCATGGATTCGTTGATCTTGAATTCTCTCACGGCTGCTCGGGGGTCCTTAGCCAAACCGATGTTGTTTTACACAATGCACACCCCGGAAATGCTCCCAGTCAATAAAGCAGTAAAAATAAATAAATAAATAATTTTTTTTTTTTAAACGGCGCTGTAACCCTACTGGGGGCGTGGCTTTAGCCTCCTTCCCCTGTCCTCAGCCACGTCCGCTTTTCCTCTGTGTAAGCAGCGTGTCGGCAGGAAATGCTTTACTCATCACACAACAACATTTATAGACGTTGGAACTCGGTGCACACATAAGCCGCGTCTCATTATAAGGCGCCCCGTCCATTTGAGAGAAAATTTAAGACTTTTAAGTGCGCCTTATGGTCGTGAAAATACGATATACAGAGAGAGTCATCACTGGTGATGAGTCATGGATGTTAGAGTTTGACCTGGAGCTTAAACACCTTCAAAGGAAGAGTCTGATGTTGCCAAGGCCGAAAGAAAAGCAAGATAGTCGAAATCATGTTGATCGTGTTCTTCAATATGAGGGGGGCTGAGGAGCAAGGGGCATTGCAAGACAATTAACCAGCTTATTTCAGTGCGCAAGAAGAGGCAAAGATTGTTGCTGGGCAACTTGTGGCTGCTTTACCATGACAACACGCCTGCTCGCAATGCCCTGAGCATCTGACAGTTCCTGGTTGAGAATAACATCACCTTACTTGAACAACCTCCACTCTCACCTGACCTGGCTTTGTGTGATTTTTATTTTCCACTTTCCCAAGCTCAATGGGGTTCATCAAGGGGACCCATTTTGAAGTTGTGGAGGACATCAAGATGGCCTTGACGACGCCACTGTGGAGGATCCCGGAAGAATCTTTCCAGGACTGGATGAAGGCGAGACATAGAATGCTGGGAAGACTCCAAGAGGATTACTTCCAAAGGGAAAACGTAGTTTGAATTTGAAATATAACTTTTGCGACATCAGTCCTGGAACTCTTCTGACAGACCTTGGGTCTCCAAACCTTTTCCTACGAGAAAGATTGAAGGATGCAAAGGCTATTTTGAAGTTTTTCAACATGCTGAAACCAATCTATCAAGCAGTTATATATTTTTTTCTATATTGAATTGTAGTTAGACATACTGAGGCAGGAGTCTGGAGTCGAAGTATCAGAGCTTCAGGCTTCAGGCAGCCATGGAAGATTGGAAACTTTGGCATTCCATCACAGTTCAAGGACAACGCTCGGTGTAGTAGTTGTAGTAGTCTTTGTAGTACTTTTAGATAGAATTGCAGGCCATGTAGAATATTACTTTTAGTGGATGCCGCAGGCTGCTAAAGAAATGGACGGCGGACTGCAAATGGCCGCTGGGCTGTAGTTTGGACACCCTACCCTATACGGGTGTGATATTCCAGTGTTGGCAAAGCTGTCTCTCTCTCGAGCAGAGCTTATACAGTAAGTGGAGGCTTTGTGTTGCTGTTTCAAAGCGATGGACAGCAGCAGACTGTTGTGCCAGACAAAGAGTGAGTGAAGCGCCACATTGTCATATTTGGGTTAACGCTGGAAGTAAGACGGATGGACCGAGGTGGCGGCGCTCCATCAAAAATGTCTGCGGAAAGTCTGATGAAGCTCAGATGTCAGTATTTTCCTGATATAAAATTACATACCGCCTCTCATTGAAATCTGAGACTTAATTAAACCTGCATGGCAAAAATCCAAGGTTCCCCACATGTGGAAGCCCACGAATCAAGCGGGACACCTGTGCCGAAAATGCCTTTAGTTTGAAAACCAATATGGTACGAGCCCATGATGTGCATATTAATGATCTTCTTTGTGCTTTGGACTCTAAAGTGAGAATGTCTCTTTCTTCATGTGCATAGCCAAGATCCCTTTTGCATTTATTTACTTAACTGTTGACTGAGAGCCACTTCTAATGATATTAAACAATATTACTCGGCCAGCCTATGACACTTTATATCTATCATCCAGCCATCAGTCCCTCCATTTTCAATAATACTTGTACTCATTAGGATCATGGGTAAGCTGGAGCCAATACCAGATGACTTTGGGCAAGAGATGGGTTGTACCCTGCACTGGTCATCACCCAATTATAAGTTGTGGTTAGCTAATGAGTTAAATGGGGTTCACGGGCCAAGTGTGTGAACAATGATTACATTTACCACTTTTTTTTTTTTTTTTTTTTTTTTTTTGTGTGAAAGAGACGCGTTTAATGAGTGACATTTTGACTGCCCAATGTCTCAGCACAGATGGCAATATGTTTAAAACACAATAACAAAGACTATTAAGAAGGAAACGTGAGGAGAACGTGTAAAAACCAAGGCAGACTCAGCGGAATTAATAAATTGTGCAACATGGACACACACATCATTGTGGAGCGACCACGTCACGGTCTATGCTAATCGTAATTAAAGACGCTGTCCACGTGAGAGCGTCTTTGGTACTGCGTAGGGAACTCGTAAGACTCCATACTTTAATTAATTTGAGATAGTATTTATGTGCTTTGATAGTTGCTGCTGTTTTATTTAGCAACATCCTGCAGTTCAAATGGGGACAGCAGTTAAAATCTTTGTCCGTGTGTCAATAATAGCATCTATGAACTGCTTTACTATGTGTTTTTTTTTTTTTTTTTTTTTTTGAGGCATCTATTTGACAGAGACATTCATTTCCCTTAAGTGGATGGGACCACATCTATTAAAAAGGACATGTCATGGAAAATTGACTTTACCTGCATGCATACAATTAGTCACATCTCTCGAGTGCATGCCTCCCATCAAGTGTGAAATTACACAACCAAGTCAATCTATTTCTCAAAATGAGTCTGCGAGCGAGATGTTCTGCACTTGTGTCTACTGTTACGTAACAGTAGGGCTCATTAATATTATAACTGCCCCCACACTGAGTTTCTTCAGCCATGTAAAGGGTTAATTAAGTAATTTGTGCCACTCTGGACGCGCCGTTAATATTTCCTTTTCTGATGGGAATCCCAATAGCTTCAGAAGTCACCATTAACATGACAAAAAAGTAGTTGGATGTTTTTGTTCGTCGCTTTAAACTACAAAAAAACGTGGCTAAATACCCTGTATGCTTGTTGGCATGTTATTCTTTATCCATCCATGCATTTTCTGAGCCGCTTATCTTCACAAGGGTCGCGGGAGTGCTGGAGCCTATCTCAGCTATCTTCGAGGAGGAGGCGGGGTACACCCTGAACTGGTTGCCAGCCAATCGCAGGGCACATACAAACAAACAACCATTCACACTCATATTCAAACCTACGGGCAATTTAGAGTCATCAATTAACCTATCACGCATGTTTTTGGGATATGGGAGGAAACCGGAGTGCTCGGAGAAAACCCACGCAGGCACGGGTAGAACATGCAAACTCCACACAGGCGGGGCCGGGGATTTAACCCAGGTCCTCAGAACTGTGAGGCAGACGCTCTAACCAGTCGTCCACCGTGCCGCCTGTTATTTTTTATTCTTGGTGTATTTTGATGGAAAAATGTGGGAGGCCTTTTATTTATTTTTGGTAACTGTTTAAAATGCATAATTTGTCTTCTTAAAGGTATGACTATTGTTTGAGGAAGTACATTCTCAAGCAAAACCTAACCTATTAAATATTTCTGATGCGTTTTCGAAACACATCATGTATCGTTGCTACTGCTATAGAGAAGTGATGATAACGTGATAAAACATTCTACCTCAACACTGCATTTGTATCAACATGCCTGCTTTTATTCTATTAGACACGTTTGCATCAATCTGCAGTGCTTGAGAAAGCTTCCTACTATAGGAGACAAATTTAATTCTGCTTATACAGAGTTTATAAAGTCCGGAAATGTCTCGTTGATGCATGAGCCCAAATCCTTTTGACAACCTTTCCTCGCCCTTGCATGTTTTCAAAATTCTTTTCATTAAAGCTTCTCCTGCTAATTTGTCTTTTTCCATTTCATCATGCCATGCATGAATAACATCCGATATTCTGCTGAAAGGGCTCTGTCCTGTCCTGACATGTCCGGCGTTGTTGCTATGATAGTATTAGTACAGAATGTAATGCTTGTATCAACCTGCAGTGCGTAGTTGTTTATTTGTAAGACCTCATCATACGGATGAGCCTCCTGCTAGCATCAAAATTCCCCCTCAGAGTGTGATTAGACTGATCAGATTTTAATGCCAATATCATTTTGAGCCAAAATAAGCAACGTAATTGTACTGCAATAGGCATGGCGGCTTAAAATAAAAAAACATTTACATATTAAATTAGTAAATGATTCAGTAACTTAGATGCAGTCAAATGCTGTACACACCTCACTATGGTACTAAGGCATGCACGCTAAGTAGATTTCATTTGTTGATCAGCGACCATTCTCTCTAAATCTGCGCCAGTGTGGAGCTGCTGTACATTGTCGGCTGCAGATCGGGTAGAGCATCATATTTGGTTTTGACAGATCCAGTAGATCTGAAGATTAGGTTTTGACAATCATGATTGACATATACACAAACACAGAGGAACATCACGATCTACTAGTGGGGAGTAAAAGTGCTAGTTTTAGTTCTGCTACTGGCAAGAAGTCTGTCTATTACTCATGTCGTTTTGAAAAGCCAAACAAAAAGGAATTGGAAACTTTTCACACTGGTAGACGACAGATTTGGGTTCTGGATTTTTGTTTGACTTGTGCCCTGAAAACATTTTGGGGCCTGTCCATAGTGTGTATCGGTAAATTGAAATGTTCATTGTCATTAAAAACACCAAGTCTCCACATACCGTAACATCCACTCCACTAGGGACTCGTTCACCGCACGCAGGAAGACGCCACTCCACTGAGACTGTTTATGTGGCTTGATACGTGCTGCTGTTTTGGTTAGCGTCCATTTCATCCATCTATAGAATTTTATTGTTCTGGTTGTGGGTGAGTTGGAGCCTATCCCAGCTGTCTTTGGGTATAGGATGGGGATACACACCTACAGCTCACCAGCCAACTGCAGGTTTTGGTTAGCAAAGGAGTTAAAATAGGGCTCATCAGTCTGTGTGTCATGAGCGAGGTGTGTACAATGAGTGACATCTTGACTGCCCAATGACTTCAATAAACAGTGTCTGGAAAGCCAGCTAATGACAGTGTGTGGTCAGCCAACAAAACCCGAAATTCAAATTTCTCCGACCAGTTATTGCTGGAGGCTCTCCATGAGACATTTTTAGTGTATGTTTTTAAAGCTCATTTTGGGTGCATGTGCTGGCAAGCCACATGTGCAGCGTAAAGCTCATAAGTCCCAACTAGCTGAGTAACATACAAGCCGAACAGCATGCCAGGGTGTTCCCCAAACGCTGAACACTATAAAAGTTACAGATTTCTTGACGAAGCCTCATAAGAAACACTTTAAGTAGACCTGGTTGGTTGAAAAATGGAATTCTGCTACAGGTTTATGTAGCTCAAGTTATTAAAGCACAGTGAATATTGGTTAGCACTTTTCCATCACAGTTCTGAGGTTCAGGGTTTGAATCTTGCATTGAATGGTCTTTTTTTCTTTCTTAGTGCGTCGGAACGATCATGCACTCCTTACAATATAATAGCCACGAACGAGGGTTGCACGATGTATTGATTCTAGAAAAGTGTTTTCAGTGAAGAAAATATATATATTTTTAAATTCTTGTAGAAGTTGATAAAAGTTAAGGCCGTAAAATGTTTTAGAAAATGTATGTTTGGTTTCAGGGAGAAAAAAAAAAAGTGTATCCCAAAAGGGGTAGAAAGTCCCAAAAGTAAAACCTCTATCATCTTTTTGTGAAAAAAAAAAAATCCCAAATTAAATTTTGAGGCTTTATAGTTTACGTTCTTTCCATGTAGACTCTCATTGGTGTGAGTATGTGACTGTTTGTTTGTCCATACTGTAGGTCCCCTGCGACTGACTAGTAACCAGTCCAGGGTGGACCCTTCCTCTCGCCCAAAGTCAGTTGGGCTAGGCTCAAGCTCACCCATGACCCAAGCGACAAGTACTATAGAAATTGAATAGATGGAATTAGGCAGCACGGTGGACGACTGGTTAGAGCGTCTGCCTCACAGTTCTGAGGAGCGGGGTTCAATCCCCGGTCCCGCCTGTGTGGAGTTTGCATGTTCTCCCTGTGCCTGCGTGGGTTTTCTCCGGGCACTCCGGTTTCCTCCCACATCCCAAAAACATGCATAATAGGTTAATTGAAGACTCTAGATTGCCCGTAAGTGTGAATATGAGTGTGAATGGTTGTTTGTTTGTATGTGCCCTGCGATTGGCTGGCAACAAGTTCAGGCTGTACCCCGCCTCCTGCCCGATGATAGCTGGGATAGGCTCCAGCACGCCCGCGACCCGAGTGAGGAGAAGCCTCTCAAAAAATGGATGGATGGATGGATGGATAGATGGAATTATTAAAGCTCCACAGAAGTTGAAAACATAAACATGGACGCACACAATATTGTGGAGTGACTACATTACAGTAGGCTTTATGGGAGTCTACTGTGCCTTCTACATAAAACAAAAGATCATCTTTAGTACAACACAGGTAACTTGTTTACAACATACACTTATACTCCATGCTTAAATTCATTGGAGAGAGAGTTTAATGCTGCTTATTTGGTTAGCAACACATTCAGTTGGCGGGCTTTCATTCACCAAATTAAATAACATTCCAGAGTGACTTCAGACTTATTTGTATCTGATTTCCCAGAGGATTTGACATGCCTCAACACAAACACATCCTGCTTGTCAAACAATGACACACGCAGTCAAACGTGTCTTATTTTTTTTTTTTTTTTTTTTTAACAACTCAACTCAGGTGGATGTGGCAGAGGTAAAGTGGTTATCTAAGATAAGAAATGTCTATCCTTGAACTGGAAATCACATTTCGGACTCAAACGTTTTATCTACGGGTGCCACCTGTGGCAATAAGGACTAGTCAAATGGACGACAAGGAGACGCGTGAGCAGGCATTCGTGCCAATATCCTTTTAGATCCACAGCAGGGGACATGTTTAAAAATCACACCTGAATAAGCCGTTTGTAGCAAAAAGTCAAATGGTCTTCCAGGTGGTGATACAAACTACTACAATCCCCAATGTGGTGCTGTCTGCTCAAGTCATAGGGTCATCCAAGTGAATCCACAATGTTCACTTCGCTTGTAATCATTTCAAACCGCTTGGGTCTCAGACTGAACACCCTGTATTTAAAGCAAAATAGGCTGTTTATACGACTCCCGCTCTAACTATATTTGGAATTGAAATCTGATTCCTTTCACTTCTAAATTGTCAGGTTGCTTCTGACCTTGGCAATAAAATAAAATTCCCCGTGGATCGCATGAATTTTGCTCCTACAACCTTGCTATTTTGCAGATGACGGAGTGATGTGGTGCGGTGTGTTTGACCTTGATTATTTGTTTTTAATACATGGTTCCTAGTCTTCTGTTTTATTTGAATGACTTGCCAATGAGCTTTTTTAACTTAGGTTTCCTTTGTAGTTATGAGGTTTCTTATATAGTAGATTGACTGTTTGCAGTTACATTTGAGCTGACCGTCTAATTTTTTTTTTTTTTGTCACCATAACTAAGGTGTGGGCCAAATTTGGCCAGAGGGCCACATATAACCCACTCCTTTCTTTAATCTGGCCATTTACATTATCCTGAATTTTTGTTGCATTAATTTAACCTTTTCCCCCCCCCCCTAAAATTGGTTGATAGAAATGTTCATTCATTTTTAAAACATGTTTTTATCATTAAATAAAGGGATTATTGATCTATTGATGTAAAATGTACAGTAAAAGTAAATAATTACATACAAATGTCACAATATTTATTCATTTTACAAAACATCCATCCATCCGTTTCCTGAACCGCTTAGCTTCACTATGGTTGCGGGCATTCTGGAGCCTATCCCAGTCGACTTTGGGCGAAAGGCGGACTACACCCTGAACTGGTCGCCAGTCAGTCACAGGGCAACACGGACAACTATTCGCACTTACATTCACACCGACACTGAGTGTGAACTGAACCCACGCCGCCGAGGCGAGTGTACCACCACACCGTTGACATTTTACAAAATAATTCTAATTGTTATTATTATAATAAACAATGACATGGGGCGGCACGGTAGACGACTGGTTATCACATCTGCCTCACAGATCTGAGGACCCGGGTTCAAATCCGGCCTCGCCTCTGTGTAGTTTGCATGTTTTCCCCGTGCTTGCGTGGGTTTTCCTCGAGTACTCCGTTTTCCTCCCACATTTTAAAAACATGCATCGTAGGTTAATTGAAGACACTAAATTGTCCGTAGGTGTGAATGTGAGTGTGAATGGTTGTTTGTTTATAGGTGCCCTGCGATTGGCTGGCGACCAGTTCAGGGTGTACCCCATTTCTCTCCCAAAGATAGCTGGGATAGGCCCCAGCACCCTAGTGAGGATAAGCGGTAACAGAAGGTGAATGAATGAATGAATTTGACATGCTTCTTTTTGTATTCTTTATTTTTGATAATTTAGTCCATTAAATATTTGGTTAATTGATTTATTGTCAATTAAAATTGTTATTGAATACACCATTTTAAATATGAATGTAACATTTTTCGAACTTATTTTAAGTAATTGGATATTTAATTATAAATAATACAATTAAAAATGAGCATTTTTTTTTTTTACCCTCTCCTGTGAATCTTCTTTTCCTTTCGGCTTGCCCCTTTAGGGGTCGCCACAGCGCGTCATCGTTTTCCATGTAAGCCTACAGTATCTCCTGCATCCTCCTCTCGAACACCAACTGCCCTCATGTCTTCCCTCACGACATCCATCAACCTTCTCTTTGGTCTTCCTCGAGCTCTCTTGCCTGGCAGCTCCATCCTCATCATCCTTCTACCAATATACAGACTCTCTCTCCTCTGGACGTGTCCAAACCATTGAAGTCTGCTCTCTCTAACTTTGTCTCCAAAACATCGAACCTTGGCTGTCCCTCTGATGAGCTCATTTCTAATTTTATCCAACCCGGTCACTCCGAGAGCGAACCTCAACATCTTCATTTCCGCCACCTCCAGCTCTGCTTCCTGTTGTCTCTCCAGTGCCACTGTCTCTAATCCGTACATCATGGCTGGCCTCACCACTGTTTTATAAACTTTGCCCTTCATCCTAGCAGAGACTCTTCTGTCACGTAACACACCTGACACTCACCTGTGAATGACCTGGCCCATTTTTCCATTTGAAAAAAACATTTACTCTGGCCCTTAAGGACACAGGTTAACCCACCACTGCTTTAACTGGTTAATTAAGGAGAGTGGGTCTTCACTAGTGTGGCAGCAAGGGTGTAATGTTTCATACTAGCATACAAAATCATCTGTGAGCTCGATGAATGGAAATGCATGCTCTTACTGCCTCATTTGTTACTATTGCTTACATAAATATTGGCACTGATTCCTCCCACTTTCTTCTGAGCTGGCAGGCCCTGAGCACAGAGGAGAAAAAGTAGAAATCTCTTAATATTTGGCAAAGTCACTGGCGGCAGTAAGAGGGGGATACTTCGTCATAGTCACGGTCCCTGTCAGGTACCGTAGACCTTGCCAGCTTTTTCAATTTCTGCTTCCCCCTCTCTCTTAGCAATGTGCCAAGGTGAAAGAAATAGCAATCTGTGTGTAATCTTATTTGTTTAACATAATGAACGGAGCGGCCGAAAATCCAGGCTGAAGGATACCCGCTGAGATATTGAAAGCCGGAGCGCAGTGTAAGAAGGTACGAGGAGAAACGCCTCTTGAGGAGGGGGTCACCAGATGGCATGAAAGTCACTGCTCTTTATCCCTGATGGACTGTGGGCCTATTTAGCGTGCGCTTGTTTATCTTCTCGTGTGAAATTGCTGGAAAGTATTTGCCATTGTGGCTTGTCAGTTCAGAGATGGCTGTAATAATGTTTGAAAATATGTCAATATTTTGGATGAGAGTGTGAGTTTTCCTATTCATGTCAGCAGAGCTGTCTGGCAGCGCTTTTGTGCACCACATTGTGTATGTTTTTACCAGGCGGATATGGGTGAGTGCACTAATGTAACGAAATAAGAGCTCCCACTGCAGATGCCAACTTATGATACAGCTTCATATTAGCTCCTTGTACTCAGGATCATTGCCTTTACCCATTTACAATACTAAGCATTGAGACAAAGCAAAATGAGCAGCAGCATTATGTGGCCAGGACACGAGTATGAAATACTATATAGTACAGCATATGCAGTGTGAACAAAAGGCAGCACGAAATGTCAGCCCTGAGCAGCATTGTAGTATATGTTGCAACTGTAGATGGCTAAAAAAAAACAGACCCTTTGCCAGACCTCAGTCTTAAGTGGGGCGCATACAGTAAATGCATGCGGGGGCCCCAATTATTATTACTACGCTACAGAGAGTACTTAATTTGCTGCATATTTTTGATGATCCTACACTGGCGCACAAAGTATCAATGCTACCTAATAAAATAATTTACAAAAGAAATGTTTTTTGATAATGATTCAATTCAAATATATTGCACATAAAAGTTCAATCCAAATTGGACAAATGTTTGAAGTGCTGAAAACATGCAATGACTGAGAACAATTTAGTTCTGAATTGCTGAGATATAGCGTTAAACAGTTTTCCACCATCTCAGTTGTCTGGATTTTTTTGGGCGGGGCTAAAACGGGGGTGGGCTGACGTCACGGGGAAACAGCATGCATTAAGACGTTGACCATAAATGAATGCATTTTCCCCAAATTTAAGGAGTCCTAATGTTCTTAATATTTGTGACAGGAAAATGATACTTATATCACTGGAATCTTTTTGAAAAGATCTGTCCGATAATGCTAGTCTCGTGTAAATCAATTAAACTTTGAAAATGTATATACATTTCATGCTATACTTTTGTTTTGTGTTGTGTGCGTGGCCACGTAACAGCGACATATCAGGGAAAGTTTAATAGACTCAGCTCCATTCAGCTTGTGGCTGAGGGAGCCACACACACTGGCTGTCTGGACTGCAAAGCCCCACAGACGCATACTTGATTGACAGCTGAAGGGGAGCACTCAACGAACACGCCCAAGCACTCCTGAGGACAAGCTCTATTTTTCATGATTTGGGAGCCTTATTTTACACAAGAACAATTTTTTTTTTTTTAATACAAATTTGGGAGACTTATTATAGATAACACTCTTCTGAGGCATGGTGGGCGACTGGTTACCACATCTGCCTCACAGTTCTGAGGACTGGGGTTCAAATCCCGGCCCCGCCTGTGTGGAGTTTGCATGTTCTCCCCGTGCCTGCGTGGGTTGTCTCCTGGCACTCCGGTTTCCTCCCACATCCCAAAAACATGCATGGTAGGTTAATTGACAACTCTAAATTGCCCGTAGGTGTGAATGTGAGTGTGAATGGTTGTTTGTTTGTATGTGCCCTGCGATTGGCTGGCAACCAGTTCAGGGTGTACCCCTGAACTGGTACTCCTGCCCGATGATAGCTGGGATAAGCTCCAGCACGCCCGCGACCCAAGTGAGGAGAAGCGGCTCAGAAAATGGATGGATGGATGGATGGATGGAGATTTAAGACATGTTTTGGCTGCTTTACTGGGGCTTTAAAGATTAACATCAAATGTATTGTACTACAAGTGAGTGCTTTGGGTAAAAACAAATCCACTGGTTTGTCCTTAAGTGCCATGTGTTTGTTTGTAAGATGCCATTTGAAATGCAACAGTTTCATATATGCATTGCTAAGAACTTTGTCACACATCACACACTGAGTACCACGAACAGGAGCACACCACACTTTGAGAATCATTGTTTTAGGTATTGCTTGCATTGAAATGAATTGTCCTTCACAATTGTTTTGTCGGCATATACCATTTCCTGTGTGCCTACTATCACACTTCCCCCCCTTTGCCAATACTGGTACCCTTCTGTGTGCATCCAAGTCACTCCAGTCCACCAGAGGCTTGCCGAGGGGTTCCAGTTCCGCCAATCCCACCACCTGTCACGGCTCCTAATGGCTGTGGACTTAGCCGAGTCCCCACTTAAACAAAGCAGAGTGCCGCATGCTGTCCCGCTGAGTGTTACAGAGACAAAACACAAGTCCAACACGGCTGACGTGACCTTCCGCCAGCCTTTCAAGTCACCGCTGGGAGCTGACAAAGAAGGAAGTTGACCATCTGCTTTTAACCGGACAACTGGGCGGCTTGTGTACAATAGACAGTAGCCAAGGCTTCAAACGATAAGTTCCCTCGCAGCCAGGAATATTTAATTACTCCACTTGTGGCACTATTTTATTTTTCTGATTGCACTGCCTCACTCCGTTCCATTACTCTCGCTCTCTCTGTTGATTACAGTGTAATATTTATCTTTATAAATATCACCAACAATTAATTAGTAGCTGCAATAACGTTTTTAATTTACTACTGGATTAACCAACTAAGTACACAGTAATGGTCTTTTGTCTATATTAGGCATGGGCCGGTATCAGATTCTGACGGAAGATATCCGTTAGCAAAAATATTGCAGTTTCACAGTATCACGGAATGACAATGTATTATTTTGAAATGCTTGCGTAAATCACTTTTTTTAATCCATTAAACACCCACTGTAGGCATATCAGCAAATGTAAAAAGAAAAAAGTAGTACAATAGTAATAGTACTTCTTTCTCATAAAATGAGTAGCTACTTCTCTGCCTTGTGAAGTAACGTCAGAGCGGAAACAAGCTGATGTTATGCATCCTAGTGAACTAATTATCTACCTCGGTAATTAGTCAATAGTATTTATTTCAAAAGTTGGAGACGCGCTAACCTTTGTAGCTGGTTGGAAACGTTTATTGCCTGCACTAATGACTAAAAACAAAAAAAGCTCATCGCGCTGATGGAAAGCTTTAGCAGTTTTAAATGGTGACGTAGTAGGCCTATACATTGAAACTGGAAACCGGCCAATGTCTAGTCAATATACTGAATAATGTTCTGTCATAGGTTACTCTCAAACACTTACAAGCTGTTTCATCTATCCATCCATTTTCCCTACCGCTTATCCTTACTTAGGGTCACGGGCGTGCTGGTGCCTATCCCAGCTGACTCTGGGTGAGAGGCAAGGTACACCGTGAACTGGTTGATAACCAATCGCAGGGCACATATATACAAACGATCATTAACACTCACATTCTCACTTATGGGCAATTTAGAGTTTTCAATTAACCTACCATGCATGTTTTTGGAATGTGGGAGGAAACCTGAGTACCGGGAGAAAGTCTCCACTGTGCCGCCATGCTGTTTCATAACTTTGGAAATAATTTTCTTCTTTGTTAATGACGCTTTTGATCATTTCAGCAGAGGTCGGAGTAAGTCACATATGTGCAAGTCAAAAGCAAGTTTCAAGTCATAACCTTCACACCTCAAGCTAGTCCCAAGTCACTATGGGGGGAAAAAATCAAACAAGTCAAGTCGAGTCAAGTCCTTACAAGTCGCAAGTCAAGTCATACAATTTTGCTCCCATCGCAACATCTATTGGAGTGGTAATAATACAATTTATGTCAATTTCTTTCCCCATAAATCATAAAACTAAAAAAAGTATTCACACCTTATGAAAGTTAAATGAACAACAACTGAGATTATGATTGATTGAATTTATTTCACTGAATTCTTTTTAAACTTCGATTTCAAACTCTATTTAACTGACTTTTATTTCTGAACAGACTTTGCTGTGTACTTGGTGGTGACAGCCTTGTAACGCCTACGGTTAAGAGAACACCATTAAACAAAAGCCAAAACTGATTTCTGTTGGTCAGATATAATTAGATGTGTACCTAATGGGCTAATGGTTAATGAAACCGATTCATAAATAAGGGAATAATACATGACGTAATAATGTTTCCATATTTTAATAAATAAATAAATAAAGGAAATGTGAACAAAATCTACATTCCTCCTGTGTCCTCCACTTTAATTAAATCACTCAGTCGGGTTTGTTTATTTATTTAGAAGCACTGACTCTGGACAATTGACAATTAATCATTAGATTAAAGGTTATGTTTCATATGCTGTGGGCTCAATTTTTTAAAACATAGTGCAGACAGCTTTATGACAGAGCCGACACAACAGATGACATTTTAATGGTGATCGACACTTCAATAAACACGTTCAGTTGTATGAAAATTATATTTACACGTGGCTTCTAACTTCTCCGTTAGCGTCTTGTGCTCGTTAACCACCGACTGGTTGGCTGCCATTTGTTTGTCACCTGTGAACAAAAAGCAGAAAATTAGTACTTAGTTTTTCCTTTAGAGCGACTTCCAACTAAATCCTCCTGAGAAAAGGTCTCCTGGCTATATTTCTGTCGTTCAGAGTGCTGTGTTAAGCTTTGTCTGGTTATGTATTGTGACTTGTCTTTTATTGCCGTGTGTGTAATCAGACTGTTGTCCTTCTCTAGATTAATAATGCCCGCCATTTTTGCCACGCGCTACTTTGTCCAAGGTGTCATTTGGCCACTGAGCATGAACCAGCAGTGGGATGAACGACTGCATATCCCATTAAGCTCCCTGTGCTGCCTTTGCATTCTGTCTCCTTCTTGAGGAGCAACACTGGCCGACAAAAAATTATTAAAAAAAAGATAGTGTTAGGATTTTAATCAACCCTTTCACCTGTAAAGTGAATTGCTCTGCATCTTGTCACAGTTGATCTTTTTCGGTGGTTTGGGGTTTTGTACTTCACCACACTCACCTCATTAGAGGTCTGCCTTAACGCATTCTCAACTCAAGTTGTTATCTTGCGATATGTTAGCATACCAGTTGTTAGCATTTTAGCTATTCTCATTGAAATGGTACCCTATAACAGGAAAAATGTAAAAATCCTCATGAATCTGTGTTAAGGCTTTCTGTATTCATATTGCTATCTTGCTATAGTATATGTTAGCATACCAACTATTAGCATTTTAGCAATTCCTATTCAAAATGGTACCCAGCAACCAGGCAAAAGGTAAAATCCTTATGAATCTGCCTTCATCATTTCTCTACTTTGATTGCTCTCTTGCTATAAGTTAGCATACCAACTGTTAGCATGGTAACGTTTCAATCAATTCTACTGAGAAATGGTACCCGGCTACGGAGCAAGATGTAATATTGAGCTGCCTTAACACTTTCCTCATTTTGCTCTTCTGCTATATGGTAGCACACTAGCTGTTAGCATTTAATGAATTATCATTTGTATTAATACCTGTGTAAATAATCCTCATCAACCTACCTGAACATTCGCTCTTCTCATATTGCCATCTTGCGTCATGTTAGCATACAAACTGTTATTATGCTAGCGCATTTGCAATTCTCATTCTAAATAGTGCCGGGCAAGATGTAAAATCCTCTGTGTTTCCTCTACTCAACTTGCGATCTTGCTGTTAGACAACCAGCTGTTACCATGTTACATATTAGAAATTCTCATTCGAAATACTACTCGACAACAGGGAAGATGTGAAATCCTTACCAAGCTACCTTGGTTTTTTTCTCTCTACTTGTTCTATTTCAGCATAACTGTTAGCATTTTATCAATTGTCATTTGAATTAGTACCCAGTGACAGGGCAAGATGTAAAACCCTGACCAAACTGCTTTAAAATGTTTTTTTCTACTCCGGTTGCTGTCTTTAACGGAGTAGGGGTTATTTTAAAGATAGAGTTCACTAAGAATGTTTTGTAGGTGAAAAGAGTGTCAGAACGAGTGATGAGGTTGAAACTTGAAATTGAGGGTGTTATGTACAATGTAATTAGTGGCTATGTCACACAGGTAGGATGTGACCTAGAGGTGAAAAAAGAATTCTGGAAGGAGCTAGATGAAGTACTTTTGAGCATCCCAGAGAAAGAGAGAGAGTGTGTGTGTCATGATTGGTGCACATTGTAATGGACACGATGGTGAAGGAAATAGGGGTGACGAAGAAGTAATGGGTAAGTTCGGCATCCAGGAAAGGAACTTAGAGGAACAGATGGTGGTAGACTTTGCAAACAAGGATGGAAATGGCTGGATTGAACACTTATTTCCCAAAGAGGCAGGCAAATAGGGTGACCTACAAGAGTGGAGGTAGATTACATCTTGTGCAGACGATGTAATCTGAAGGAGGTTACTGACTCTAAGGTAGTGGTAGGGAGAGTGTGGCCAGACACCATAGGATGGTGGTGTGTAAGAGGACTTTGGTGGGGAGGAAGATTAAGAAGACAAAGGCAGAGTAGAGAACCATGTGGTGGAAGCTGAGAAAGAAAAGTGTGTTGTGCGGCTTTTCGAGAAGAGGTGAGACTGGATCACTACAGCCAAGGTAATCAGAGAGACAGTCAGGAGAGTACTTGGTATATCTTCTGGTAGAAAAACGGTGAAGGAGACTTGGTGGTAGAACCTCAAAGTACAGGAAATCATTCAAGGAAAGAGGTTAGCTAAGAAGAAGTGGAACACTGAGAGGACTGAGGAGAGGAGAAAGGAATACATGGAGAAGCAACGTAGGGCGAAAGTAGAGGTGGCAAAAGGCAAAGCAAGAGGCATATGAAGACATGTATAGCAGGTTGGACACTAAAGAAGGAGAAAAAAGATCTATAGAGGTTGGCCAGACGGAGGGATAGAGATGGGAAGGATGTTCAGCAGGTTAGGGTGATTAAGGATAGAGTTAGCAATGTGTTTACTGGTGACAGTAGTGTGCTGGATAGATGGAAAGAATACTTTGAGGAGTTGATGAATGAGGAAAATGAGAAAGAAAAAGTAGAAAAGGCAAGTGTTGTGGACCAGGAAGTAGCAATGATTAGGAACGGGGAAGTTAGAAAGGCACTAAAGAGGATGAAAAATGGAAAGGCATTTGGTCCTGATGACATACCTGTGGTGTTTTTGACCAGGTTGTTCAACAGAATTCTAGCGGGTGCGAAAATGCCTGTGGACAGGAGGAAGAGTGTGCTTGTGTCAATTTTTTAAGAAGGGTGATGTGCATAGCTGTGGGAACTATAGAGGAATAAAGGTGATGAGCCACACAATAAAGTTATGGGAAAGAGTAGTGGAGGCTAGACTCAGGACAGAAGTGAGTATTTAAGAGCAACAGTATGCTTTCATCCCTACAAAGATTCACACAGATGCATTATTTGCCTTGAGGGTGTTGATGGAGACGTACAGAGTAGGTCAGAAGGAGCTACATTGTTTCTTTGTAGATCTAGAGAAAGCCTATGACACAGTACCCAGAGAGGAACTGTTGTACTGCATGCGGAAGTTTGGACTCGCAGAGAAGTATGTTAGAATAGTACAAGACATGTATGAGGGCAGTGGAACAGTGGTGAGGTATGCTGTAGGTGTGACAGTGGAATTTAAGGTGGAGGTTGGTCTGCATCAGGGATAAGCGCTGAGCCTGTTCCTGTTGGCAGTGGTGATGAATAGGTTCTGGCCCTCCCAAACGTCTTCCATTTAAGGATTATGGAGGCCACTGTGCTCTTAGGACCCTTAAGTGCAGCAGAAATGTTTTGGGAACCTTGGCCAGATCTGTGCCTTGCCACAAACGTACCCACTGTATGTGCATGAATGAGAGGGGTAGAGGGGGGAGAGTGAGGCTACAGGGAGAAGAGATAGTGAGGGTGGAGGACTTTAAATACTTGGGGTCAACAGTCCAGAGTAATGGTGAGTGTGGTAAGGAAGTGAAGAAAGGTGTCAGGTGTGTTGTGTGACAGAAGAGTCTCTGCTAGGATGAAGGGCAAGGTTTATAAGATAGTGAAAGTGATGATAATAGATTTAGTAAGGGAAGACATGAGGGCAGTTGGTGTTAGAGAGTAGGATGGCGGAATATATATTATCTGTCAGTCCTGTGATTGATATGATTATTGCAGGTTGCATTCAAACTCAGCTGGCTATAGCTCCCCCATGTGCTTTACATTAGTGATGCCCAGAGGTGGGACCAAGTCATTGCCTTGCAAGTCACAAGTAAGGTTCAAGGCTTTAATCCTCAAGTCCCAAGTCGAAACAGGCAAGTCCCAAGTCAAGTCTCAAGCCGAGACATGCAAGTCTGAGTCAAGTCGCAAGTCCTACACTTTGAGTTTCAAGTCCTTTCGAGTCATTTTACCAACAAAATAAACATATATTTTAATATATATAATATTTATATTTCATTAATATGTATAGATTATATTCTGCAATTATGCATTTAATCTATTTTAAAAAACGTATTTACGTATCAAAACAAATTGGATAAACAAGTGCATTGAACATCCATCCATCCATCCATCCATTTTCTGAGCCGCTTCTCCTCACTAGGGTCGCGGGCGTGCTGGAGCCTATCCCAGCTGTCATCGGGCAGGAGGCGGGGTACACCCTGAACTGGTTGCCAGCCAATCGCAGGGCACATAGAAACAAACAACCATCCGCACTCACATTCACACCTACAGGCAATTTAGAGTCTCCAATTAATGCATGTTTTGGGGATGTGGGAGGAAACCGGAGTGCCCGGAGAAAACCCACGCAGGCACGGGGAGAACATGCAAACTCCACACAGGCGGGTCCGGGGATTGAACCCGGGTCCTCAGAACTGTGAGGCTGACGCGCTAACCAGTCGTCCGCCGTGCATTGAACATTTATAAGAAAACTAAATGACTGATCAAAAATGTTCATTTCAATTAAATCAATTCCTCTACCACAGTGTGCCCAACAGGGTGTTCACTTTTAAAAGATAATAAGAACTAACTTCACATTAACAATGATGGTGTTGGACACTTCAACCTACTAAACAGTCATTAAGACATTCAGCATTATGTAGTCACTTATTATATTGTCCTGACGGAAAACAGTAAGTTACCCATAGCTGTAGCAAGAGAAAGCTACAAAGTGTTGGATCTTCAGTGCTTTGGTCAAAATAGCAAGTCTTTTCAAGTCAATGGGTTGAAGTCCAAGTGAAGTCATGAGTCATTTCTGTTCAAGCCAAGTCGAGCGGCAAGTCTTTTAACATATTGTCAAGTCGAGTCTGAAGTCACCAAATTCAAAGTCATGTGACTCAAGTCCATAACTCTGGTGATGCCCAACCTTTTTCGTGTGAAGCAAAATTTTTACAGACCGGCATCAAAACAAATACAAACTAATTAGTAAAAATAAAACTCCCGATTACGCTGAATGCAAATATTGTAATTATTGGGAGCCCTGCGCTTGTTTCTCTTCAACAAGTTGGTCCAATCTTGGGGTAATATGAGGCAGTCAAACCCGTAGTTTAACCATGTCCAGTCTACGCCATAATTCTATTTTGGTCGGCTTCGTTGCCACTTCACAAAGATAGTATGTTGGAGATGAAAGCAAGGTATTCAGTGCTGTTTTGGCAACCTCTAGATATTTTGCCTTGATTTGAATCCAGAACACCAGATATGTACTTTTTTACTAACCTATCTCATGACCAAAGCGAGCAGTTTAGATGTGTACAAAAACAAAGGCAGATGCATCAGACTTCTTCCACACTCTGGTATTAGAAAAGGAAAAAAAAAATGTTTTTCTTCTGTCTCTCTGAACAACTCGGTACTGGTATCTATACCTGAATGCACCATAGATGGAAAACTGATAAATGCCATTTTTTACCATTCACATCTTGTCCGCAAATAAGCATAATAGCCTATGGAACTCTACCTTTTGCGAGCTGCTAATGGACTAACCGTCTGAGGAGTAAAGAGCAGTGGGTCGTGGGGCCATGGCATCCACTCACTCAGCTCCATCTGCCCATTGTGTTTGCCCTTGGAAACCCAACACAGCGGCCAGCGCTGGCGAGTTAATGAGCACTGCGGAAAGGTTAAGTAAACAGGAGGGCCTGGCCCAACTGGAAATTGACTACCTCCCCCCATCATCACAGACTATCGTTGAGCAACGCTGGCGATGCTCTTGTGTCATTCATCAGCTCTGATTTTAATGAATGCGTGGGTAATACTTACAGCAGTATGCCAGTTGAGCATATTGGCACCCCCTGGTTGCTCAAACGCCTTGAGGTCTAATTGGAGTCCATTGCCGAGGGAGCCGGTGCAATAAAACCTAATTTATTCTCCTCTGTAGCATTTCCTGGACTGTGTGCGCAATGTCGGGTGTAAAGAGAAAGGGCTGAGGTTTTTAGTCTCGCTATCCTTCATAGTTTGGACTCTTCCTCGGAGTTGCATACCATGATGGATGGCCAGATTGTGACTCAGTCTTTGCCGCCGCCTAGGTGCCAAGCCGCTGTCTCGTTGGACGGCCATTGTTCTCCGGTCAGCTGGAAGAGTCACCTTTATCCGATTGAAATAAATGGGATATACTCAAACTGAGACATTAATTACAAAGTTTATCTCTCAGCTAAAGTACACTAATAAAGGACTCTAATAAGGCATCCATCATAGCTGCACTCTGCGGAGAGCGGCTAAGGGCACTGGCCAGAGGTCAGCAAAGTTTGATGAATGAAGCGTACTAGGCCACAAAAAACTGTCATAGACTGCTCCCTTCGTATATAGGGGTTGGCAAATATGCATTTTACTGTGATCCAGTCCTTAAAATGTTGGTAACACGAAAAGCTTAAAACTGTATATCTTAGGTACATACTGTAGATGGGGATAGTGATAAGCATAGTTTTAGGGTTAGAGATAGAGTTAGGGATTGGCTAGGGTTAGGTTTAGGATTAGGGTTTGCGATAAAGATAGGGTTATAGTAAGTGTTAGGGATGTGAATG
This sequence comes from Phyllopteryx taeniolatus, assembly GCF_024500385.1. NCBI lineage: Eukaryota > Metazoa > Chordata > Actinopteri > Syngnathiformes > Syngnathidae > Phyllopteryx > Phyllopteryx taeniolatus. The sequence goes on from NC_084509.1 coordinate 9,312,002, forward strand.
GGGATAGTGATAAAGACAAGGGATTGTTAGAGATAGTGTTAGGGATTAGTTAGATAAAGGCTATGATGAGGGATTTTATTGGGGTCAGGGATTGATACAGGGATAGGATTAGGGATATGGGTAGAGTTGGAGATTGGATACGGATATAGTTAGGGGTAGGGATTGGGACAGAAGCAGTGATTGAGTCAGGGTTTGACCTAACCCAGCCATCCATCCATTTTCTGAGCCGCTTCCCCTCACTAGGGTCGCGGACGTGCTGGAGCCTATCCCAGCTATCATCGGGCAAGAGGCGGGGTACACCCTGAACTGGTTGCCAGCCAATCGCAGGGCACATACAAACAAACAACCATTCGCACTCACATTCACACCTACGGGCAATTTAGAGTCTCCAATTCATGCATGTCTTTGGGAGGTGGGAGGAAACCGGAGTGCCTGGAGAAAACCCACGCAGGCACGGGGAGAACATGCAAACTCCACACAGCCGGGGCCGGGGATTGAACCCGGGTCCTCAGAACTGTGAGGCTGACGCGCTAACCAGTCGCCCACCGTGCCGTGCTAACCCAAGTAATCAGAATCAGAATAATAAAAACATAATTTTCATCGCCCTCAAGGACACTGTACATCAACCATACAATAAAAGAGAATTTACAAAAGAATTTAACAAATAAAAGTGCAGGGCAGTTTGGTTAAAGTGAATAGTAGTACTGAATAGTAGTGGTCTTTCTGGTTAAACTGAAAAAAAAAAACCTGTTTTTTCCAGTATAAAGTGTATACTGTATGAGGTGCATTTATCATACATGATAAATGTATGCATGTATGCACATGCATGCTCCCAGATTTTAACAGTTGTCCATTTCAGGGTGTTATGCAACTACTGGAGCATTAGATAAAGCAACTAATATCCCCATGGGACAGTTGGGTTTGCAACACAATCGCAAGGCACTTCATGAGAGGACATCAGACATATGACACAGATAGTCCATATGACAGCGGCACACATAACATGAAGAACCTACCTCATACACTCCAATACACCATGCATCCTTGGGTATAACCAGGCCAGCTCGACATCTATCGTATTTCAACAGATTTAAGTCTTTTAAGGCTTGTGGTACAAATGAGATTTTGGATCTGTTCTTGGTTTGAAGAGGTGGGCAGAAGCGACACGTAGATGACCTTAGTTTAGATATCATAGGGTATGTAGTCACATATGATATGACTTTGCCTTTCTAAGTCTGTCTTTATAAATATGTTCAATACTTGGTAGTTTTATCCTAAAAAAATTCTGATTGGCTTTTTCTGTGACTCAATGACATTTGCAAACCAGCAGATAATGCAACACTTCCAGTAAAAGCAGTATGAAACATTTGGAGCATTTTATATTGACATTAAGAACACACATCTATCCATCCATCCTATTTCTGAACTGCTTATCCTTACGAGGGTCGCAGGCATGCTGGAGCCTATCCCAGCTGACTCTAGGCGAGAGGAGGGATACACCCTGAACTCATCTCCAGCCAGTCACAGGGCACCTACAGTATAAACAATCAACCATTCGCGCTCACATTCAGACCTACGGGCAATTTAGAGTTTTCAATTAACCTATCATGCATGTTTTTGGGATGTGGGAGGAAACCAGAGTACCCGGAGAAAACCTATGCAAGGTATCGCGAAAACATGCAAACTCCACACAGCCGAGGCCAGATTTGAACCCCGGTCCTCAGAACTGTGAGGCAGATGTGCTAACCAGTCGTTCACTGTGCCACCCTAAGAACAAACAGTTTATTTTTAAAGTATATTCCTTTTGTCTTAGTGTGCAAAAGGTCAGTCCATGAATCCCATTTTAGTTTGTTGTTCAATACAATGCCAAGGTATTTGTAGTTTCTAACAACTTGAATAGTCTCACCAATGATAATAGTGTTGGTTGATTTATGTGAACGCGTAAAATCTACAGACATTTCATTGGTCTTGTTGGTATTTAAAATTAAGTTGGACCAAATTGCACCATTCTAAAAACAAGTCCAAAAACTGGCCCATGATCTACAGTACCACCCCATCCTGTAGCAGGCTCACTAGAGCTGTGTGTTTTTATAGACATGCTGTATAACAGGTAGAGTTATACAGTTGGATAGAGTACAATGTAGTCACTAGTCACTAGTCGCTTTATTCAAGGGATAAAGTCCTTGTCAGCGTATACTGTTTTTCCTTGTCAAAGCACAAGTGTAAACAGTGTTTTTAACGCTCTTGCCTGCAGTCGATGGTGATAAATGTGCAGCGTGCGCCGGCGGTGTTATATGCCAATCGCTGTAGGCCTCAGTTGCTCCTGTTGATAAACAAAATGGGCCCAGACCCAAATAAAAGCACCTGCGGAGAGGATCGCAGTTCTTTAAGCTAATGGTGTAGATTGACCGTCAAAGGTCATTTGATTGTTACTTGAATACCTGATTTAAAGGCATGACATTTTCATCCACTTGCTCCATGAGCGTGAAAGACTTTGAGCTTTCAAAGTATTCTCTCCTACTGCGAAGAGTGCCGAACAACTAATAAAGCTGCATATTCAATATCTTTCACCTTTCAGATACTATTTTTTAGGCTTGAATGTTTGAGTCGCCCCTGGCATGTTGAAACACTTGGATTTCGGGAGATGTTCGAGGTGATTACGAGTGTATTTCACAAGAACACACGTCTGTTCTGAGGCGAGCCTTGCGAAATTTCAACATTTCTTATTCCAACATCAGTTTGGGCATTCATGTGGTTCTATTGATCCAAAGTTAAGTCAAACCTTTTGTCCCATGTATGCAGCCATGAAAAGAACTCATCACACGTAAAATGAAGTCTTCAAGGGCCTTCAATAGGTATTCTGGGACAAAGTAGCAAATTGACCATGCAAGTGCAATTTTACCATCCATACTGTGGCTTTTGGCAGAGACTCAGAATGGCTGTCTGACATCGCCAGTGCTGTTCCACTGTGCTAAGATTGCACCAGCTGTCTCCCATTTGCTTTCTAATGTCGTCTTTGTGAACGTTTAATCAGCTGTCTGATGGCGGCCTGACTGGAGGGCATCCTCCCTCGTGCACGGGATGTCCAACGTGTACAGCAAGATGGCAGCGTCACATGTACTGGTAGTTGGCACATGAAGTTTAATGATAATTAGTTCAGTAGTACAAACATTGCCTTGATATTGGCCTTGAATTGGGCCTCACATTGGTTCGGCCTCGTCTCTGCCTCACATTCCCTCGGTCTTGGTCTTGACTCTGCCTCACATTACTAAGGTCTTGGTCTTAAGTAGGCTACACATTTCCTTAGTGTTGACTTGGCCTCATGTCATCTTGGTTTTGGTCTTGACTCAGTCTCACAGTGCCTAATATCGTTGGATTGACTTAGACTCACAATGTTTCACCCTCAACCTGGCTTCATGTTGCTGAAGTCTAGCCTTGGCCCAACATTGCCTCAGTATTGACTAAGCCTCACGTAGCCTCTATTTTGATCCGTACCCAGCCTTGCCTTGGTCTTGATTCTGCGTCACATTACCTTGCTTTCAATCTCAGTTTGGCCCTTTCACCTAATTAGTCTTGACTCAGCCTCACATTGTCTCTATCTATCCCTATACCCAGCCTTTGGTCTTGACTTGTTCTGAATTCTCTCCAAGTCTTGGTGTTGACTTTGTCACATCCCGCCTTCTTCACTCGTTCACACATTACCTTAGCCTTGGTCTTTACCTGACCTCATATTTCCTCAGTATTGGTGGTGACGTCACACATTACCTCTTCCTTGGTCTTGAAAGGGCCTCATGTTGCTTCAGCCATGGTCTTCTCTCTATCGCACATTGCCCCCTGTTTTGGTTCTGAATGGCTTAAAAAAAATAAAATAAATAAAAAGTTTTGGAGTGACCTAGTCGAAGTCTGGACTTGAAGCCGATTGAAATGCTGTGCCATGACCTTAAAAAGGACATGGCTTCACATTGCTTCAGTCTTGACTTGCCTACGCATAGCTTCAGTCTCCCTCAGCCTCACATTGCCACTGTTTTGGTCTTTAATTGGTGTCACATTACCTCAGTCTTGTTCTTGATTTAGCCTCACATTGCTTCGGTCTTGACTTGGCCTCACATTTTCTCGCTTTTATTCTTGGTCTCACATTGCCCCGGTCATGGGCTTGACCCTCTCACATTGTCTCATATATGGTCTGGACTGCCTCAAATTGCCTCCGTTTTTAATTAATTTGTTATTATTATTGTTATTTTTTAATCTGTCCTGCTCATCTGCATGACCATGCAGAATGGTGGATCTGTATGCCTTTTGTGCTGGAACAGTTTTGCTGTGTAACAGGGGAGTTTGAAATACTCCCTCTGTTTAATTCATTTATTATTTTTATTATTATTGTTTATTCAAAATGCAGCTGAACAGAAAAGGGTTTTAGGGGACAGACAGAGGGACAGAATGGACAAGACGAATAGGGGTGCGGATCACAGCAGAACGATCGTTAAACAGTCTAGATATTTGACTACAAGTAACATTACAAAGTCAAATTGCCTTCTTATATGTGGACGTGAGGGGAACAACCGTTGAGGACATGCAACAGTTAACCAATAGGACAAGATGAGAGAGGACAGAAACAGGCTGGTTAGGACAGGATGTGGGAGATGAGCAAGGCAGTGCTACTGATAAGTGGTGTGGTGGAATGGTTTTATAGTGTCTAAACACCTGTATGAACCTGTGAGTCGATATCTTCATACAACCTGTATTATTGTTAGCTGTCCCAGCATAACCAATTCAAGCCTATAGCGTGTCTATGAAATCTATGAGTGAATAAACACCATATCACATGCATGTTAGTCAACTGGTGTATGGAGTTGCTTTCTTTACAAATATATCAAACTCTGGATTTTTCAGTAGAGATCTAATAATGCGCCAGGCTGGAGAAGGTATCATGTTTGATTCAAGTTTGATGTAGAGAGAAATTGGGGCGTGATCATTTGTTATTATTGTAAGTATTATATATATGTATTTTGTAAGTAATGTTTTGAGCAACTGAGTTATTCGTAAAAAAGTAGTCAATTCTAGAGAACCAGCGGCGGTGTACTGAAGAAAAGAACCTGTATTCCCTTTTTGTATGATTATTTTTTTTTTTTATTCTCCATATGTCACCAAGTCCAACATCATGCATATATTAATCTAATATTCGGGAAGTATGTGATTGTTTGGTATTTTTTTTAATTCGAGTGGTCTATTTTTGGATCAAGTGCTATATTAAAGTAACCACCTATAATAATTGTTTTTATCTAGACTTTGTCTCACATTGATTTGGTCTTGACTCGGTGTATACTCTACCTCACATTGCCTTGTTCTTGGTCTTGACATGATGTTTGTTCTTCAGTCTTGACTTTGTCTCAACCTGCCATGGTCTTGTTCCTGATTCTGTCTCATATTTCCTCAGTCATTTCATTTGTTCCCAGTTTATGTGGTCTCTATGACAGCACTAATGATGGTGTAACGCTTTTGCATTCTCATGAATAAATACATGTTGGACGGATGAGGGAATAGGGCTCATAAGATCTAATTAGCTTTTAATGGTTTGCAGTTTTGATCTTAAAGGGAGCACAAGGAACATGCGCCCTCATTTGTATTGTCTGCCTACGTAACTGTCAACATCCAACCACATGACACATTATGAGCTTGAAGGAAACATAGGGCAGACACATTTGGGGTTAAAGGTGTGTCTTTTCATCCTCAAACAGGTGTCTTCATGTGCTACATTGTGTAAGCATTAATGCGCATCAGCGATGATCTTCTCCCAGTCTACAGAAGAATAGCTTCTCAAATACAAAGGAGCCCTTTACTCTTTAAAATCTATTATTCAGCTTCTTGTTTGCAGAGCCCATCGCCAAATGACCTTTGGCTCATTCAAACAACTCCAAAATAAGTCCACACGGAAACAAAAGAAAAAAAAAACCCAAAAAAAAACGATGGCAGCAATTAGTCATATCGAGATGACAACTCGGCTCCTTCCTCGTCTCTCGTTTTGTCTCCCTTTGGTACCATTAATCATAAAATGTGTGATCCGTGACCATCATCCAGTTAAATTTAGAGCTGCTGTCTAAAAAGGAGAATGTGGACTGCATGTGTGGCACACAGCTGTCACTTACACTACATTGTTCAATTCACACAATTTTGATTTTTTTTATGCTTCCAATTTGGATGTAGAGAAAAAATGCACACAATCAGATATCCTCAGATTGGAATTAGGCCCCTTTCAAATGTGTATAAATGCCATTTTTACCTACATTTAAAGCAATGGGGAAAGAGTCAGTTCAGGCCCACGATATATTGCATAATGTTTTATGTTTGTATTATTTAATTATGAACTAACTATTGCAACCTATTTGTTATCAGGTCTGCCACACACTTGTGAGGTTGGGGTTTGAATCTCCGCAGCTTTTTGTCTGGGTTTTAGGTTCATTGAAGACTCTAAATGTCCATAGATGTGAATGGGAATATGAATGGTTGTTAGTCTACAGTATATGTCCCCTGAGATTGGCTGGCGACAGATCTAGGGTGTATACCGCCTCTTGCTCAAAGTCAGCTGGGATAGGCTCCAGCTCACCCACGACCAGTGTTATGTATATAGTTTACAAGTTTACAAAGACTGTTTTTATTTTATCTTTTTATAAAAACAAGTAGCCTATTTAAGTGAAATCCATAAACACAGTCATTATTATTATTTTTAATATAAAAAGAAGTATTTATGTTGCATCAAAACAGGTTATATTTACTTTTAATAACTTTATTCTTAAATATTATTGTTAAAAATGCTCTTCAAAAAACCGGTTGTCGTTTTTATTTTGAGACGGAGTTATCGGCATCTGCTGAATGTAACTAATAAAGTTACTTGTAATCTAACTTACTTTAAAAGTCAAGTAATCAGTTGAGTAACTACTGTAAGTTACCTTTAAAATCAAGTAATCAGTAAAGTCACGAAGTTAATTTTTCATGGAAACTGTGGCAACACTGCCCAAGACCATAATGAGGATGAGCACCATAAAAAAAGGCTAGATGGATGGACATCATTTTGTTTATTATGACAGAGAACAATATGATACATGGTGATGTTTTGTCCCAGCCCAAGTGTAAATCCAGTCTGTCCTCAGTGTGATTCTGACAAGATAAAGCAGTGATATCATCACATCCGGCTCCTGTTATCGCCCGCAATGTGCGCCAGGGCAGCGTTTTAGGGCTTTTGAAAGGACACGTTTTAAAATGAAAGTGTTGACGCTTGCGCTTCATTTTGCCGGCATCACAGGTTTCACCCCCTGCAGGCGGACCAAAGCTCTGTGGTTCACCTGGGGGCAAGCTGTCGCGCTTCCCGCATTGCTGGCTCGTCTGTCATTGGCCGCAGCCAAAATCTAGCGGATCTTTGCCTGCAGACTTCTAAAAAGTCTCCGGTGAGAGGTCACATATTAAATTAGAAAGTCAGTGGGTGGAATATATATTGGTGCTGGAGCAAAAGCAACGTATTAAACTGCATTTCGGTGGCCTTGAGCATCCCATGCCCTGTCAGTCTGGCCACGCCACAGCCTGCCGAGTGACTGCAGTTAAAGTTATTTAAATGTCAGTCGAGCTCTCTGATTTGTCCTACTCTCAGTTAATATTGATTGTCAAAGATCACAATGAAGTAAAAATGCCCATTACAATAAAGGCTGGACATAGAAGACCATTCCAGCCGCCAACTCCCCTGCAACATTGCAACAACGTGAAGTGTGCATCATTTATCTTGGTAAATGGCCACAGCAGGGAACACCACCAGTCGCAACCTCAATAGAGTGGAGTTATGAAAGCTTTATGACCGCATCTACACGAAGCACGCTTTGACGACCCCCGAGTTGTTGTGGGAAATCAGTTTGCCAATAAAAAAGTCTCTTCAAAGTTACATGTGCTCTGTCTGCACTCACACTCAGTTTTATCTTACAAAGGATTTTCTGGAAATTTAACAGAAGAAATCCATTGTCTTTGTCACATTTTACAGCTTTGCCAAGATTGAGGTATAAATAGATAAGGGAATTGGGCTGTTTAAAAATTAAGAGTGCAGTGTTCAGAGAGGCAGAGCGCGATCTATTTTCTAGGAATTTACGAACGAGCGTGTTGGCCACAGTGCCTCCGCCATATTGAATGTGTCAGTTCTGCCTGTAATCACCTCGTCCTGCCTGAAGTCCACTCAGGCACTCCCACAGTGTGGCGCTCTGAATGACTGAACGGCACACTCCAACAATGCTCTGACTTTCTAAACGTTCCGCAGTGTAGACCGCACGCTTAGAGTGCATTTCCTAATGTACCCAGTATCTAAGGTTATCTATCATTATGCTATATACCTCTGCAGTCAATAATTAGTAAAAAATAAATGTGGGAGATTGTGATTTGAATTGAAATGCTAATCATATGCTGCTAACAGTGCTGTTGTGCTAATACTAAGTCAAAACAATGTAACTGTAACATTGAAAGGATAGCACAATGTTAAACTTAACATATAATACATCTTTTTTTAATGTTGTCGAAGGTCAGGTTCTTTTTTGTAGTTTTGTAGCTTGTGAGTGAGTTAAGCTAACATGCTAATGCTAATCCACTTCCTTTTCTAACCACAATTCACACAATCCAGAATGTTAAGATTGAAATAAATTGAATAATATTAGAAGTTGTGTGAGGACAACTTTATGCACAATGTTAAGTGATGATACTAAATATAGCTTGTGAATGAGTTGAGCTAAATTGCTAATGGTATGCTCATAGTGATGTCACGCTAATGCTAATGCACTGTGAGTTTTTTACAATGATTATTAAAATGTGAAAAAAAGAAAATAAATGCATATAGTGAAGGTTTTATGAGGACACCTTTATACACGATGTTTAGTGACGGTCTTACATATTGAAGATTGTGAGCTAAGCTAAAATCACAGTCGTTTCATGCACACTTTTTTTTATAAACTTTTTTACTATAAATTATATAAGCCACAATGTGAAAGTTAACATGAAATAAATGCTATAAGAGGTTGTATGAGAACACCTTTATACTGGGTACCATGTTCAGTGACAGTCCTACAGTAAGTATGATAGTGTGTTGAGCTAAAATGCTAACAATAGCGGGGTTTAAATCATGGCAGCAATTAGATTACAATATGACAGTGCTTCCATACTAATGCTGACCTAAATGTAATTTCTACCATAGCAATTGAAATATGGCACAATTCACTACACACTAAATCATAGTGATGTATAAATGATGTTAAAGGTTTTAGGAAGATACCTAACGTCATACTTTGATGTTGAGTGATAGGCTTAAACATCATAAATTGTGTGAGTGAGTTGAGATAAGATGCTATCGACATGTTCACAGTGCTGTCATGCACTGTAGCATGAAATATAAGTAATATTGGGAGTGCTAATGCTAATTTACATTGGATTATTAGTCTTAAATACAAGATTTTGAATGTTTTATTACAAATTGCCTGACTTTGAATTTTTATGTAGGTGTTTTGTTACTTAAACATAAATATATTGGAAGTTTATCCAACATTTAGTTACTTTTAATGGAAAATATCAATTCACATGATTAAACTTCTCAAACACAATCAGCGGCATTGTCTGAATAAATCACACATAAATGTCTGATAATTAAAACCTGAAGCCACTGTAAGGTTTTAAGGTTATTCATCATTACAAAAACTTCCCAGTCATTATGAAGCTGTGACATGGGGGTCAGTCTTAGTGTGTGGTTTAAACCTTCATTGTGTTGACTGAACCCGACTCGCCCTGGGAGAGATATGTCCAACTTTTCTTCTCATTCATTTAGCTCAAGTTCAAATGTAAATTAAATTAATCCTAAGGGATGTTTTGTTCTTGCATAGGTTGCATAAGTTATCTCCGTCTGTCTGGTCATATTCTTAATGTTGCAAGATAGTGTTTTTGCAATATGATAATGAATTGTTTGTCTAGAAGATTCTTGTGTGCTGGCCTCTTGCCAAAATTTAGTGTAATGACAAACGTTTTACGGCAGGAAATCATATCCAAAGTCCTGACCTGCAGCCAAACTTAGAGTTATTGAATCCAGAAAGATCTCAAAGTTCATTCATTCATTCATCTTCCGTTCTGCTTAGCCTCACTAGGGTCGCGGGCGTGCTGGAGCCTATCCCAGCAATCTTCGGGCGAGAGGAAGGGTCGCTAGCCAATTGCAGGGCACATATGAGCAAACAACCAGTCATGCACACATTCACACCTACGGGCAATTTAGAGTCCTCAATCAACCTACCATGCATGTTTTTGGGATGTGGGAGGAAACTGGAGTGCCCGGAGAAAACCCACGAAGGCACGGGAAACTCCACACAGGCGGGGCCGGGATTTGAACCCCGGTCCTCAGAACTGTGAGGCAATGTGCTAACCAGTCGTCTACCGTGCCCTCTCAAAGTTCATTTTCTTTAAATTTATCAATCCACAAAGCCAGTTGAATACCTGGAGAATACCTGCGCTGGCACAGGGAGAACATGCAAACTCCACACAGGCGAGGCCGGATTTGAACCCGGGTCCTCAGAATTGTGAGGCGGATGTACTAACCAGTCTCCCACCTTGCCGCAGCCTCAGTAATCCATACTGGAAAAGACAAAGGAAGTCAGCCACTTTACCAGCTGTTAGAAGGACAAGGCAGAGATTTTGTGGAATGGTCTGGTATCCCATAACGCTGCATTCACACCAGACATGAATTGAACCATTCACATGACGAAATTACATATACTGAATCGGTGCGACTCCATACCGGACGACGCGTATGAAACGTTTGACGCGACCCGTAAATTTGCTACTTTACCGATTTGCTCGGGTTGGGAAATTTGAAGTGCAAGCCACAAATCGCATTGCGACAGCCACTTAACTTCAATAATAATGAGCAAAGGGCCAGCCCGTGGGACGGGACGGCATGTCTGTTATGAGTACAACCACAAAAAAATGTCAACAACAAATTCTACTATGTGCTACTTTTTAAAACTTCCTTTTCTGGTACATGGGCATCATCTAAAAAATAAATAAATACAAATAAAATCTGCATTTCAATGTATTTAAAAATTCAGCCCCCAAGGCCAGGTTGACAAATCAACATATTTGGTAGGCATGTCTACAATGAGTAGACCCACAAAAAAAAATCTCCGGGCGCCATGCTGGGAAAGACACAGGAAGTCAGCCAGTCTGGTTTGAAGCAGACATCTTTAGGCCATTTTGGCCATTTTTCCAGGCGTCCCTCAAGGACGGACTTAAAATTTTGTCTGATTGCTCCCAATATTGAACCACCGATACTAGACAGATGGGTGACACTAAATTGTGAGGATTGGTGCATCTAAACAAACTGGAGGATGTCCACTGGGCTATATTTTGCTCATCTACAAACATATATTCGCTGTGATAAACAGCTTGTTACCCGTCCCACCCCGCCCCCCTGAATCATCACAAAGCAACATGCTACAGCTTCAACATTCTCACACTGAAGGTCAACAATATGCGTGTGTGTCAGATTGAAGAGGTAATCACATTTCTGTCACCCACATATCAAAAGTACGGCGGGAAACCGAAGATGATGAGACAAAATGTGTAGGCGAAGAAAAGAGATGACATGTAAAAGCGGTCCAGTCAAACCACAATGTTTTTGGAGTAATATATAAGGAGATTGATGACTCAAATGGGATGGTCATGAAGGAAGTAGCTCGTAGCTCGTAGCTCGCACTGGAGGTGTTGACAAGATAAATGTTTGTTGACGGGCTGGTAATTATCATCCATAATCAGAGTGCAGCAAATGTGTTTTCTATCACAGTTTTGAGAGATGGCCTCAGGGTCTCTAATCAAACACTGAACTCACATCATCTCAAAGAGCCACTATTAGAGCATTTGCTAAAGAGTGTTTATCCTGGTCCCTTTTACCTAGAGTGGCGGGGAGACTTTTTTAATATGAAGGCTTTCGAGAGTAAGTATTTTTTTTTCAAATAGAGATGGGCAGCATTTTCCCCTGGAGAAAAGGTGTGTCCCACTTTGTGTAGCTGGAAGAGAGGCTTAAAAATCCAATATTCAATGCAGCACAGCGGTCTTAAAACTCACAGTTGTGCACGATGTGCCCACTGGGCGTAGTATTACAACATAATAGTGCTCATTTTTTACTAATATTGTCAGAGAGGTATTAATGTAGTAATTTGTTTGTGGTGGTGTTTTTTAATTGAACTGTAGAATACTGAGAACTGTTATTATAACTTTTATAAAAGAAATAATATTTTGACTGTCTCGTGTAGCTAAATAACAAAAATATTGGAGTGTTTTAAAGCATGAGCTTGCTTAAGCATGTTGTAAAATAAACAAATAAAATAAAATGTTTTACTGTTGTATTTCTATTAAAAGCATGAAAAAGGACATAATAATAATAATAATATTAACAACATACCAAATATGAGTTTAAGTGACAGACTAACATGTGTGAGTCATATTTATCATCCGGCTCCCAGCTATTTGATATACAGGGTATATATATATATATATCCATATTATCATATATTACCATATGAAAAGCGCTCACCCGCAGTTATGTGCCAAAAAGGTTCTCTTGGAATGATGTGAGGAACTGCACGTGTGCATCCCTCATGCTTGACATCTCACACTGAACATGCATGTTTACGCCATCATTTCAATGAAGACTTTTTGACGCTTCCCTGCTTGTGGCTTAAACTCAAATCATATACAACCCTGCGCCCCAAAATCGATGTGATATATACTGTAACATAGTTGGAAGTTTTTGAATATGGGTTCAAAGGGTTCCAAACTTTATTTAAAGGGCCAGGCTGCAAAAGGCTTCTCTCTTTTACTGCTCAGAATCAAACTTTGCAGCTTGAGGCTAATCCGCAGTTAACCGAGCCTCCGCAGGTTTAATTTTAGCCTGCTTAAAAATAGATGCATACGAAATACCTGTTGTTTCGACAAACTTGTGGGACTTGAACTTTAGCGTGCGTCATTTATTTACACGGCAACACAGCCTCTCTCTCTCTTTGCCGTTTCCAGCGAGCAGAGAGCACATTGCATTAATCTGACTAATGAGCTATCACGTCGCATAAATAAATCCACTGCAACAACAATGTATTTTAATAAGAAATGCTAAAGGCTGCTCGGATGAAAAATTGCCTCTCAAAAGTCGTAGCCTGTAGAATAAATCTGTTCTGTTCTTTTTTTGACGAGTAGGAGTTGATTTTAATAATTGATCACCGCAAAGTGCTGTGAGAGAGCACTGCTGATAAGCAAAAGAATAGAATTCAGCATTGAATCCTGATCGATCCACGTCCTTAGTGGAGGAATCGCACACTCTGGGATTATTTATGGAGACTACTTGGCCCTGGCAGACTGTGTTTAAGGCCTCCTTATTGACTGGCCACTGTATATGCGCACATGCGTGGCATAATACAATTTACCTGACAAAGATTAGCTCAACACATCGTGTAGTGTTCATCCTTGTGATAAATTATGCTTAGTAGGGGTTGTGGGAGTGGCAAAACATTCAGCCCTTGAAGTTAGTTTCACTTAGCAACGTGAAATTTGGTAGGTGTGTCTCTTAGAAGTAGACCCACAATAAAGGTTCACCTTAATTTACATGAATGCTACCAAATTGCTGTCAAATTTTAAACACATAACTGTATACTCGACAGAAGAGAAACACTCAATTGTGAAAAATCTGTAATCTGCAAATTTGTCTTTGCGTGTGGGCGCAGCATAGCAGTAAAGTTTGATTACTCGCCGTAAAACACGAAACTCTATCTCAACACCACAAGGTTAAAACTTGATCAAATTTCACTTAGCATCACGAAATTTTGGAAGCACCTCTATTATGCGTAGACCCACAAGAAATTCTCAAAAACCCACGCGCCACAAGACACAGGAAGTCAGGCATTTTGATTTGAAACGGCTATTTTAGCGTCATTTAGGCCAATTCGAGGCAATGATGAACCCTTCGTAAAGATTTAATTTGATTGCCGTCAAACTGTTGCCATGTATACTAGACAGATGGGCTACGCTGACTTGCGAAACATTTAAGCTTTTCGTGTGGGTGGAGCATGTTGCTGAAGTTTGTTGACTCACCATAAAACGCAAAACTCTAATAACTCAGCATCGAAAGTCAGAGATTGACAAAGTTTCCCTTAACGCCACAAAATTTGGTAGGCACGTCTATTATGTGTAGACCTAAAAAACGAACCAATGCCTGAAAAGACACAGGAAGTCAGCCATCTTTGTATATAGACATTTTAGTATAATTTTCGGCCATTTTGAGGTGTCCTTCAGAGATGGAACTAGTCCAACAGATTTCGTCTCAGTGCTACCAAATTTTAACCATTTATACGTGGCAGATAAGCGACACTAAATTGTGAAGCATTGGTGTATTTATCTTTGTGTGTGGGCAGAGCAAACTCCTCCTAGGAATATTGTCTGATTGCTCCTGAATTTAAACCACATATACTAGACCAATAACCAATGATAGGTTGCAGAGTTTTCATTTATATTGCTATCTCACCTTCTTCTCTTAACACCCTTTGTTGAGGCTGGTACTGCTCTTATAAGTTCAAGAAAAAGCAAATCAGTTTAATCTTTAGATTTTCTCTGTATTAAGGTCTAATGTGGGAACTGACAATGTCTAACCTCTTGAGGCTACGTCTTGTTTTGCACTAGGTGTCCTGAAAAAAGCCAAATAATGATTTCATGCTCGCTGACCTAACGCCTCACATATTATGCACAAACGTTTTGTGCGACTTCTGAGGCGCATTTTCTCCTCACTGCACCGTGGCTCAGTTTTATGCCTCTTTGGTCTTTATCTCGTTATTATCCCCATTTTTCCTTTACTTCTCTGTTTGCACAACCTGATGATTTTAGCGGGTTGAGCCCCGAAACAGAATGGTGTCACACACTCCGTCTTAATTAAACTAATACGCACGCCCCTGGTACGCTTTAACAAGAGGGAACAATCACAAGAAAATGGAAATTTGAGAGACTTAAAGATTTAGCTCATTTTCTCCTCCTTTAAGAGCTTCTGAGCGTTCTGCCAATAATGTAAAAAAAAAGTGTGATTTCCTTTTTTTTCTTGAAGGCACACGCGCCATGTCCACTTTACCATTTACAATGTCCATCCACTTTACTGTATATACTGCTTATCCTCATTAGGGTCACGGGTGTGCTGGAGCCTATCCCAGCTGACTTCGGGCGAGAGGCGGGGAACACCCTAGACTGGTCGCCAGGCAATGGTTTTTTACATTTACAATCTTTGTTATATTTTTAAGTGAATCAAAATGGGATTGTTTTGGTAAAAAGTCACTTGACGGTGACAATTTTACGTTTTGACATCAACTTAGACTGAGAAGATCACCTTTTGTTTCAACCCACGCATTTTTCTTGCAAGGAAAAGTATTGGAACATAACTGACAGACCTATTACATTGAATATTCAAACATTAAATCATGTTTGTTTTGCCTTTGCAAAATACATTTATAGTTAGTGGTGTAAAGGACAAGAAAAGCGGAGCGCTATCTGTCTAATCAACATCTGACCTAAAATTACCACTACAAAAAAAACAGGGATGTAATATAAATACAGGGATACTTTTAAAAATGATGTATTTTGTTAATAATTAGTACATAAGTTGCCTCATTTTGTATTTGATTGATAACTTTTATTATTAGCCAAACGAGAAATCACATGGTCCTGCTGCCTTACATGTGTTACATTACATCTACATTATATTTGGACTTTGAAGTTCAATGGTTCTACTAAAGGTTTCTAAAACTGACATTATGCTACCTTGTTTTCCTTTAAACAAGCTTTTGTAATTAATACTTTGTAGGCTATAAGTAGAATGGACAATTACAATCTTAATACCCATAATACTAATTGTTATCATTTTAAAGTACTAATCAACTTTTTTTCAGTGGTGGATAATTTTTGTGCAACCTGATGGAGTGTATTTTTAGTTAAGAGTTACTCCCATAAGACCTATTACGGAAACTAACCAATGGAATATAGTATTTTATAATATATATATATATATATATATATATATATATATATATACACTACTATATATAACTTTTCCAATAATACTCGTCATGCCATGTGGTGAGATTTCTTTTTTTTGCCCTTTAATGGAGTGTTTTTTAAAAGAGCCAAACACTTCAGAGAGCGATTGAATAAATACATACACTGAAGATCATTTTACACTTGAGACTATGTGAGTCCCAGGATGCACATGTTATGGAAACAATGAGTCCCAGCCCTTAAACAATGAGTCCCTGCAATATATCATCATGGAATACAGATCCAGTAATCCTCTGCCACATCACAGTTCTTGCTTGGCGGTCCCGCTATATGGCAGATTTTTATTACAGTTTTTACTCTATTTCTTATACTGTTATACTGTTTAGGCCTGCCATGATAGCAAATTTTTTAGAGGAATATATTTTCCCAAGAACTTTCACGAAACACGAAAGTATTGTCGAAGGTTTTTTTTTTCCTTTAACGCCACTGATATAATGATATTAGAGCATAATAAAGAATTGTACATATCTTACAAATTCTGCCTTGGCAATCAAACATATGAGCACAACTTTAAAATGTTCTCATTTACTAAATAAAAGTAGGGCTGCATTTCATAAATAAGAGCCATAAAAAGTGAAAGTTATACATGTTCAAATAAAGTGCTTAACTGAAGGAAAATAAAATTTGAGTTTCCCCTCTTCCATTTGGCATCTTGACACAACAGTGAACCTCAAACAATTTTAATTGAACAAATCTTAACTGAACCGTTTTAGAGGTTATGTTTGTTGTAAACCTTTGTTTTGTTTCATAATGGCGTTTCACATACAGTATATGGACTTTTAATAAGTACTCCCAGTGGTAACTTCCAACTGAGAATTACAAACAAAAATGACACAGATCGTTCCATTTTAACCACTGTTTGTTCCAAATGTTCTCTTCCTTTATCGGTCATTTTCTGATGTTTCTTCGTCTTTAACTCAACTTCCACGCTGAGTCTCTATCGCTCTCCCCTGCTACGCTCTTTCCTCGTCTTTGTCTGGGCTGTGTGTGATTACGGCCTTAGATGTAGATTTGATTGGATGAAAGGGGTGGCTGGACTCGCATGTGATTGGTCAGTACGGTTCATAACTACCGTAAAGCATGTAATATTATGCGGTGCCCCGTATATCTTGAATCATAACCTTTTTTGGGCTATGGTGTGGGTACGTGTGGGTACGTACTGCTTCTGCGTCCGGACACTGGCCGCGGTCCGCCAGTTATTGACCTCTGTATGTCGCTACGATCGAGTGAGCCAGAGCGAGCTGTTTAGCGCCTTAGCTCGCTAGCTAGTTACCACTACTAGGTGTTACCACTACCGCATTGTGTCTATTGTATTTATGGAACGATAACCCGCCCTACTCTTGCTCTGAATGACTAGCAACAACTAGTCAACTTTCGGAAATCCGCTCAGTTTTTTCCCCGAGTTACTCACCGGAGCGGCGTCCGCGGTTTTCGACGCATGGAGACGGAAGCGGCGCCACAGAGGGAAGCGAGCCGGCATTCAGCTGAAACTCCGCAAGAGAGGACACAGATTGGCGTTCCCGTCGATCCACCTCGCGAACGTACGCTCCCTACCCAACAAAATGGACGAGCTTCATCTTCTGTTAAAGACCAGTAAAGACTTCGGACGTTCCGCGGCCATGTGCTTCACGGAGACCTGGCTTTGCGACGCTGTACCCGATGGCGCCGTCATGCTTCCCGGCTTCCACATTCATCGAGCGGACCGCGACATGGAATCATCGGGGGAAACAAAGGGCGGCGGGATATGCCTCTATATCAACGAAAAATGGTGTACGGACGTCAAGGAGCTCAGCACACACTGCAGCCCGCATTTGGAAGCGCTGTTCTTGAACTGTAAACCATTCTACTCGCCACGTGAGTTTGCATCATTCATACTGGCTGGAGTCTACATTCCACCTCAAGCTAACACGAACAACGCATTGTAACGCTGTTACATCCTATATCAGTTTCTGTGAAGATGTGTGTGTACCAACAAAATCATTTCGTACATTCACCAACAACAAGCCGTGGTTCACTGCTAAACTTAAGCAGCTTCGCCAAGCTAAGGAGGATGCATATCAGAGCGGGGACAGGGCCCTGTATAATCAAGCTAGAAACCAGCTGACTAAAGAAATTAACATTGCAAAGAGGAACTATGCAGCAAAGTTGGAAAAACAGTTTAGCGCAAACGACTCTAAATCAGTCTGGCATGCATTCCAATCGCTGACTAATTACAAGCGACGATCCCCCCAAGCTGAGAACAATAGCACACTAGCCAACGACTTGAATACCTTCTACTGCAGATTTGAAAAGGACAGTTTCACACCCCACACCCACCCGGCCGCACCCCCGACCACAATCACACCTCTGACTTCTACGTTAACCATCCATGAACAGGATGTGAGACGCATCTTCAAACAACAAAAGATTAACAAAGCGGCAGGCCCGGACCATGTGTCCCCATCCTGCCTCAAAGTCTGCGCGGACCAGCTCGCTCCAGTCTTCACTCAGATCTTCAATAGATCTCTGGAACTGTGCGAAGTAGCATCCTGTTTCAAACGCTCCACCATCATTCCAGTCCCCAAGAAACCTGCAATCTCGGGTCTGAATGACTACAGGCCTGTCGCTTTGACATCTGTGGTCATGAAGTCCTTTGAACGTCTCGTGCTGGACCACCTCAAGAGTGTCACAGGTCCCCTGCTGGACCCCCTGCAGTTTGCCTACCAAGCGAACAGGTCTGCGGATGATGCAGTCAACATGGGACTGCACTTCATCCTAGAACACCTTGACAGTGCAGGGACCTACGCGAGGATCCTGTTCGTGGACTTCAGCTCAGCGTTCAACACCATCATCCCTGAACTCCTTTCATCCAAGCTTCTCCAGCTCAGCGTCTCACCTGCCATCTGCCAGTGGATTTACAGCTTTCTGACGGGCAGGACACAGCAGGTCAGGCTGGGGGAGGCCACCTCATCCACACGCAGCATCAGCACTGGGGCGCCCCAAGGTTGTGTCCTCTCTCCGCTGCTCTCTCTACATGAACGACTGCACCTCAGCGAACCCGACTGTCAAACTCCTGAAGTTTGCAGATGACACCACTGTCATCGGCCTCATCAAGGACGGTGACGAGTCTGCATATCGACAGGAAGTGGAGCGGCTGGAGCTGTGGTGCGGCCGACACAACCTGGAGCTGAACACGCTCAAGACTGTAGAGATGATCGTGGACTTCAGGAGGCATCCTTCGCCACAGCTGCCCCTCACGTTGTCCAGCTGCCTTGTGTCAACCGTCGAGACCTTCAAGTTCCTGGGAATTACAGTCTCTCAGGACCTGAAGTGGGCGACCAACATCAACTGCGTCCTCAAAAAGGCCCAGCAGAGGATGTACTTCCTGCGGCTTCTGAGAAAGCACGGCCTGCCACTGGAGCTGCTGAGAGAGTTCTACACAGCGGTCATCAAATCAGTCCTGTGTTCTTCCATCACAGTCTGGTTTGGTGCTGCTACAAAAAAGGACAAACTCCGACTGCAACGGACAATCAAAACTGCTGAAAGGATTATCGGTACCCCCCTACCCACCATTGAGGACTTGCACGCTGCCAGAACTAAGACAAGGGGTGCAAAATCCTCTCGGACCCTCCGCACCCCGGTCACCAGCTCTTCCAGCTCCTTCCCTCAGGTAGGCGCTACCGATCAATGCAAACTAGAACTAGTAGACATTCCAACAGCTTCTTCCCTCTTGCGATCAACTTCTTAAACACCTGACCTACAATTCCATTACAACATGCTGGCAATTTTTTGACTTAAGTTCGTTGTCACAATTCTGTGGGGCCAATTATGTATTACTCGTGCACTCACTGTAGTTGTCTCGCCATGCTGCACTATTTGCATATACTGGCCACTCATGCCAGAGTAGCATCTGCTCCATTTGCACACTGATTGAGGAGTATCTGTAACATTTGCACAACCAACATTGTCCCAGATTATGCACAACCAACATTGTCCCAGATTATCGCACTACTAGTCACTTTAAACCGCATACACTCCTTGAAGTCTCAGCGCTCTTTGCACAATGGTCATTGCACCGGACTATTGCAATATTAGTCATTAGAACTGCTCTGAGTGCTAGAGGACTCTGAATCTTTTTGCACAATTGTCAAACAAAACAAAAAAAAAAAAAAATGTACCGGCATTACCAGATAACTAGCAACCCTTTACTGCTCAGTGACTGTTTTCTTTTTTGGTCAATGTCTTTCTGTCTCCAAAGTGTTCTGTAAATTGACTGTCTGTTGTCGTACTAGAGCGGCTCCAACTACCGGAGACAAATTCCTTGTGTGTTTTTTGGACATACTTGGCAAATAAAGATGATTCTGACAAGACAAGACTCAGACTTTTACTGAATAATGATTCGCTGAAGCGCTTCAGCAACACACACACATCCTGTACGTGGGTAAGCAATGCTGTACATCTATGGATGCAGATTCACCATGCTTTATGCATCCCTGCTCATTTTTGTGCATCCCAGAGATCCCTGTAAATGTTTTTTTTTTTTTTTTTTTTAATAATTTTTTGAATTGGTTTGTTATGTGTTCATGTGTGACGGGGAAAAGAAGCTGTAATGTTTTTTATGTTTCCCAGTGTTAAAAAAAGGGTTTGTGCTGTGATGACAAATACGTCTGTCAGATGCCTATTTCTGCTGCATCAAGGAGTTAATGTTTTCCTTAAACTTCGAAGTTTCCCATCGAGGTAAGAAGAAAGATAAAAAAGACTTTGAAATTACAGTTTCTTCTGCAGTTTATTTAGGGATAAAGTTTGGAGTTAGTTAGACCTTTCAACAAGAGCGGCTGAGGCAACAGATTCAAAGAGACGCAGTGATGAAAGAGTGAGACACAGCCACGTCAAACAGATTTTTTCATTCAATAAGCCTCGCATGAGCATACATTCACCTGAATCACTACAAAAGATTTACAAACAACACCAGTGTTCTGCGTTACTTGTGAGTTATTTCTCTAAAACAACTACGGAAATCCAAAGTATGACATTCTCCTTTAATGTATTTGTGGCTGTTACCATAATAACTAATAAGATGGGAAAATAACAAGTAGGTAGGTAGGTAGGCATGGGTATCAGCTTCTGTGAGCAAAAATATCACGATATTTCAATTACAGCTTTAAAATGTACTATTTTAGAAATATCTGGGTAAATACATTTTCCCCATTGAACACACTCTGTAGGTACACTGGGAAATGTAAAGAGAAAATAAAAAAAATAAAAATTCTAAATAAAATCAAAATGTAGTATAGCAGTAAAAGTACTTATTTGTGAGAAAATGTGTAGCGACTTCTCTGCTCTTCACCACTTTGATAAGTAACATCAGAATCGAAACAAATGTCCTCGTGTGGGTTAATCATGCTAGTTAGCGAGTTATCTGCCTCAGTAGCAGGTCTATAGTATATATTTCATAAATTGTAGACACGCTAACTCTTATAGGTGGTTACAAATGTTAATTTCAATACAGCGTTGTGGGCATAGCCTATATTAATGTTACCTTAAAATGTGTGATTGAGTGATGGGTGGCGCTCTCATAATTGTCATCTGGCTCACTGACTGCTCCCACCACCAACAGGAGAAGAAAAAAAAAAGCTCACACCACCGGTGGATGGTTTTAGCACTAAGCGCAACTGACTTAAAAACCACAGGATATCTCGAAACTCGCCCATACCTATAGGTACTGTAGGTCGGTAGTTAAGTAGGTAGGTACATTTTGTCGAAATTGTGACATTGAAACAGTGATATTGTACACATACAAAATACATAAACACAACATTTTACAGTTAATACAGGAAAAAGAATCAAACGAATGTAACCAATTTTAAATATAAATACAAGTAAAAAATATATATATTAAAAGCAATCCAGTCTTACTGGCATTCCTGCCTAAACAAATGGTTTTAATGACATTTGAAAACGGCCTCTGACGAGGCAGCTTTTAGGTGGAAAGGAAGTGCATTCCACAATGTGGGGGCAACAGACTCCAAGGCCTTTTGGGATTTTTAATTTCGTGTGAGGGACATTAACTAAAAAGACAGTCAACAGATGTAATAGGACAATAAAATGACAAAGAAATCCAGCAAGTACGGAGGAGCCTATTGAGGGCTCTTTTAAGTGACTGTTAACAATTTCTAATGAATCCTAAAATAAATAGGGAGCGGGTCCAAAGATGACAAAATGGAAATGATGTAGCTGAACCCATGGGGTCTGGACAAAAGCCGGATACGGTCTAATGACGTTTTCTTGGAACAGGTGAAGAGAGAATTTTAATAGTACAATTGCCTTAATAGACCTACTGTATATGTATTTTGTCAAATAATCTTAATTCTCAACATCTGGCCTGGAGTGAACTGA
This sequence comes from Phyllopteryx taeniolatus, assembly GCF_024500385.1. Classification (NCBI taxonomy): domain Eukaryota; kingdom Metazoa; phylum Chordata; class Actinopteri; order Syngnathiformes; family Syngnathidae; genus Phyllopteryx; species Phyllopteryx taeniolatus. Next base: position 9,334,514 of record NC_084509.1, read on the forward strand.
AAACAAAATAGAAAAGTTTGTGTTTGATGGCGAATCATCAAGCGTTTCCAAGTTCCGCCTACACTTTATGATGCAAACTCACACCTTTTTTGTAATTTATCATTGCCGCTGGAGTGACGACTGCCATCCACACACGTAACGTACAAATCTAGATAAACCGATCAGGAGTTGCCCTCTCGTGTATGTTCAGTTCTGCAATGCATACAAGGAAGGTATACATGCATTAATAGCAAGGTTACGTACGGGTGACCAGGGAGGCTTTTTGTACCTCTTTTCCTTTTGAAGCCTTGTCAGTTTTAAGACATCGCAGCCCTTTAATGTGCAACCACGGGCGAGCAACTATTTCTTTGAGATGAAAGCACAGAACTTCCATCAAAGAGCAGAAAATATGAAAATATGTTTGTAAGGGAGGTAGTGGTGCCACATGTATTACAGCCCAACTCAGCGTGAGCCGGTCGATTAGGTTAACGAACGGCTTCAACGGCGCCCGCGTCTTGACTGAGCGGGCGTGTCGCCGGGTTTGACGGAGTGCTTGTGTGTTCTGCCACCCTAATGAGCTTTACAGTACGTGTCGGCAGCTGATTGGTATGCGGCACATGCCCGCTTGATTGCTGGCCTGCGCACGTTCGCCCCCTGCGGTCCCGCGACTCCTCTGATTTGGATGCGTTTAGCCCGTATTTGACATCATTATGCAAACCTGCATTATCGCTAGATTGTGTATGAGATGTTTTGGATTGATGGAATTGACACTGTAATTTAATTTAAAATAAAAAATCGGTGCCGCTTCCTGCAGGACTCTGGAATTCAAAGCAGTGTGGGGAAATGTAAGCAGATTGCTTTTTTGAATTGCTATGTGTGCGATTATTTTGACTGGAGTCAATGGACCTGAAATGACACAGAAAAACAAATATCCTCATGTCATTATGTTTTATTAGGGCCCTCGACAGCAGAATATTTATTTATTTATTTTATTTAATAATCCCCTAATACTGCAGCAAAAAGCAGCCAAGTCTCAAAGTGGACTTACCAATGAAGTGTGCTGCCTTTCATCTTGTTGACAAATCAACTGTGAGAAGCAGTTCTGCAGGGCTGGGAGTAACGGCAAAGAGCAGCGAGGGGCTGTGTTGAGGTGCACTCCAGTAAGCCGAGGGATGAAAACCTCCTCTGATGCTGATCCGGAGCAGCACCGACAGAGCCGTGATCTTCCTCAAACAGACAGACTCCATGACACGCCATGTTGGGTGTCAAGCAAACCAGTGTCAGACAATACTGTCTCTCTCTCTCTGACCCTACCAGCTCTGTGCACATTAATACATCTGCACTGTGGGTAAACATGAAGTTTGCATACAGACAGGAAGTAAACAACAAAATGTGCCTTAGGGCCGTAGCTACCAGCCTTTGTGCTGTGAGAAATCACCAGGTGTGCTGTGGCCTGAAAAGGGCTGGGCAGTTAATTGAAATTTAATCGTGATTTCAATTTTGGCTTCTCACGATCATAAAAACATTAAACTAGAAGAAAAAGTGTGTGTATGCTTCCTCCTGAGTTTTAAAACCACCCTGAAGACACCATTGTATGACATACTGTATGTTATTCTGCCCTCCCTGAGCGTGCTTTAAGCTATTGAAACTACCGTTGGAGTGTACTCTAAAACTCATCATGCAACAACAAAAATACACAGATTGTATATTTAAATACAACGCACAGCTTCGTTTCTGAAAATCGCCAGCTTAATTCTAGAACACAATGAAAAATCATGTTAACGGGCTATCAAAAAATAGCATTAGAAGTCATGGCTCACTCGAGTGGTTTACTGTATCTTCAGTTAACAAATATTCAAACACAAACTCTGTAACATACAGACAGTTAATATAACAATACTCACAGGCATATGTTGTTCCAAATCTGTGTTAAACGAGTTATATCAACACAGTTCAATCGTTACTTTCTTCTTCTGCTCTTTATCTTAACATAAGTGTCCATCACTATGCATGCACCACACTGCCCCTAAGAGGCCAAAGCACACACAGCAGGAACAGCAGGTATTTATTTTTACCTATAGTTTTTTTTTGCCAGTATTCTAATATATTATGATTTTGGTTGGTCCTAATTTGTTTTCTGGTTGTTCTTTTAACTTATATTGAAAGTTGAGTCTTGGTAGTTCTATAAATATTTCTAATCGTGATTTCAATATCGGCGGCACGGTGACCGACTGGTTAGAGCATCTGCCTCACAGTTCTGAGGAGCGCGGGGTTCAATCCCCGGTCCCGCTTGTGTGGAGTTTGCATGTTCTCCCTGTGCCTGCCTGGCTTTTCTCCGGGCACTCCGGTTTCCTCCCACATCCCAAAAAACATGCATGCTAGGTTATTTGGCAACTCTAAATTGCCCCTAGGTGTGAATGTGAGTGTGAATGGTTGTTTGTTTGTATGTGCCCAGCGATTGGCTGGCAACCAGTTCAGGGTGTACCCCGCCTCCTGCCCGATGATAACTGGGATGGGCTCCAGCACGCCCACGACCCTACTGAGGAGAAGTGGCTCAGAAAATGGATGGATGGATGGATTTCAATATCAATCAAAATAATCAAATAACACACATGGATTTGTTAAAAAAAAAAAAAAAAAGCAGAAGTTGCACTACGACAAATACGTCGTTATTTTAACAGTTAAGGAAGAATATATGCCTGTGAGTATTGTTATGTCATTGTTTTGTTTATGTTGCTGCGGCATTTCTGTTTGAATATTCATTTTATAAAGGTTTATAAGGAGAGATTGCTATTCGTTGGGCCATCTACAGCGTTTTTCATTGTTTATTGGGGTGAAGCTAGCAGAGACAAAGCTATGTGTTTGTCTTTGGCTGTCGTAGTATCAGAGAGTTTACGAGTCCTAGTGTGAGTACAGATGTACAGTATCGACGCCCTAGTAAAATACAATGTGTACCCTGGCTCAGTAAAGGTTGGGAAACACTGCCTTGGGGTGTACCCACACGAGGACATTTCAACTGTGCTGTAGGCTACTTCCCTCACCTTTTTCTGTCACCGACCTGTCCTGTGCTTACGTCAACTTTCCTGACTCTCGATTATTTGTAATCGTTCTGTTTATTTCTACCGTACAAAGTGTAGGCTAGGAGTGATGGCATTAATCGTGATCGTACATTGGTCACGTACAAATGTCTGTGTGGTTTATTTCTTGTTTATTTCAATTGTGTAAGGTCCATCCATCCATTTTCTGAGCCGCTTCTCCTCACTAGGGTCGCGGGCGTGCTGGAGCCTATCCCAGCTGTCATCGGGCAGGAGGCGGGGTACACCCTGAACTGGTTCCCAGCCAATCGCAGGGCACATACAAACAAGCAACCATTCGCACTCACATGCACACCTACGGGCAATTTAGAGTCTCCAATTAATGCATGTTTTTGGGATGTGGGAGGAAACCGGAGTGCCCGGAGAAAACCCATGCAGGCACGGTGAGAACATGCAAACTCCACACAGGCGGGGCCGGGATTGAACCCCAGTCCTCAGAACTGTGAGGCTGACGCTCTAACCAGTCGCCCACCGTGCCGCCTGTGCAAGGTCTAGTTATCATAAATCATGAGCACATTCATTGTGTGATAGTGTATGTGCTTGTGCGTGACTGAAAGTGCTGTGGACTTTTTTGTTTTTTAAATTATTTTTATTTTATTTTTAACTCTATGGACTATTTCTAGTCTTTTTTGTTTTGTTTTTTAGTATAGTATTTCTATTGTGCAAGGTGGGGGTGAGCTTAAATAACTGACAAGAGGAGCCATCACATATAGTGTATGAGTTGTACATTGCACGTGTATGTGCCCGAGCATGCCATGGACATTCTTTACTAACAGTGATACCTTGATTTGATTGCCGAGTGCCCCAATTTATGATTTATTTATAATGCGAGCGGTCGATTGGTCTTTTTTTGGTTTTGTTTTCCAGTTCAGTTAATCAATCAATCAAATCTTTATTTATAAAGCTTAAACACTAAGTGTTTTAAAAAACAGATAATAAAAGACAAAAACAAATAAAACTAATGTTGCAAGCCAAAATCTGATTTGCAAGAGATCTTCGGATACGCCACCGCTCGAGTGAATTGGGGGAAAAAAAAAAAAAAAAAAAGACTTGCATATGTACTTTCAGCCGTTCATTGAATGGCTCAAACAGTCAAACACACAAATGCAAAATTAAAATACTCATGAGGAGCATGGAGTAGACGCTAACACTGAACTAACCACGTGACTGCAGTCTCTGACATCACTCATTAGTCCACAGCCCTTAAAGGCACATGACACATGAATGCACTTCAGTTTATCTCTGACTTTCAGTATAATTTCACTATAAAAAAAGTTAATTTATTGATATTGCCTTTTATTGTTTTCATTACGATTTCGATTTGTTTTTCAATGCAGTGCTATTTTTTTTTTAATTAAAAACGTAATAAAAATTGTATTTTTTGGGTGGCTCCAACGGATTAATTATTGTGCAAAGTGCCTGTGGTTATCATTTTAAGTAGCAAGAGGAGCAATTTTATCCATATGATTTGATGAATTATTGAAAGGAGTGTTTAATAAAAAACAGTAGTCTGGGTTTTGGTCTGCCCCTCTGTCATGTTTCTTTAAGACCATTTCTGTTTGGCGCAGTTAGAGGCCTGAAATGTATTTAAAACTTTGGCCGTTCATTATTCACATATGTAATCCCAAAATTATATACAGTATGATATAGAATAAGAAAATGCATAATAGGCCCATTTAAAAGCTTCTAATTTTAATAATTCAATGATAATTCACTGTGTGTTCAGTGAGAGCGATTCGCATTACATGCAGTCATTTGTCATGTCCATTGTTAATATAAAATATTGATCAATAGGTAGCTTTAAGCAGAGGATCTTCCATCACTGTGGACAAACTGCATTATTCATGTTGTCAGGGAAAGCGCATTGTGTTCATATCACACAGATGTCGACACACCGCCTTGTTATCTTTTGCTGGGAGAACAGTTGTTTGTTTTGATCACACGCTGTTTTCCAACTGAAGGTATAGGCCTGCCTCGTCGCAAATACTGTATGAGCGCGCCGGTCGTTTGGGCTCCGGGGTGGTCTGCTTGATTGGCGAAGGGACTTTGATGTGACGGAGCCAGATCTGACGCTGTGATGTGGAGCTCGACACAGATGATGACATTCTGTGGGTTTGCATCAGAAGACTTGGCACGTACAACAAAAAAACGCAGCACGACGTCTCGGCCTGCACGCCTCCCCGTCCTCAACACTGTCATCCTCGTCTCACAAACAAACAAATGGACTCCTGTTGGAATAAACACGGCCGGGTTGACTGTAAATTGACAGTGCGATGCATGCTAACCGTGCCGCTCCAAAAGTAGTTACAGAGGTGTCATGGGTCTTTGGCGAAGATGTAAAAACGCCATTACACTTTTGAACTGTGCAAATTGCTCCAGCCCACTGGGACCATCAGAGTCACGTGTGCTTCTTCTTCTCTTCCTTTCGGCTTCTCCCTTTAGGGGTCGCCACAGCGCGTCATCCTTTTCCATGTAAGCCTATGTCCTGCATCCTCCTCTCGAACACTAACTGCCCTCATGTCACAACATCCATCAACCTTCTCTTTGGTCTTCCTCTAGCTCTCTTGCCTGGCAGCTCCATCCTCATCATCCTTCTACCAATATACAGACTCTCTCTCCTCTGGACGTGTCCAAACCATCAAAGTCTGCTCTCTCTAACTTTGTCTCCAAAACATCGAACCTTGGCTTTCCCTCTGATGAGCTTATTTCTAATTTTATCCAACCCGGTCACTCCGAGAGCGAACCTCAACATCTTCATTTCCGCCACCTCCAGCTCTGCTTCCTGTTGTCTCTTCAGTGCCACTGTCTCTAATCCGTACATCATGGCTGGCCTCACCGCTGTTTTATAAACTGTGCCCTTCATCCTAGCAGAGACTCTTCTGTCACGTAACACACCTGACACCGTGCTCCACCCGTTCCAACCTGCTTGGACCCGTTTCTTCACTTCCTGACCACACTCACCATTGCTCTGGACGGTTGACCCCAAGTATTTAAAGTCCTCCACCCTTGCCATCTCTTCTCCCTGTAGCCTCACTCTTCCCCCACCACCCTTCTCATTCATGCACATATATTCTGTTTTACTTCAGCTAATCTTCGTTCCTTTGCTTTCCAGTGCATGCCTCCATCTTTCTAACAGTTCCTCAACCTGCTCCCTGCTTTCACTGCAGATCACAATGTCATCTGAAAACATCATGGTCCACAGGGATTGCAGTCGAACCTCATCTGTCAGCCTATCCATCACCACTGCAAACAGAAAGGGGCTTAGGGCTGATACCTGATGCAGTCCCACCTCCACCTTAAATTTGTCTGTCACACCTACAGCACACCTCACCGCTGTTCTGCTACCCTCGTACATGTCCTGTATTATTCTAACATACTTCTCTGCCACTCCAGACTTCCGCATGCAGTACCACAGTTCCTCTCTGGGTACTCTGTCATAGGCTTACTCTAGATCTACAAAGACACAATGTAGCTCCTTCTGACCTTCTCTGTACTTTTCCATCAACATCCTCAAGGCAAATAATGCATCTGTGGTACTCTTTCTAGGCATGAAACCATACTGTTGCTCGCAAATACTCACTTCTGTCCTGATTCTAGCCCCCACTACTCTTTCCCATAACGTCATTGTGTGGCTCATCAACTTTATTTCTCTATAGGTTACTTTGGCTGATATAAGCTTATCACAAACCTAAGAGTAAACAGGAGGTGGACAAAGGAGTCTGGACAAACTGATCACACGGATGTAGGAACAAGGCTGCTTTGCTTTCTTGTTTATAAAACGGTGTAGCAGTGTTTCCCCAACCGTTTTTGAGCCAAGGCACACATTTTACATTAAAAAAATCTCATGGCACACCCCCAAACAAAAATGTTACATAAAGTACAGTAGATACTGTCTTGCCGTTCATTGCGGGGAAAACCTTTTCCTGTATAGTCGTACCAGTCCCACATGCTTGAAACACATTTAAACTTACTAAAATATCATGCACGTATTTGAAAAGACACAAAAATGCAAGGATTAAATGTAGAGAAAATACCCTTCATATTGCAATGTCTGTGCATTACATACTGTATGTGCCTTTAAAAGGGGGGGCCTAGTGAGTTGAAAAGTGCATTGGTGACTGTTTTCCCACATGTGACGGAAGTACTTTAAGTATGCTGTAAAAACACATGAAACGATTGCAATAAACAGCAGATTTACACTATATAGTGAGGATTTTTGTGAGAGACAAACAGATATACCTTACACAAAAAAGTCTGCACCCAAAATTTAGAACTGAGGAAGCCTTTTGGATTAAAGGCAAAATCTATTCAACAAATGCATCGGCAACTGCAGATCTGCTTTCCCACAACAGACAGATATGTATGTACCACAGAAAAATCTGCAATATAGCAGGTACGCAAATGATCATGCGCAATATAGTCGAGGAACACTGTATAATAATGGATTTCAGCCTTTAGCCCACCTGTGACTAGGCATTATGGCTTCCTTATTGCTCTATAACTTCTGTTTGTAGAAGAAAGTTTCTCTACCCTATTCTCTCCTGTATGTCTTCTCCACTTCCCAGTAATCTCCTACAAATAACAATCTTATTTCCTTCGACTTTCTCAAACTTCGAGTGAAATATGGTGGCCTTCAAGAGCCACAAAGGTAATAAAATTCACTTACCTTGTGTTAGTTGTGGTCATTAGAAAATTCAGCTCCCTGCTGTTCAGCAAGCACCTTTTTTTAGGTTAGCTTTAATGCATTCAACACACCAATAAGCAAATGTGCTTTCTGCAGACCGTCAACTCACTGGCGCACTGAAAACATTGGAAATAAAATGGAATGGAATTTATGGACATGGCAACACGAAGACGAATAGGGTCTCGCACAAGAGAACTCGCAGCAGTATAAGTTGTTCACATGGGTCTGATTTAATAAAGGTTCGTGTCTGCAAAAATGGGCGCAAAGATTGGGTCAGCCAAACTAGCAAAATTGTAGCAAAGTAAATTTTCCGCGCTCTGGGAGGAGTAGATGCAAATGGATTAATTCAGCATGTGCAGTGTGATTTATCAAACCTGAGATGAATTGTGGTAGCTGAGCTTTTGTCTTTAAATACTGCTACTAAAAGGCAGGTTCAAACGATTACTGTGGCGAAGTGGAAGCGCAGACAAAATGAGGGGTAACGAGGAGAACGGATCTTTTTCGCTCGTCTAAACATTTTTCCAGAAAGTAAAATTATTGCAACATATACTGTAGTCTATTCAGCACTCCTGATTTAGAGCTTCTGATTGATATAAGGGCTGACTTGGAGCCAGTCACAAGAAGGAGTCATGTCATGACACCCATGACAAAACTTCTTTTGGCTCCACATTTTCATGCGTCTGGGTTAGTTCGGCTCACTGTGTCACTCTCACAGAGCAGTTTTTTTGGGTATGCTGTCCAAAGTTTTAAAGACAATGTTATACAGGATTGGCATCCATCCATCCATCCATCCATTTTCTGAGCCGCTTCTCCTCTCTAGGTTCGCGGGCGGGCTGGAGCCCTATCCCAGCTGTCATCGGGCAGGTGGCGAGGTACACCCTGAACTGGTTGCCAGCCAATCGCAGGGCACATACAAACAAACAACCATTTGCACTCACAGTCACACCTACGGGCAATTTAGAGTCTCCAATTAATGCATGTTTTTGGGATGTGGGAGGAAACCAGAGTGCCCGGAGAAAACCCACGTAGGCACGGGGAGAACATACAAACTCCACACACACGGGCCGGGGATTGAACCCCGCTCCTCAGAACTGTGAGGCTGACGCTCTAACCAGTCGCCCACCGTGCTGCCACAGGATTGGCAGATACGTCCAATTCCAACACACTCGGAGTGAGTAAAATCAAAGATACATGGCTTTTGTGCCTTCACTGGAATCCCCCAAATTATCGTAGCAATTTTTTTTTTCTGTAATTCAGTAATATGTTTGGTTTCTTCTTTCACTAACACTTCCATTTCCCATCACTTAAAAACGTTTTGCACTGATGGTGCTCTCCTAAATTTTCCATGGTGAAAACTCTCAGATCTACCTAATGCCACCACTTTTACACTTGGTTCCAATAGCTGGAGCAATCTGTTATTTTGAGTGAAGTGACCGTCCGCTGTTTAGGATCTTAGTAAATCAGGTCCCAGATTCCAAATTAAATCCAGACGCCGCCTGCTATTTCTACATGTGCTCAGCCTTTAATCTCCTGGGATGCATGTTGAGAATCCTCCAGGAAACACAAGGCTACCTTGTCCACTGGTACAGATGTGACTGAAGACCACAGCAAGCCTCTCCGTCACTGAGGCTAATTGGAATCCAAATATAGCATATTAAACATGCGCTTTGCCCACACTACCGGTCGCCATGGTTATATACCTCCTTGGGGGGGCTGAGTCTGATTGCCAACACCAGTCTCACTCATTGTAATGGTGCTCTTCTTCCCTCTCCCTCCCCTCCTGAAGTCTTCGTGGGTAACAGGCAGTCCCCGCGGAGGGCGGACTGACAGGTAGGAAGTGATCAAAGAGGCCTTTTCCCAGTGTTTCATGTCGGCCTTGGAGAGTCGCATCTTCTCTGCCGCTTCTTTTAATGGGCTCGTGATGGCTCCCTCGCCCAAAACACACGTGCATACCCATCACGTTTGACAGCTGCTAACGCACCTCTCTGATTCAGTCGGTGCTTTCACCTGCCACAACCACACTAAACGCTGAACTTTCTCCGCGTGCGTCCCGACTATTGAGTCTTGCCAAAACTGTCATTTGAGCTGCATCCCACATCCGTAAATATCACCTCTCTACAGGGGATAAGACAGGCAAAGCCACCCAGTCAGGCTGTCTGTCGGTTTACCCTCGCCAACCTCAAACCTCGTAAGCCAGACTATCTCTTCAACTCAAGTGCTTATCCCGCCCGCGTATCTCAGCCTCCATCTTGTGTCCACAATGGCCGATGGCCGTATGGTCTCCTTGTACTCCCTCACCTGATCTCTTCAGCCTGTTCAGTCAATCTGATCCTGATAGTGTTTGAGAGGGGCCACATCTCATTTTGGTTGGGATGGTTTATTTTTTTCTTTCCTGGAATGAAGTGAGGTTGAGGCTCGCTCTCAACGGTAGATTAAAACTTCAAGGCCATCTGAGGATCTTTACACTCGAATTTGTCATACCGCCATTACAAGTGCAACTGTGTGTTTGTGCATGTAGCCGCTGCTGTCCGAATTAATACATGATGGTTCGATTGCCAATTGGCCGACCAAAGGCTTGTGTGATTGCTTTAAATTATCTAGTAATTAACCAATGTTAAGCACAGTGAATTAGGTAATCAAATAAGCTGATTGAAAGCTGCTCAGCCAAGTATGTAGATCTCATTAAATCATATTATCAAACACATAGCCCTCTAAGAGTGCCTTCTCACATATAGTTGGCTTTATTTTGTCCCAATCAGTTGATGGATTTATTGTATAAACAATGTCCACTGTAAAAATTAAAAGCGTACCAAAACTCTCTTCCCTTATTGTTCACAAGAATGTAAACAGGAAGGAAGGTCTGCTGTACGGACTAGCAAGGGACTGTGATTGCCTGGCTTTACAGGCTTTACCCGCCTCTCGCCGAAAGTCCACTGGGATACTTGTGTTACCTGCTACCCTAATGAGGATGAATACAACATTTAAAAAATAAAAAATAAATGGAGCAAAAATGGCCTTCGTTGATAACTTTTTAAATTATGAATACAATCTCGCAGGCTACAGTACAACACAGCAAGAGGTCAGTGCAGGTGCTCGCTGCTAATATGCTAAACCAAAGAGGTGTCCATCATGACAACGGTCTCATCTGTTTACACGTCACACTTATTGTGTATTGCGTGATAAAACTCAAATTTACAAAACAATTTTGGATTTCCCAAATGCTGTCTATTATATATTGTTATTTTTACGAACTAATAACACAAAACTGATGTAAATATGCCATAAAGAGTTGGTGTCACTGTGAACCGCCACCTTTTTGCTGAAAAATTCACCTCGTGCTTTCTTTAATACTCTAACATACTACAAGATGGTGCCAAAGCCTAATAGAAAAGTAGTAAATCGGTGTCAAGGAAGTCTTTTTGAAATGATACTTCTTAACTGAAAGACGAGAATCATTGTTTGTTGGGGAGGAGCTACATTTAGGCTGGATTGTTAGCGTAAATTACGGAGAGTCTTGCAACGTGTATGCCTTTGCTCTGCTGAATGGTTAATAGAAAGCTCAAGCTAATAAACAAACATAATTGCTTGAGAATTGGCATTTTCTACCGATCGCCAAGGCAATATACTACATGCACAATTTTGGTGCATTATTTTTTTTTTTATCAAATCATTTGTAAGCCATTTATTTTTAAGAGTAATGACATAAACTGAGTTTGAAATTATGTTTAAGGGATTTGGGATCATAGTTTGTGTCCCGAAGATAGAAGGGATAGGCTCCAGCACGTCCGCAACCCAAGTGAGGATAAGCGGTAAAGAAAATGGATGGATGGACATTTCAGTTTCATATATATATATTTTTTTATTTTAAAAAAGTGTGAGTCAATATATACTGGTATCTTATTCCTATAAAGATTTAACTAGAAATATAAACATCTTTAGGGGGTGTCAATTATTCGTGTTCTTTTGACAATTTCGGCAGGGCTCAGTCCCTTTCACCTGTGAACAGTAGAATTTCACTGTTATTTATCAGCCCACAACTGACCCTTTCTCTAGAATTGCAGCTGATTCCCTTGCAAGTCAACAGAATTCCTGACAGTGTGTCGGGATGAGGAACCGAGAAATCTACCAAAATGACTGATAGCCGTTTGTTTTCCTTGCTTAATACAACATAAACTGGGCGGCCTATTCATCACCTGAGAGAAGGCTGCTTTTCCACCGCTCAAAAATATTTCATTTTCCGCCAGCGTGAGGAGCCAAGCGCTAATGTTAAATATGCACGCAGGTCCAGTCTAAATGATGTGGCCATTGGCACGCTGTAGGAGTACACTCTATGGAAGGGAGGAAATGTCAAACTGAATAAATGAAAGCAGGGAAGTCGTAGATTACCGTGACCATTTGAATTTACCGTTGGTGCCATTTTGTGCTGGGGATAGGCGCTCATAGAAACGTGCCTTAATCGTTGATCAAGAAAAAAATTGAATATATTATTATATTTTGTTTTGCTTTTTAAGTAGTAGATGGTAAAAAATTCCATCCATCCATCCATTTTCTGAGCCGCTTCTCCTCACTAGGGTCGCGGGCGTGCTGGAGCCTATCCCAGCTGTCATCGGGCAGGAGGCGGGGTACACCCTGAACTGGTTGCCAGCCAATCGCAGGGCACATCGAAACAAACAACCATTCGCACTCACAGTCATGCCTACGGGCAATTTAGAGTCTCCAATTAATGCATGTTTTTGGGATGTGGGAGGAAACCGGAGTGCCCGGAGAAAACCCACGCAGGCACGGGGAGAACATGCAAACTCCACACAGGCGGGGACGGGGATTGAACCCCGCACCTCAGAACTGTGAGGCTGACGCTCTAACCAGTCGGCCACCGTGCCGCTGGTAAAAAAATTACCAAATAAAATGTGTTTATTGTCTTTATCTTTTTTGGGATGTACTGTATTATGAAATTATTTTGTGTTTAGTTTCATTTAATATGATTTTACTGTTGGAAACTGTTATTTTTTTTTATTCTTTCTTTTTTTTGGGAGTGGGGAAATATTTTGGTGAGATACAAAATGTACAATATTTATTTTAATTTTACAAGATGTAACACTTTTTCTATTCAAAAGATGACACCCCTTAAAAATGTTTGTATTTCAAGGTAAATCTTTATACGAATAAGATACCGGGATTTATTGACTCACACTTTAAAAAAAATAAGAGTGCCCGGAGAAAACCCACGCAGGGCACTCTTATTTAGGGAGAACATGCAAACTCCACACAGGCCATAGAACTGTAAGGCAGATGTGCTAACCAGTCGCCCGCCGGGAAACTGAAATGTACAATATTTATTTTAATTAAATTTAATTAAAGATATAACACTGGTAAAATGAAAAAAGAACGTTTTTATTAAAAAAATACAATACATTTTTTACATAAATTTAAAAAGCTGAATTTCACACAATATAAAATTGTTTAAATTTAAAAATGTGAAAAAGTGGATTTTCCACCGTTGAATGTTACAATCTAATAATATAATCGATTTTTAGCAACATTATTTTAACTAAAAAAGAAGAATCACCTTTATTGTCATGAACATGCATACACATTTTTTTCTCTGCATTTTACCCATCGCAGTGAACACATACATGTTAGTGGAACACACTGGAGCAGGGGGCAGCTGAAGCGTCCGGGGAGCATTTCGGGGTATCAGTGTCTTGCTCAAGGACACCACAGCCGTGAGTCCGGGGGATGTTGGAGGATGGTCCAGTTGGGGTCTTGAACCTAGGTCCCGCACAGTGGCAGGGGATGATCTTAACCATTGGGCCACGGCTGCCCAAAAAAAGTTGAATGACAAGATTTCACCACCAACCAACACAAAGCTGAAATAACAGAATTAAGATCTAGAAGAAAAGATCTTCCCCAACTAAGCTCCAGTAATAGTTCGTTCCCACAGAGCAGAGAGAATATTGTATGCCTGTGAGTATTGTTGTATGCTTTATTTGTATGTTCCGTGTGTGTTAAAGTAGCACTGGTTTAAAGATTTCTATTTACCATAACTCTGTAATTTCTGTCAGCACGTCTATAGCATTATATGTTAGCATTAAGGTAGCAGACTTTCATTAGACAAAATTGCATGGCTTGGTTGAACATTTTGATGTTTAAATACGCAGTGTTTAATTATCTGGTATTTTATGTTAGTTTTACAATACATTTCATCTGGGAGTGACAAATAAACAGCTTGAAGCAAGCACACGTTGCCTCATTTGGAGAACTGTGAGAACAGGCGCTAAGGAGTACTTTAACAAGTGTGTTAAAATACATTTGTGTTGATGTGTTATAAGCATGTGGGGGGTACAATTCTTTTTATATGCTGTCTCTACATTGCAGATTTTCACCTATTGCAGGGGGATCCAGAACAGATCCCCAGCGACAAATGTGGGGTTACTTGATTGATGACGCTCATACTTGTTTTGTTCCGCCACTTCAAACAGATCTCTATTATAATTAATACGTTCAGTCATGTTTGCACATTTCTATTCGTCGCTTCATTTTTGGACTGTTAACAGGAGACTATTCTTGAATAGTTCACGTTTGGGGGCCCAAATAAAAGAGGACTCCGCTCTGAACGTCGATGTGTCGCCAGCTCTTTGTGACACGCCGGATCAATACGAATCGCGGTTAACAGTTTGATTCGCATCGACCTCTAGACATCAGTCTACTGTGTCGGACCGTGACACGTCGCCGTCGTCGTCACCACCGCCGAGAGATTGTTTTCCAGACATTTATAAGGTCGCCCTGCCGTGGTATCAGCAAGCACAGTGGCGGGAAAAGGGCAGCGTATAATAGAAAGGACTGGCTGGAGGGACTCCAGAAGAGCGCATCATGGGGATGGGATGAAGGCTGGGGGGATGTTAAATGGCTTTGTATTGATAGACACACACACACACACACACACGCGTACTGTATAAAGGGATGTCAGGGACAAAATTCAGACACGCACTACTTAAAAACACATTTGAAAAATTCACATCGTACTTGAAAAACTCTCACACTCTTCTGAATTTTTTCCCCCTCGCACTACTAAAACGCTCATCATGCACACTGAAACATACACTACTGGAAATCTTTTTGCTCACAAAATGCTCACATTTACTCCGAAAACAACACTACTACTACTGAAATGCTCGCTCACATACATTAGAATCAATCACATGCTACTGAAATACTGTTCACACACTACTGATTTTTTCCCCCCAGTTCACACTGCTAAAATGCCCTCATACACACAACTGAAACGCTGTCAAAGACACAACTGAAACACTTACACTGAATTTTTTTTGGGTCGCTCAATCTACTAAAATGCTGTCATACATACAAGTGAAACACACGCACACTCCTGAAAATCTTTTGTCCACATACACTGCTCAAATGCTCTGATATTAACAACTCAATCACTTTCACATGCACTGATGAAATGATCTCACACATGAATGATTTATTTTTTTCTGCTCACTTAAACTACTAAAAACGCTCTTATAGACACTGCACATTTTAATTTTTGCTCACACACAAACTGCAATGTTTTTCTCTTACACACAATACTGAAACCCTCACACACCCTAATAAAAGACTGACACAAAATGTATTTTTGTTCCACTCACACTGCTAAAGCACTCTCATACACAGAGCTGAATTTCAGTTGTGCACACAGACTTTTGAAACACACTCACCACTCATTTATTTTGCTCACTCACTACTGACATGCTCTCACACACACTACTACAGTCTTACTTACAAGGCTTTGACACGCAATACAGATTAATGACATCTCTCTAACACACTATTGAATTTTTTGGTTTGTTTACACAGACTACTGAAAGACTCACACACACACACAATTGAATCACTCGCCCACCCAGTATTGAAACACTCTCACACACTCAATTGATTTTTTTTCACTCAAACACGCTCTCACACATGCTAGTGAAACGCTTTCAAACACAGTACTGAAACCCTCTCATATATGTTTCATGTTTCAGTAGTGTGTTAGAGTGTTTCAGTAGTTTGTGTGAGAGGTAAATGATGTCCCTGACGGCCCCTCATAAACACCTGCTAACATTGACACACACTTTTCCTCCCGCAGTCTGACTAATGAGGCCTGAGGGCAGAGATGGTTCCATCAAGGAAGTCAACACCCCACCGCCACCGCGCTTCCCTCCCCTTCCATTCGCTTTCCGGGCTCTCCAACATGCACTTGATTGATAGCAGCGATTTGACTGAGAAAAAGGGAAATGGGAAATTGAAAAATGGTGTGGGAAGATTGGAAACAACGTGCTGATTATAAACCGGGCGAGGAAACAAAAGGCCTCCCCTTTGTCTCTCTTCTCGTCTTTGGCGGTAGTGGCGAGGCAGCAGGTGTGTGTCACACAGGTGCCTGATTGAGCTGCACAAAAAGACATTACGAGAGCAAACAAATGGACGTGGTTAGCGTCCCTGGATGCGTTTTGGGCTGATAGAGGTGATTATGAGCATATGAGCAGAGGCGGCACAGAGAATGGGCACAGGTGGCGGAAGGAGGAGGAGGAGGAGAAGAGTTGTTAGTGTCATGATGATATTAACCCATCCTTACAATTAACCATGTGCATTTAATGTCTTGTAGTGAGTGTTGCCAGTACAGGAATGTTTCATTTTGCAGTAATTTAGGCATCACTAATTGGGATCATTTCAACACCGAGTTGTACTTTTATTTGATTTCGTCCAAGAAAGGGGATAAATTGTAAAGCACAGATACACTGAATGTAGTGCACACAGTATTCTGACTAAGACTCGTGATCACAAACATGCAGTTGTTTCCAGTTAGGTGGACCAGGGCGTTCAAAAATAATCTTTGATCATGAGCCACATGCTGCTTCACCATGTCTATAGTAAAAGTGATTAAGTCATTCACTGCCAGCCATTTTCAAAGCCGACATCCACCTTCTTGCCAGCGTTTTTTTTTTCTTGAACGTGAAACAGAATGAACGCAGGAGCTATGATTACAGCTTTATGATTAATTATTATTGTTATTATTCTATTATTATAATTTTAATTATTTTTATTCATCAGAAATATATATATTTGTCCTTCCTTTTATGCCAGCGGCGTATAGTGACAGGCAGAAAATTTAAATGCTCTTCCATTGGATGGCAAGAGGAGACAAGATCATTATTTCAGTGTTCATATGATATTTTTGTTTGGTGGTTAACCATGAGATTTTTCAATATAAAACAGGTGCCATGGCTCAACAAAGGTTGGAAAATACTGATCCAATCATTACGCTCCAAAATAAAACCAAGTTATTAAATACAAGTCTTATTTATTCTTACAAATTTAGCAATTTACAGAGAGTTGTAATCTCTCTAACACATGTTCTTGAGTTCATGAAAGAACGAATTGGAAGTCAGCTTTATGCACCAAAGATGTTGCGTTGGAGAGATACAGACTATCCTGTCTGTACGCTGGTCTCGCTGTCATCTGGGATGTTATGCCAGTAATGAAAGGCACTCGAAACAGTTATCTGGTGCCAGTTGCTGATGTCTTTAAGGTCCTGGCAGGCGTAGCTAATGTTCGTAGCGCCGATAGGGCATAAACAAGCCAGGAAATAGTACAAAAAGGGCACAGAAGAGGAGAGCCGTATCCCACTGTAGCGTTATTATGAATCCCACTCGAGTACTAGTCAGGACGCGCCACACTGCAACATGTTTGGCTGCTGCATTGCTGGAAGAGCATCATGCAAATGTCATGTCCTGCCTAGAACTCCAGTGAGGGTCAATATGCCATCTTGGCTAGCATTAGCACTACTGTACACTGAATGGATTATGAACCGAACACGACACATGCACACCAAACCGAACTGACAAGCCGACGTGACAAGCTGAGATTCACCCCCCTAATCGTTATCTTCTACTCATAAGTTGTGCTTATCTCAAATCCAAAGAAACCACTATTTTCATGGATCCGTTAGTCATTACAGTGGTTTACAAACCTCCTCCACACCTACCTGTTGAAAAACATACTTGATGAATATATACACTATGTCAGTGGGTGTGAGTTGGAAAATGTATGTTTCATATATACCAAATGTTACTTCTATTAGTTTATACAACCTTCACATGCTTTATTGTTCCATGTTGTTACTACTAGCTGTTTTCTGGCCATGCTGTGCATCCTAGTTGTTCCCAACCATGTTGTGACGACTAGCTTTTTTTCCGATAAATATAAGTTGAGTGCAGCTGGACAAAGATAATTGTTTTGCTTTCCTTTTCTTCTCTGTCTCTCACTTCTGTATAAGGGAGGTGATTGTTTGCTTGGACTTGAGTAAGGGGTGCCAAGTCTTGTACCTTTCCCTCTCTTTTCTTTTTTCCTTGTAACAAAAACCCGCAAAGACAAATTTTTTTCCTTACTTACTCTATCAGAAAAGGATTTGCCAAAACAGGAGTAAATTGTTGGATTTCTTGACCTAACAGACGAACAGGACACACACACAAAAAAAAGGATTCCAGTTAACAAATATAGATGCCCATTGTAGTGAATGAGTTAAAAAATAATAGAACATGCATTATACAAGTTTGTCCTCTTAGGGCAGCTGACGTCAAGACTTGAACTAAACATTGTCTCCTTGTGATCAGACATACAATTGTTACTTAAATGAAACAGGTGCGATCAAAAAGAACCTTAGATTATGAGCCACATGTTGCTTCCCCATGTTTATGCAAGATTTAATCACAAACATAGAATTTTTTATAATTACTTGGAACAGGCATTAAAAAATAACCTTATAATGAGGCGCATGCTGTTTCACCATGTAGATGGTTTTCCTTTATTAAACCGTTGAACATCATTTCCTTAGTACACCATTTTATTTCTTCTTGCAATTGATTGTTTTGGCTATGGCCAATGTTTTCTGCAATGGTTGATTGATATTAACTTAGCTTCACAATCACCGTAATTTCTCGTGTATAATGCGCACCCAAGTTGAACTCAAAGTTCTGGAAAACCCTTCTACCTATGTATAATGCATTTTTACAATACATGATTTTGCTTCTACCCATATGATTAACACATGAAGTATTATCTGTATTTTGTTAGTTTTTTTTCCAAAGAATTATTCTGTAGTTAAGCACTTTATTTGAACACGTAATCCTTTTTTAAATTTACTTGCTCTTATTTTGAAATTCACAGCCCTACTTTTATTTAGTAAATTAGAAAACACACAGTTGTGCTCATATGTTTGATTACCCCGGCAGAATTTGTAAGATGGGTACAATTCTTGAAAGAAAACATGAAGGACCAGGCGAAACACATTTAATTTTATTTTAATAGATTCAAATTAAACGGTCAAGCATTTCAGAAAAGCATTATCATTAAACAAAACATAACCATAAAGAAATTAATGATGGTTGTTGTTCAGTCATCAGTCATATTTAAAAATATATATATATATTTCACAAATTCTGCCAGGGTATGTACATTTATGAGCACAACTGTACATATATGCAGTCATACGTACCCCTGTCATATTGGAATGAAAGTGTAGGCTACACCTTTGTTATAACCACTAGGTGGCGGTGGCATTTTGGAATCAAAGTGTACAGCTTTTTCATAACCACGAGATGGCGGAATACATTTATAAAATCTGTCCATCCATCCATCCATTTTCTGAGCCGCTTCTCCTCACGAGGGTCGCGGGCGTGCTGGAGCCTATCCCAGCTATCATTGGGCAGGAGGCGGGGTACACCCTGAACTGTTTGCCAGCCAATCGCAATAAAGCTTACAGCACCTGGTATTCCCAGGCGATCTCCCATCCAAGTACTAACCGGCCTGCCCCTGCTTAGCTTCCAAGATCGGGCGTTCTCAGGGTAGTATGGCCGTAAGCCACATACATTTATAAAATGTGAATGTTTTTTTCCATTTTCCCCTATACCTATGTATAATGCGCACTTGACAAATTTTCTGCGGGGGAAAAATGCGCATTATACACCAGAAATTACGGTACTTGTTTTTCTAGCCGTTGATGGCTCTCCTTAAAAAAAACAAAAAACAGCTCTCCTGTTTCCATGTCGACTGCAACTCCAACTAGTAGTGTATGAATGTAGTCTTGACAGGAAAAACACAATTGAAAAACGGGCGGATTCAAACAAAAGATGCTATCTTCTCAGGTGTGTATCAGATTATTTCATGACAAACCTAAATGTTTTCAATAAAGGAATTTGCCTCACTGTTCCAATAAGTTTTTAAGGGCAGTGTAGATATATTGTCCCAGCTCTTTTATATATTACATTTTGGTAGTTAATTTGCCCAGCACTGCTGGTAGTGTAATAATAGAGACATTTTGTGGCTGAAATTGAGGACAATCTGTAAATAGCAAGTGTGGCATAAATTAGCTGCTACCTGCTCGTGGAAGGGAGAAAAAGGCTTTGTTGCGTCTCATAAATGAGTCTTGGCTGAGGCCCCGCTGGTTTAATATTCTCTGAGCGCTTCCAGACAGCGAGTGGCCGTACAGCAGCTGTCTCTTGAACTCGCTTTTGGACCTATCCTCCTCCACTTAGCCCCTTTGACCGGCCTCCTTTTCACCGGGCCGGCTGTGGCGATGACAGGCACTGTCACACGCTTCTCCTAATGTCCTAATTACCGTCTCTCTCTTTATTTCTTTATTTATTTTTTACTTCTCTCTCTGTGTACACTAAGACAACTGTATATGTGAGTAAGCAGCCCCTCTGAGTTCTCCGAGAGAGACAACGCTTTCTATGCGTTCTCACAATAGCAAAATAAAGTTAACTTTGAAAGCTTTTTGGGGGCTAAAAATATGTTCACTCAAAAACACGATTAAAACTCGCTCACATTCACTAATGAAACAGTCACGTGCACGTACACTACTGAAAATGCTCTCATACTACATTTTTTTCTCCACTAATTTACACTACTAAAATATTTTCACTGTCACTCTCACACACACTACTAAAACAATCTCAGATTCACTACTGAAACACTGACGCACACGACTGAAATGCTTAAATTACTTCAACACTCTCATACACTTCTGTAATAGTTTTGCTCACACACACTTCTGAAACATTCCCATACAGTAGTATCCTAATTTTAATTTGCTTACTGTATAAAACACTCTCATAAACACCACTGATTTTTTTTGCCCATACACACACTACTAAAACGCTCTCACACTCTCCAATGAAACTCACGCTCACTTAAAAATGTTCATATTCACTACTGAAACACTCACACACACTACTAAAATGCTATCAGACACATTTTAAACACGTTCACGAACGACTGAAAATCATTTTGCACGCATAGCTACGCTATTAAAATGCTCTTACACTCACTAATGAAACGCTCTCTTATACACACTATTCATTGAATCAGTCAACAGGCACTGCTTTGTCTGCCCCAAAATAATAATGATAATAATAATGATAGCTTGGGTTGGGGTTAGGTTTAGCCCCTAACCCCTTTAACATAGCGCCTTTCAAAGCACCTGAGGACCTTAACAGTAATACATGGAGTTAATTAAAATTTTAAGTATGTTAGGAGTACCATGTTATCAGAAGAAGAGCTAGCTTTAGCGACAACTTGATAGCCAACCGGCACATAGGGATGCAATAATAAACCACAATAGAGTGGGGTAATCCTATACTTTTATGACCTGTACTTCTTTATTGGATTTTTTTTATTATTTTTTACCAAAATGCTAATGTAGTGCCACTAACATGAGGCTGAATTACTCTGTGTGATGGTAGCAGGTCTTCGCTGAGGGAAAGTTATTGTGGCTAACTAGAGTCCTACTAGAGCGGCTCCAACTACCGGAGACGAATTCCTTGTGTTTTTTGGACATACTTGGCAAATAAAGATGATTCTGATTCTGCTAATCTTTTAAAAATGTGAATCAATTTGTCGCTACGCTACTTTAAAATTATTTCCTCTTTCTCCTGCTGCAGCAAACGTTCCTGCTGCTACTTGCCTTTTTTAAAAAAAAACAGACTAAGACAGAAAAGAAGCCCTTGCGAGAAGAATTTGCAAAAAATGGAAGTAGACAGCGTGAATGAAATGTGATGAGTCACTTTGCAGTGGATGGTGGTGGCTTTTAAGACGGTGCTCAGTCAGCTGTTCTTGTTAACACGAAAGCGGCGCGACTGCGGCCGACGGAAAGAGGAAATCATTGCACCTTGCAGGGAATGCGCTCGTTCACTCGCTCGCTCTGTGATTTATGGAGCTGTGAAGTCACAGCATTTGTCACAATCAGCACTCTTAATGGTGTGTTGCTATAATTCACTGTTGGCTTCCTATCAATGTTTATTTGAGACATCCTGTCTGCAAGAGAGCTTTTGTTTCATTATGTTCAGATTCGTTTTTCCACTTTTGTCCTTTGTCTTTTTTTTTTTGGTGAGGCAACGTTAACTCAATCATCTAAAAATGAATACCTCTGACAGCGCCAATCAAAACGTAGCAAGTTTTTCTACTTTAGTCTAACCTAAAACAAAAGAAAAATGTAGAAAAGAAGACGGAAAAATCAATCATCAAAAATCAACCATGAAAAATCAATCATCAAAAATCAACCTTGAATTCTTATACAATTTGAACTTGTCTGTTGGTCTGTCTGCTCGTCTGTGTGTCCATCTGTCTCTTAGTCTGTCATTACAGTTCTTGTGTTGGATCTCATTAGATTTTACAGGTGTACCTAACACTACGGGAGAACTAAATGTAAACACAGAATTTTTTAAGGGTTGCCCTTCAACCTCCCACTCTACGCTATCAGACATCACAGAAGGTCATAAACTGGACGTTTAGAGCATGCATTTGCAGCTCCAGTAAAGCCACCTGATTGGTTAATGTACTGTACGTTTACATCCGCTCTCGGGAGAACTGATTGGAATGTGCTTGCTTGTGATTGCATGAGTGTTTCGTGCTATGTCACAAAGCTTGGAAACTTGTATTTGAAAGAAGCAGGGGGGGGGATTGTTTATTGGTACTGTAAAAAATATAAATGTATAATAATAATAATAATAATAACCTGTAATTGGCTGGCGACCAGTTCAGGCTGTACCCCGCATCTCGCCCGAAGATAGCTGGGATAGGCTCCAGCACGCCCGCGACCCCAGTGAGGATAAGCAGTTCAGAAAATGAATGAATGAATAATAACAACAATAATAATAATAATAAAGGCACGCTTACACAATTCAGTACAGTATACATCAGAATCAGAATCATCTTTATTTGCCAAGTATGTCCAAAAAACACACAAGGAATTTGTCTCCGGTAGTTGGAGCCGCTCTAGTACGACAACAGACAGTCAATTGACAGATAACACTTTTGAGACATAAAGACATTGAGAAAAACAGTCACTGAGCAATAAAGGTTTGCTAGTTATCTGGTAATGCCGGTAATTATTATTTTTATTTTTTTGACAATTGTGCAAAAAGATGCAGAGTCCTCTAGCACTTAGAGCAGTTCGAATGACTAATATTGCAATAGTCCGGTGCAATGACCATTGTGCAAAGGGCGCCGAGACTTCAAGGAGTCTATGCAGTTTAAAGTGACGAGTAGCGCGACAATCTGGGACAATGTTGATTGTTCAAATGTTGCAGATACTCCTCAGTCAGTGTGCAAATGGAGCAGATGCTACTCAGGCATGAGTGGCCAGTATTGGCCAACAACAGATATGAGACTACTACAGTGAGTGCACGAGTAATATATAATTGGCCCCACAGATATGTGACAACGAACTCAAGTCAAAAAAAATTTGCCAGCATGTTGCAGTAGAATTGTAGGTTAGGTGTTTAAGAAGTTGATCGCAAGAGGGAAGAAGCTGTAGGAATGTCTGCTAGTTCTAGTTTGCATTGATCGGTAGCGCCTACCTGAGGGAA
The DNA here is from genome assembly GCF_024500385.1 of Phyllopteryx taeniolatus. Taxonomy (NCBI): domain Eukaryota; kingdom Metazoa; phylum Chordata; class Actinopteri; order Syngnathiformes; family Syngnathidae; genus Phyllopteryx; species Phyllopteryx taeniolatus. The sequence goes on from NC_084509.1 coordinate 9,358,180, forward strand.
GGAGCTGGAAGAGCTGGTGACCGGATTGTGGAGGGTCCGAGAGCATTTTGCACACTCTTGTCTTAGTTCTGGCAGCGTGCACGTCCTCAAGGGTTGGTAGGGGGGTACCGACAATCCTTTCAGCAGTTTTGATTGTCTGTTGCAGTCGGAGTTTGTCCTTTTTTGTATCAGCACCAAACCAGACTGTGATGGAAGAACACAGGACTGATTGGATGACTGCTGTGTAGAACTGCCCCAGCTGCTCCCGTGGCAGGCCGTGCTTTCTCAGAAGCCGCAGGAAGTACATCCTTTTTGAGGACGGAGTTGATGTTGGTTGCCCACTTCAGGTCCTGAGAGACTGTAATTCCCAGGAACTAGGTCTCGACAGTTGACACAAGGCAGATGGACAACGTGAGGGGCAGCTGTGGCGAAGGATGCCTCCTGAAGTCCACGATCATCTCTACAGTCTTGAGCGTGTTCAGCTCCAGGTTGTGTCGGCCGCACCACAGCTCCAGCCGCTCCACTTCCTGTCGATATGCAGACTCATCACCATCCTTGATGAGGCCGATGACAGTGGTGTCATCTGAAAACTTGAGGAGTTTGACAGCCGGGTGGGCTGAGGTGCAGTCTTTCGTGTAGAGAGAAAAGAGCAGCGGAGATAGGACACAACCTTGGGGCGCCGCAGTGCTGATGCTGCGTGTGGATGAGGTGGTCTCTCCCAGCCTCACCTGCAGTGTCCTGCCCATCAGGAAGCTGTAAATCCACTGGCAGATGGCCGGTGAGACGCTGAGCTGGAGAAGCTTGGATGAAAGGAGTTCAGGGATGATGGTGTTGAACGCTGAGCTGAAGTCCACGAACAGGATCCTCGCGTAGGTCCCTGCACTGTCGAGGTGTTCAAGGATGAAGTGCAGTCCCATGTTGACTGCATCATCCGCAGACCTGTTCGCTCAATAGGCAAACTGCAGGGGGTCCAGCAGGGCACCTGTGACGCTCTTGAGGTGGTCCAGCACGAGACGTTCAAAGGACTTCATGACCACAGATGTCAAGGCGACAGGCCTGTAGTCATTTAGTCCCGAGATTGAAGGTTTCTTGGGGACTGGAATGATGGTGGAGCGTTTGAAACAGGATGGTTTGAAACATGAACTGCACCAGCCATGGGATCCTCACTCCATTTACTTCCTAGCTACCTCAGGTATGCGTTTCTTTAACGTGTGAGTCGGGAGTGGAATCTCTAATATTATTGATCCTCAAGCAGAAACACAATTTTTTCGCAAAAGGCTTTGATTTGATGCAAATGAATGCTTTTTGCGTTCTTTATCGTTGGTCTATGTACCGTATATGTCAGTGTCATTGCAATACATATTAATTTTGGATCCCAGGGTGGAACTGAATTTAAAATTTTTGGTATTGAGCTGGGCGGCATGGTGGGCGACTGGTTAGAGCGTCAGCCTCACAGTTCTGAGGACCCGGGTTCAATCCCCGGCCCCGACTGTGTGGAGTTTGCATGTTCTCCCAGTGCCTGTGTGGGTTTTCTCCGGGCACTCCGGTTTCCTCCCACATCCCAAAAACATGCATAAATTAGAGACTCTAAATTGCCCGTAGGTTTAACTGTGAGTGCGACTGGTTGTTTGTTTGTTTGTGCCCTGCGATTGGCTGGCAACCAGTTCAGGGTGTACCCCGCCTCCTGCCCGATGACACCTGGGATAGGCTCCAGCACGCCCGCGACCCTAGTGAGGAGAAGCGGCTCAGAAAATGGATGGATGGATGGTATTGAGCTGCAAGAGTTATAGGTGTAAAATATCATATGAGCCTGTCCTATTGGGTGAGAGGCGGGGTACATCCTGGACTGGTTGACAGCCAGTACAGTTCCCCACCAAACAATTATTGTGAAATGAATCCCTCTCTGACAGTGTCACTCAAATCTGAGCATTATTACCTTTGTAAAGGCATTTTCTTTCATACAGCTCTTGCATGGAATCTCATTTGGTTGTGCAGGTGTACCTAACAAAGTGGTCCATGGAATAAAGCTGGAGAGGAAATGAATCCAAGGCGCATTTGCAGATTTTCGCTTTATTTGCAGTGTCTGGCAATCAAAGTGTTGGATCCCTGAGGGCTGACAGATTGATTATCATTTCAGTTCCACTAGGTTGTCATGGTGATGCACCATGAACTGGATGCTTTAGTTGAAGGCTGTGAAAAAATAAATGCAGCAGCAGCAGTAATAATAATAAGTAAACAACACTCCCAGATAATATTTGACTAATCTGAGTTGCAATCACATGCCTTGGCTTAAACCACAAAGTGTGTGTATGGGTGTGGTTGTGTGGTGGTGTTTGTGTGTTTTATTTTTGGAAGTCAAAACTCCTTGGTTGGCCACCGGTCCACACGCCATGAGTCCACTTCTACATCTGATTTCCAAATCTGATACGTCTAATTAAATGAGAACACAATGGGCAGCACACAGTGTGGCTGCATTAGAAGTACATAAACACACGTGCACACAAAGGAGCTTCGGCATCACAAGCAGAAACGAGCCAATGTTTTACCTGCAAGGTAGGACATTAAATTCAAAGGGGTAGCACCGGTGCCGAGAAGACATCGTTGGCTCATTAGTGTTTCGACTGAATAGCACCAACAGAGCGAGAGCAGTGAATGTGAATCATCCTTATTTTTTTTCTCTTTGTTTGCCTTTACTGTTACTGTTATTGCGCCTTTTCCCTTTTTCAGACTTCTGAATGGGTAAAACTAGTTAGAGTGCTAAGTCAGTTATTAGATAGTCCTTAACATTTGTGTTACTGTTCTTTAGCCCAAAATGACTTTCTTTAGGTGCCTGAGTGGGTAAAACTGACATACAGTTAGTAATTATAATGTTACTAGATAGTTGTTGTCTTTTTCGATTACTATAAGATTGTCCTTATGTTGTATTGATTCCTTGGAATGTCAAATGTGACTGTGTGTGTAATAAGGAGTGACGCCACCTGACTACTTACTACTACTTGTATGGTTCTATTTACCTTGCTTGTTCTTGTGGCTTTTCAACAGGTGGCTTTTTTCAGGCTTCTGACAAGCTGAAACATTTAGGTTTTTCCTTTTGTGAACTTTCAAGTGTGATTTTTATTTTATTTATTTAATTTTTTTTTTAGGAGCGACTTGACTCCACTTCCAGGTCACTCCTTCGTCTTCTCCTATTGTTCTGCTAGTGACTTTCTTTAGGTTTCTGATTGACTTCAAGTGTCTTATAGTTAGGGGATTTAGCGCCACCTGTTGTAATAGCTCTCTAAAAGATGTTTTTCTTCTGTTCATTTTGTGGACAGAATTTATACTTAAAATGCAATACTTAAAACGCCGTAAAAACGTGTTTTTAATTACTGTAACGTCATCATTTCACCAAAGTTGTGTTTTTTTTTCTGGTAGTGACTTTCTTCTAACTTGTGATTGGCTAAAACTGCCATATGCCAACTGTTGCAAGAATTAGTTTTAACGACATGGACAGAGATTGCTTTGTCTGCATTGGAAGTACCTTTATTAAGTTTTAATATACAAATGCTTTTTGACAGCATTTTGTGTACTTTTTGTCCACATGCTCCACTGAAGGTCATAGAAAATTCACTTTCTGGAAATGCTCTAGCTATTAATATTTTCAATAGCGTATTTGTTATTTTATCTATTTTTGTTGTGCCTTTTCCATAAGCAACTTTCTTTAAGTTGACTCCAATGTGTTGATTCGAATGTTTCTATTTTTCTAGCTAATCCCTGCTATTCGTGGGAGTAGGGACGAACGAACCCCTGCCCAAAGTGTGAAAAAATGAAAATAAATGACGCTCTCCTGAAAACGTTTAAACTGTAAATATTCCGCAAACTATGATTCCGAAACAATTTAATATAATTTTAAACACAATTTACTACATGACCCTTAAAAATAAATGGCTTAGAGATTATTTGATTTCAAGAAAATGCACCAGAATTGCGCGTGTTCATGCACACATGACAAATACTCTCTGTAACTTGTAATAATGACCCAGGATAAACTTAGCTTCTTTTCAGCATATAACGATTTCAGCCCATCAGTCTAGTCTTGTATCACTGCAGCATACATCCTTGTCACCAACCGCTACTTTCTAGGGTTTAGTGTCATCTTTTGGCATCTCTGAGCATTCTAGAAAGAGCACAAAAATCACAAATTGTTGAATTTTTCCACAAAGAGCTAAGGATAGCTTCCACAGATAAACATATACTGTACAATATGTGTTCAATTCACTACCTTGAGGTCTTACTTTGACGTGTTGCGAAAGAAATTTCACAGGTTTTGCAAAAAAAATTCTCTATCATGATGGGTAGCTACCCACAAGTGATGACATTCCTCTTTACAAACATAATGCAACTGCCTCTCAAATCCGCCGTGTGTTTCTCGCTGTGAATGCGTTCATCGTCTCCTTGAACACAACACTGCGGAACAGAGCGAGTATATGTGTAGATTGTGATGGAAAAAAAAAAAATGAGGAGACAAGGACAGACATCATTGCGAAGACGCTTGGCCTGCCCGCTCTCATCCGGCGTGATTGACAGATGGGTGCATCGACTGCACTCTTGCTGAGGCATTTTCCCGAAATCTGTCCATCAGCGCTTGTCTAAGCAGAGCGACAGCCGTGACATCTAATCACAGGGCAGCCGGCGCCTCATAACTTGTGGCTAATGTGCTCCAGGTAACACCGCCGCCGAGGCACTATTTATAGCCCGGATGGTGGCGGCTGACAGGAAGTGCATCGCTCTGATGGCGAGGGAAGGTGTCAAAAGACTATATAACAAGTCTGTTTGGGTTTAAGTCTCATCAAACTCGACTGTGTCCGTGCATTTGACCTCACAGAGTGACTGGAGCCTAATGTTTTATTTCCTTGCTGTCACTTGGGCTGCATCACCTTAAAGCACCCAAGCTTAGGTTGGATGTCCACTATATCGTCAAAAGTATTTGCTCACCTGCCTTGACACACACATGATTTTAAGTGATATCCCATTCTAAATCCATATGGTTAAATAGGATGCTGGTTTGACCCTTGCAGCTATAACAGCTTCAACTCTTGTGGGAAGGCTTTCAACAAGGTTTAGGAGTGAGACTATGGGAATCTTTGCTCATTCTACCAGGAGCATATTATTTGTGAGGTCACACACTAATGTTGGACGAGAAGGCCAGGCTCACTGGCCACTCGAAATCAACCCAAAGATGTTCTATCGGGTTGAGGGCAGGACTCTGTGCAGGCCAGTCAAGTTCATCCATACCAAATTCTCTCATCCATGTCTTTATGGACCTTGCTTTGTGCACCAGTGCACAGACATGTTGGAACAGGAAGGCGTGATCCCCAAACTGTTTGACTGTCCAAAATCTCTTGGTATGCTGAAGCATTCAGAGTTCCTTTCACTGGAGCTCAGGGGCTAATATTTTGGAAATTTCCAACTTTGCGGGAACAGTTTGGAGGTGGAACTATGTTAAAGCGAATTGAGGACCTTCATGTTCTGATTCTGATCTGGTGTTTTGCCAGCATATTGTAGCATTTTGATGCCAACAAACTATGTTGAAGTGAGTTCAGGTATCTTCATGGAGTGCTTTGCCACCATCTTGTGGAATTTTAGTGACAACTATGTCCAAGTGAGTTAAGGACCTTCATGTAGTGTTTAGCCAAAGTTCAAGGTTTGTCTTTATTCGTCTCCCTTAGGATAAATTTGTCTTGGGGCAAGGGATAGCTGCATACATGAATAAAAACAATCATACAGTACATCAACATAACATAAACAATACACATCCATATTAAATTAGTTCAAGAACACCTCCCCGTACATCCACGGTCCACACTTCGCCTCAGCAGTTGTTCATGTTAATTAACTTAATTGAGTGAGGGATGAATGAGATTTTACTGTACATCTCTTTTATTTGCATAGTGGTACCTTGTATCTTCGGACAGATTTTATTAGCGCATACTCACATCTGGTGGCATCTATAAGCGAATTTTGGGGGGCGTCAATTACTTACAGTTTTCCTTTTTTTGTGGCAGGGCTCAGTCCCTAGCCCCTGTAGTATACATTTTGTGCAATCTTTGTTTGGTGGTCTGCCATGGGATGTTGTTATGGAAAATATATGCCTTGGCTCAATAAAGATTGGGAAACACTGTTGGAAAAGATTACTGTTTGTTTGTTATTTGTATTAAAAATAAATTAAAGCTGCAAGCAGTCATGAACGGGCCTTCACACCTTTTTTCATGGCAAGTTTGCAAAACGATTGTCGAACTTTGTTGCCATATTGCACCATCATTAAATGCCGTAGGCAATAAAGCTTTGTAATTTAGCGTTTCCCATCTGTCTCAGATACCTGCTTCCAATTGGGGCGGGTTTTCAGGAATTCCCTAGTAGGAGTTCAAGTACGAGCGTTGGAAATTCAAACCAAAATTGCCGACATCCTTTTCAATTTTGTGCATGGGTCCTTTTGGTCCCTGTTATGATAGAAATCCCCAATATTGTGTCCACTGGTGAAACTGGGCTAATATTTTCAAACACAATCGCATAACCTTAATACTCTACACAGAACCTCAACATTCCTCACTTATAAACCTTAGTATGACTTACATGGCTTTTATATACCACACATAGTATTGAGAGTGATTATTTTGACAAGACGTAGCGTCAATATGCCATACAGATAACCTTTAAATGCCATACATGGCCTTGACATGCTGTATGTATAAAATACAGTGTAATTATTGTGATTTCATTTGGGACTGTAGAAACTTTTTCTCATGAAAGCATTTCACCTTTGCAGAAATATTCCAAACCTCCTAGGGTCGAAAATACAGTTTCTACGCCAACACACATCAGGGTTTGAATTTTCTTTCCTTTTTTTAAACATTGCACTACTCGTTTCTCAAGTATCATGGCCAATTAAAAGTCTGAAAAAATTGCTGACATTTCTCAATTTAGTGAGGTAGTATAAGTACTATTTATTTTAGATTTAAAAAATTGTTCCAGGCAACGTGTCTGCTGCATGTGTCACAACTTTGATCAGCACACTAATTGCTAACTAATTTCATTCATCATTTTGGTGGTGAAGCCGTGAATCCATGAGTGCTGTTTTTTTTTTGTTTTTTTTAATTATTATTTTGTATTTATTTATTAATTTGTTTAGAGACGGGACTCAAACAAGTAGCCACCCCTGAGCTGTGACTCAGTTGAATCGAAGTTTTGACTGACACTCAAGAGTGTCGGCGCATCCTGATGGGCGTCCACTCACGATTTGTTTCCCCTCCGTCATGTGTGATTTGTCAGTCGTGACTCTTATGTGCCCCCCGCCAACACAAGTGGGGGAATTGCTGCCATGATGGCAATGCACAAAGACATGTAACAAGGACATGTGTCACACCTTGCACCCTTATTACACCGCCAATGACAAGTGAGACAACCCGTCTGCTCAGCCATTGTGCTGCGCAGACGCGTGCATTGCTCACTCCAAGCCCACTTGTCTGGGTGCAATGTGCTACTACAAAATGCTGGGATGGCGGGCGATATACACGATATGCTGGAGACAATCAAGTGTGTGTGCGTGTGCGGAAGGGGTTATGTGGAGTGGTATTTCCCGCACAGTTAGTGTTGTTTTTTCCTGTTTCCAATTGGTATTTTATATTACATACAGAGCAATATTTCACTCAAAATTAATTATTTTAAAAATTTCAATGTATTTGTTACTACTACTACTATTGCTGCTACTGCTATGATTTTTACTAATACTAACTAATACTCCTGTTTCTACTAGTACTAGATCCTGCACAGTGAGTGTATTTATTTACTTTTTTTTTGTACGTTTGTTTAAAAAAATTACATCCTATTGTTTTAATGATTAATTTCCAAAGGGGCAGCACGGTGTGAGACTGACTTTTATAATGTGCCATGCAATGTCTTTCTTCCTGCTGTCTCTCTGCTCATAAACTCTTTCTTTTCTTCTCTTCCTGGCCTGGTGCATTAGGGGCTGCTGAAACCATCACAGGTACTGCTTTTACTATTTGCTGCCATCTCTTCATTTGTACGTGACTGTCTGCTCATCTGTGCTTATTAACTTTGGACCTTTTGTATTGAGAAAGTAGGAGAAAGACATGCAGTATAGATCGAGTTGTTTTCATTTTTAATTAAAGTCAGTCAACATTTCATTGTCTTTAACAGGTTAATTGGTTGCCCCATTTGTTTGTTGTTCTAAGATTTACTGTATATATATTTTTTTTTAGATCCTTACAAAGTCAATAAAAGTCACAAAAGCACTCAGCTGTTTAATGGGCTTGCAGTTTATTCTCACCCCTGGTCCAATCAAATATATGCATACACTTTACTTAACGGCCACAAAATTAGGTACAACCGCAAGATTTAATTCTATCCTCTATGAGAGCCAAATTGTTCAATTTATCGACGGAGTGAGGACAAGTGGGTTTGGAAAATGGATGGATATTATTTTGGTTGTAGTTTGGCATTATCTAAACATTAAGAACAACTCTCACAATGCACTTCTTTGCCATCGCAAAGCGGCATTGTTAAATACTGCCAGTGGTGCCAATGGTGCCAGCAAACTTCACAACAAGCAGTTGTTTGGCAGTTTTTGAAGAATTCTTTAAAAAAGAAGCAAAGTGCTTGCTTCAAACTGTTTATTGCCACTCCCATTTGCAGTTTACTATAAAATTGAACTTATAAAGAATTACATAACTTTGTCTTACAAAAGTCTACTATCTTAATGCTAACGTACGATGCAAAATACCATAGAAGGATAACGAAACTAGCAACAATGTTGCAGTTTTACGTATAACCCTTCAACCAATGGATATTTGAACACACGCGTGCATTCTTTATCCTCTGTAAAAAATGACTAATATTACCGAAGCTCACTGAGCAGTGTAAATAGTAAATACAAATGTATATATGATAATTCCCCCTTGTGGCCAAGGCATGCACACCAGAAGGAGCCACGCACTGTATTAAAGCATAAAATCTTAATGCATGAACTGTTTAATTCTTTACATTGTATTTAATTATATTATTACTGTATATTTTTTAAAAGTACAATACTGTAGAGTGCTATTTGTCTTATTAAAAACATGTTTATATTTTTTTGTTGTGTTGTGGTGGGCTGGAACAGATTAATGGTATTTCTACACTACTACTTCTATATATTAACTATGCTATTGTATATAAAAATGTACCTGTAGATTCTTATCTTAGTGTTCAAATAAACCAAAATAAGCAATATTTATTTGTCTACGTTATAACATCGCCTGTGTGTCCATTCACATTGCTGTTTGTTTTAGCATTGCTCAGCCAAACTCCCAACAGTAACATGAGGACCGATGCTAATGCTAATGCTAACGCAACACAACAGTATCCTAACTGGTCCACTGCTTGTTATAGACCACTGTAGTAGGGGACACTTGGTTTTCATGGCATTGATAAAGTGACAATTCTCATTACAAGCCAGTGTAGCGTCAACGTGATTGTGGAGTAGTGGCTTACAGTTCATGGAATTTTGTAGGTGCTATTAATTTCAAGTTTACTCCTTCCCCTTGAATTTATAATTGATGCTTTTTACCAACTTACAGAGCTTTTCTTTTTGTGTGATTTATTTTTTTTTGTCATGACGTGAGCTGCTTCTTTTAGCTTGAGAAAAACAAAGGGTGCTCTTTAATCCTTTTTTCTGTTAGACAATCATTAAACAAGGATTTTACACAGGGAGAATAAAGTTGCTCAAATTAGGCAGTGTGACACTTTTTGATACCTCCTCATGCAAAGGTTCCTGAAGTTGTAATTATACCCTATAAGACCCAAATCCTTGTTGCTTGTGAAGGAGCGTTTCATCATGTGAAGATCAGGCCCTAATGACTGAGCGGTATAAAAAGACGTGGCTTGGAGAAACAGGCAGCATCCGAAACAGAAACGTTTTATTGTTAATGATGTTCTGTAGTGCCGCTTGTTGCTGGAGAGGACGCACTGACTCACGCAATTGGACACTGGCCTGTGCTGCGTTTGATGTTGAAAAATACCCCCCCCAAAAAAAAATAAAGTAATAATAATAATCAAAGAGAGCATCTTCTATGATGTTCCTGAACCTCGGATCCTCTCAACTTTTGCTAAAATTGGTCTGGTTTACTTCGGGTTTTTTTTTTTACATATTGTTGCTGTCCAATGAAAAGCATGCAGCTCCAGACTCATGCAATTGAGTCGTTGCGATGACCTCCTTAAAATACAACAACAAAAGACAAACAGCTGAGGGCTGGGTGCAAGTATACGGTTACGAAATAAGCTATAATCTTCTGGAGCCGAGCCATCTGAACTTTGTGAATCATCTACCCATAATAAATGTCATAATATAGGTTCTTCATTGATTTTCTTAAATCCTTATCAGGCTGAACATGCGTGTCGGATTCAGTCATTCAATCAGATGCACAGGTAGCAGATGCTAACATTTTTGGACGCTCCCAAGAGGCACTACTGAGCGGGCCTGAACCTGGAATTCCCTCCACATTTGCTGAAGTTGTTCAGGTTTAGCTCTCTTTGGACGATAGAGTGCCAGACCCCTCGATAGGAAATTGTGCATCCGCTTTCGCCGTGCATTGGCCTCGCTCAGTATGTTGTGATGTGACAAGAGGCAAGCAGCCATGTGTAGAGATACGGGCACTTTACTCTTCCAGACAGCTGCTGGAATGAGTGTGCATTTATCAGCCAGTCATCTGTGCCCAAATTATCCCCCGCCCACTACCACCACCACCACCACCACCCACCACCATCCGGGATTAATGACTGTCTCTCCTTATTTGCAGCCAATCATGACCGGGATGCAGAGGCAATTGAAAATGTTTACTCCAATCGCCAAAGCCCTCCATGTTGCACAAAGTGGCCCGTTTTCACTTTGATGGGATTGCTAATCACGGCCATGTTATTTATGTGTGTTTTGAATTGGAGATGAGCCTTGGCGAAGAAGGATGCTGAAACGCCACCAACTTTGCTCGGGGCTACGGAGGATTTATTTACAGTTACTTTTTCTGTGACCGGCAGATTGCGAGCAGAGAGTAACCTTGCCTTGCACTGCCAGATATTTGACTTTTATGAAACAAACCATTTTGCTTTACACAAAACATCAAAAGTGGTGCGATGCTTATGGTTCATGTTTTTGCGACTGAGACTATATCATCAAAACTGCAGTGACGGGCCGTACATTTGGTACTAAAAGGCTTCAGTAGGGATTTACTCGGATTTAATCCAATTCTTCTTATCACCACTGTCACAATTATAGAAACCATCAATACTATTACAAAAAACAAACCCAATATAACAGCTCGCAAATGTGCCCCATACCTCATCTGGAATCAAATTCTATCTAATAACATAATGGAAACATAACAAAAATATGATAAAATACATGATACTCACCGGAGATGCTGATTATTAAATGTATGAAGTTTTTCTCTGACCAACCAATCAGAGGGCGGAAAATGAGTTTGAAATCTGATTGGTTACAGAAACAGTTCCATTACTAATATAGTTTAAGTTACCTCAGTTTAAGTTACCTCATTGACATGGCAGCACACGGTGGCTGAAATCTAATTGGACAAAGATCTAACCATACATGTACTGGAAGCAGTGCAGCCAATAAAATGCTATGATATGAAAAGAATAGACTTTTGGAAATAAAGTAATATAATTCCATGTAACAAATTTAGGAGAATTTAAGTTGCAAATGTAGTAAATGTTTAGGCCAGCAGAGACTTTGCTGTCCCTGACCACTTACAACTTTCAACAATAAACATTTACTTCCAAAAAAAAGCTAATTATTTTCTTTGTTTCGTAAAACATGAAAGAGTCATGTTTTTCGTAGAGCAGTTGTTTTTTTAAGTACTGGACTTCTTATAGCAACACGATCCAGTTTTAGCCAATCCAAAGCCTTATTCAGTCACTTGCCAAAATTAAAACCTTTTGGGACAATACACTCAAAGGGCACATGGGAACTCACCTGACAGTTTGTTATTAATATTATGTGAATAGTCCTGATGATGTCTAAAAGGGGAATCACTGGCGCAGTGAGCGCGTCGTCTGAATTTTAGCGCAGAAGCCGACGTTATTGCCTCCATTATATGCTGACATTTTGTTCGTTTTCACCCATTACCTCGCTTTTGTCCCAAACCGACGGGCCTAGCAGCAAAGCAGAATCAAAAGGGCGGCTTATTGCGTCAGATGATTGGTCCGAGGTGCTTTTTTTCCCCGCGAGGTTAATTTCTTATTGCAGGAGTTCACGGTGAATCATGTTAGTTTTCCTGTCTGTTCCCATTATCTCTCCGGGGCAAAACAAATGCACGGCCCGCTTTTATTTTTCCCTTTTATTATTCCTCTCCACTTTGTAAATGTCACAAAAGCAATAGAGGTTTGTGTGACGACTCGGGCATGTAAATGTGCTTTTGATGTTTGCGCCTGCGTCTGCAGCTGATAGCGTAGCGCCTCCACTGGTGTGAATCTGAGACATTCTAATGTATTCCTGGCCCGGGTAAAAATAGCACAAGGTGACTTTAAATTCTCTCCCAGAAAACAACAAAGGAAGAACAAGAGGCTTTTTTTTGTGTGTATGTGAGGTGTGAGTTACTACGACATGGTCCGGGATCTGTCTCGGAACAGCGCTTGTGTACCAAGAGCCTCTCCCGAAGCTCTTTTCCATGCCAAGAGATACGCGACAGCACACTGAGCACACACTGGTCACATGGACGCTCAGATGGAGGGCTGTGATAAAGCTGAGCCCATCAACGGCATTCAGCTCCACCTCCTCTCTTCCTTCTATTTTGAAGATAAAATCGTGTCAATAAATACACAATGATACATCACAACATCTAAGAAAGTGAAGGTAAGACACAGTCACTAACTTAAATCGTGCGGACGCACGTTTTGACGCACAAATCTATGATTCTTCAATATGTTCATATTTGTTTTTATTCGTACTCTGCGGACAAAATTAGAACATCAGACCATGCATACGCACAAACAATGAAGGATCAGCTTTTGAAAAAAATGTCAAAAACACATCTATTACCCAAGATTCACAACGTATTAGAACTATAGTCATTCATAAAAAAAACTATAATTATAGTTTTAATGATAATAACTGAAATCATGAATTTGCTATTGAGTTCACTAATGTCCTAAATAACCATGAAAGGACACTTCTCATCACTTTTACCTTTGTTCTGTTCAAGTGCTTGTAAGTGCTGTATGTATTTATCCACGGCTGTTTGTGTGCTGGCAGTTGTCATGCAACGTGCAGATTGTGCGAGATCATGCTTTGATCGCGCACCCGGAAAAGCCATCAAACCGCTCACATTCATCCAAGGCTTCAAGGTTTTCGTAACAATCAAATACACAAATCTCGAAAATTTCCCAAAATGTACAGTTCTATGCATGTTTTATGTGCTGCATTCTCTATGATGATGAATGGTTAACATTATTATATGTTGTCAGTTTCTGTGTTTAGTAAGCTTTCCGATGATACAAACCTTTTGAAAATAGGATAAAAATGAAGAAAGTTTTTTGGGGCCATGTCTCGCAACTTTCAACTTTCTCACACAGTGGCTGAGATGCATCAATCCGACGCCCTTTTATAGGGAAATAGGGGAGCGGTATATGCCGCGGCCACAAGCCAGTCATTTGTTATAAATTCTGACTCACTAACATGGACACAGTGGTGAGAAGAAAATTGGCCGGTGTGAAAAAGTCATGAATCTGATGGTGATTTTGTGTGTATACTCAACTTGTGTGCAGAGTAAGAACAATTATACACATTTATTATTGAATGAGGCACATTATGTGTAAACATGTTAAACAAAATAGCCATTATTTCATAAGCATAAGGGCCCATTTAGCCCATATTACAATGTAATATTCCTTTATTAATCCCCCAATGGGGAAATTCCAATTTTATAGCAGTAAAGTGAACTGTAGCAACACACAATAATAATATTCTATAATACATGGACATTGTCTATACACAAGTGTATGTGAGTAACAGCAGTTCTGTAAATTGCGGTATCCAGGGCAGATGCGTTTTCGGTTTGTAGGCATAGCTAGCTAGCTAACTACGTGCTGTAGTGGGAGAAATGGGCCTAGTAATAAAAACTAAATAAACTCACCAGATAACCACTGATGTGAACAAAGGTGAAGTTTTTATATAGTGGGGGAGAGTGGACTCATGCCGGACGCCCAAATGTGTCAACAAATGTGTTACCACACCCCCCAAAAATCAGGAAAACAACAGACAGTTATGTACGTAAATAATAGAAATACCTGGAACTGTTTAACTGAAGTTCAAAATAACAAAAAAGGCATGTAAACCATGCAGTGCAGTTATTTTTTACTCTTGGAATGTCCCTTTGTGAGCCTCAAAAGAAAGGACGACAATGAAGCATTAATGGGGCATAAATATAGCCTTCCAAATGACATAAATTTGTTCATATTATTTATTGAACACATTTAAAATACAGACTTGGAAGAAAAAACACTTTATTTTGTATTTGTTTTCATTTTATTTTATTCTTTTAGCCATGGTTGTAAGATCCCATATAACAAATATGGAGTCATGTAGCAAAACTAAAGTTGCTAAATAGTATATATGTATAATCAATTCGGAATGTAATGACCACAAGCAGTATTAACTGACAGAATGCAGCAAGAATAGATAGCAGCATTATATTTTGTGAAGTTAAAAGTATAGTACATGTATAAATAGTATAAGCATGAAATAAACGCCTCCAGCATTAGCTATAATATCTGGAGTGACAACGATACATGATGATTAAGAATAATATATTATCCATCCATCCATCCATTTTCTGAGCCGCTTCTCCTCACTAGGGTGGCGGGCGTGCTGGAGCCTATCCCAGCTATCATCGGGCAGGAGGCAGGGTACACCCTGAACTGGTTGACAGCCAATCGCAGGGCACATATAAACAAACAACCATTGGCACTCACATTCACACCTACGGGCAATTTAGAGTTGTCAATTAACCTACCACGCATGTTTTTGGGATGTGGGAGGAAACCGGAGTGCCCGGAGAAAACCCACGCAGGCACGGGGAGAACATGCAAACTCCACACAGGCGGGGCCGGGGATTAAACCCCGGTCTTCAGAACCGTGAGGCAGACGCTTTAACCAGTCGACCACCGTGCCGCCAATAGTATATTAATAGAAGAATAAGACTACACTATGCATACTATAGAAGCAGAAAAAAAGCAAGAACAGGCAGCAGGATACAAAAAAATCATATTGTTCATAAATTCTGACATTTTGAATTCACACCACAATTGTTTGGCCATTGAAGTTACTTGAAGATGTAATTGAACTCAATTTGAAGTGAAGTGATTGACATGTTAATGTTGCTGGCGGCACGGTGACCGACTGGTTAGCACATCTGCCTCACAGTTCTGAGGACCCGGGTTCAAATCCGGCCTCGCCTATGTGGCGTTTGCATGTTCTCCGCGTGCCTGCGTGGGTTTTCTCCGGGCACACTGGTTTCCTCCCACATCCCCAAAACATGAGTGGTAGGTTGATTGAAGACTCTAAATTGCCCGAAGGTTTGAAATGTGAGTACGAATGGTTGTTTTTTTTTCTCTGTGTCCTGCGATTGGCTGGCGACCAGTTCAGGGTGTACCCCATGCCGCGACCCTAGTAATGATAAGCGGTACAGAAAATGGATGGATGGATGTTGCATTGGACCAAATAAAAATGATCAGTTACTTATTAAAAAACCCATTTCAACATCTTTTTGTTTGCTTTTTTTCAGAGGATTAATTTCATTTGCATTCATTAGTTGGGTAGTTTGATTTTGTTTTGAGTTAAGAGCATGATCCTGGAACAAATTAAACTGGTATCTCAATGCCTGTGTATACTTTTTGTGACATTTTTCTTTGATTGTGTGCTGTGAGATTTGTAAAATGTAAAATATTTACCCCAGCTCAATACAGGTTTGGAAACACTGATTTATGGTGGAGAACATGTCAAAGTCACATAGTTGGATACCTGATTTTGTCTTATCATGCCGTTCTGGCAAATTAAACGATACGATATATCGGAATACCAATATATTTTCCCACCCCTGCTAGTTCCTCCTCACGTTCCTTTGTCTCGTAGCTGCTGCTCTCCATCTTCACTTCATGGGCAGTCGAGCTTCCAGCCCATCTGGCGCTGACTCACGGGGACCCGACACTCGGATCCGTGGGAGGGGGGAGCTCAATAGTGGCAAACATGGTGCTGTTATATTAAAGAGATTAGACTCCGGCTGCACAGTCTACACAAGACTGTTTGCGTAGCGTCACATTGTTGCGTTGTGTTGGCGAAAAAAACGCAAATATTTGTGAGGCAATGAATGTCCAGACAGTAAAATTTGTGCGTGTGTGTGTGTGTGTTTGTGCGTGCGTGTGTGTGTGTGTGTGTTGAAGTGGAAGGTCAGAACCTGGTGACAGACAACGTGTCAGTAGTGGAGGGTGAGATGGCCACCATCAGCTGTCGGGTGAAGAACAACGACGACTCGGTCATCCAGCTCCTCAACCCCAACAGACAGACCATCTACTTCAAGGATGTCAGACGTAAGTCAGTGGAACACTACTTGGCAACAGACTGAAGGCGGTGCTGATTATGTGACGTAAATACTCGGACCTCCATCATCCCCGATCTCCCTCACACATTCAGTAACGAGTCATGTTTAGCCAAATTACGCCATCTGTATGTTGTATCTAACAATAAAAACAGAAACCACCTCATGTCCACAAACAAACAGTTGTTACTTGAAGCATAGCATGTACCGAAATAACCTTGGGTAATGAACAACATGCTGCTTCACCAAGAAATAATGACAGGGAGAAGCCTGTTCAGGTAAATTTCCAAAGATAACATAATTCTTAAAATCCGCTGTTTAACCATTGTAAACATGCTCAAACATTGCTCGAAAACTTTGTAAGGAATTTTAAAAATGATGCATACCTCCCCACTAAATGCCAGCAAAGCACTACAAAAAGCTCCTTAACTAATTTCAACATAGTTCCTTGCCACCAAGATGCCACAAGATGGTGCCAAAGCAATACTTGGATATAAAACTGCTTTGCACCGAGCGGAAAAACAGCGAAAAAGTGAAGTTTTTACTGAATAACAGAGGATGGGGTCCCTGCCCAAAAAAATCTGTCAATATGTGACCACACAAGTGGCGAATCATGAGTATGTGGGGGAACACTGTGGACTGACAATATTTTCATAAAATTTCACATCAAATTGAGGTCTACTAATCCTCAGTCTACTGCCCACCTTATTTTGACAGGTGAAATGCAAATCTTTGTACAGTGGTGTTTTGACATTCGAATCCTTCCGTGACCATGCTCGTAACTCAAAACACTCATGTCTCAAGTCATCTTTCCCCATTTATATTAATGGAAATATCATTAATCCATTCCAGCCTCCCACAACAAAACCGTTTTTAAGATAGCAGCCTTTTCTAAGGCAAATTTATGTGGTATAGTTAAATACACAACATGCAATTGTCTTTGTTTTGTTTAGTTTGACAGAAAACTTCAACTGAAAGTGGCAATAAACAGCTTGAAGATTATTTTAAGGAATTGTTGACAAACAGTTGCCAAACTGCTACTTGTTTTAAAGTGAGTTGAGTTGAGTTCACTGCCGCCATACACTTGTTAATATCTAAATTTTTTGGCCGTGAGTCTAAGCCAAAAAATCAGCGGAAAACCTCAAGTAAACAGGGTGAATCGTATCTCAAGGCACCACTGCTTCTACTTTCGCTAACTTGTTACTTCACAAACACCTTATTCTTTCCTGCGTGCCAGGCAATTCTGAAATGAGATCAAATTCAGGGTCTGCATCCTTTGCAAGTAATCTACTAGCCCTGTGATGTTTGTTGGTAGTTTCCTCTCTGCTTAACCTGTGATTCGTCAAGTTCAGTCATATAATGTACAAACGTATAAGAGTGATTATTTTACATTTAAATGAAACCACAACGACAGCACAACTACTGTATTGTCTTTAAATGATGTGAATGAGCACCACAGAGCCACGTACTATTAAGTGACTGCCAGTCAATAAGTTGTCTCAGTAGGTTGTGAGTCAGAGCCTGCTCTTTATTAATTTCTCAGAAAAGGTTATCATGGGCCTTTATGAAATATTCAGCCATATTCCTACTCTACTTCTGAATATATCCAGACATTTTGGGTGTTTAATGGCTTTAATGGTGGATTTGCATATAATTGAAAGGTCGGCTTTGTTGGGCTTGAGCTCATTTTCTGCCTTTATTACAGACAACACAATTAATTTAAAAAAAATTGTACTTTGTAATTGGAATTTCTTTAAATTTCTTAACTGAGCATGTTTGAATAATAATACATAATAAATACATAGAAAGAAAAATATATTAAAAATAAAAGACTAAAATTAAAATCACACGTAAAAGTAATAAATAGAAATTGGAAAATAAAACTCAGATAAAATCAAATAATAAAAAAATAGAAATATAAGGAAATAGAAAATAAAATTTAAATAATAAAAATAAGATAATGTAATAAAATAATTCTAACATTTACCTCTAACCACTTTGAAAATATCGCAAAATAATATGGGTTGATAAAAATTTATTTTCTGGCCTAAGAGCATGCCCTGTTAAAGGAATGTTTTACATCAGGAGTAGCCCTTTTTTTCTGTGCTTTACTGTGGGGGGTTGTGCATGTAAAGAAAGCTCATGCAGTGAACTAGTCCAGTTTGAAGATAGTATTTCTCACTATTTTTAACAGCAAATTCTCTTACGAATGATAAAACGTGGAAATATTGTCTTTTACTTCATAAAAGAAAAAAAGTCATTGTCTAGTGTACTTTTAGGCCTTATACTTTAAAAAGTGTGCATTTCTGTCAATTTCAATACCATTTTAAACACGAGTTGCGCATCGTTTGCAAATTAGGGAGCACCACGTAAGAAATAAGTACTTTTTGGGTCCCTCATTACATGAGTAGCTGGAAGGATGCAGCCGCCTTCGTTGCGTCGTATGCGTGCAAAACGTGATTTCCATCTGTCCTTGACGTTTGCCACTTTAGCACAAGTCATTAAGCTCAGGAAGCGAGCGAGATTAATATGAGATAATTCTCCGCCGGGCCATAATGGGTATACTTTTGTGTCCTTGTCACTGTTCGATTTTACGATAATCTCTTCGATTAGGAGATTCAACGTTATGATTATGCATGAGCATATGTGCCGCGTCTACTTTTCACTTGTTTTTTTTTCCCGTTGCGCTTCTTTCACTCTTTTGTGTCTGGGATACGAGCCAGCCTTCAAGGTGATGGAGAACATTTCTGTATGTATCGCATCCCAGCTGTTGGTTCGCAAATTTTGCTAGTAAAAGATGTGCACACTGCACAGTCTTTTCCCACTTACCAAAATCATCGTGGGTGTTGGCAATCATATATCTTCAGATCATGTAGTAGATCCAGCATTTTTCCACGTTTGCCTTGTACACAGAAACTACAAAAGTGGGACATAGGCCTCAACTGTGTGCGCTTCCACACAGTGACACGGAAACTCGCGATCAGACTGATGTGAAACCAAAGGTTCAAACATAGTTATAAAGATTACTATAGAGAAATGCAGAAAAACTGCAATAGCCAACAGACTGATCGTGACAAATACACTATTCACAAAAATGTAAGGATATATGGCTTTTGGAGGATATTTCAGGATGATATAACATTATATAACATTCAGTAAATGCACGATAACATTTACAGGTGAACTTTAAACTTTTGAAATCACATATCCAAGTTGTTGATGTTTCAGTATATAGCTTGCTGCTCTCTAACAAGGCGATAAATGTCAGAATTACTAACAGGTATTTGATTCATGACTCAACCAATTATTTGATTCATGAATCAACCAATGAATATCCTGGTTCAATCAGAACTGGGATGCCCCTTGGTTAGGTGTTCCGGACATGTCCACTGTTCCACGGCCAGGACAAAAATCACACTGCTCCTCCTGAATCTGACATTCAACTTCCCGACAGACCCTCCTCTCCAGAACCCCTGAATAGACCCCTGGTCTGCCAATCCAGAGACACTGTCCCCGATGTCCACGCGTTGTTGCATAGGCGTTTCAGCCAGGACAATCCCACAACATACAGAAGAGCCTTTAAGAAATCTGGGCGGCTCTCATCCGCCCCTGGGGCCCTGCCACTGAGGAGCTGTTTAACCAACTTGGTGACCTCGACCCCAATAATAGGAGGGCCCACCTCAGAGTCCCCAGACTCTGCTTTCTCCTAGGATGACGTGTCAATGGCATTGAGGGGGTCTCTGAAGTATTTGGCTCACCGACTACGTACCGAGGTGAGGTCATCAGCACATCCCCACTGTACACAGTGTTGATGGTGCACTGCTCTCGAGATGACGGACGGTGGACCAGAGTTTCCTCGAAGCCTTCCAGAAGTCTTTCTATATAGCCTCATTGAACTCGCCCGGGTTTTTGCCTCAGCAACCACCAAAGCTACATTCCGCTTGGCCTGTCAGTACCCATCAGCTGCCTCCGGAGTCCCACTGGCCAAAAAGGACCAACAGGGCCTTCTTCAGCTTGACGGCATCTCTCACCGCTGGTATTCACCAACGGGTTCAGGGTTTGCCACCACGACAGGCACCGACCACCTTATGGCAAAAGCTCCGGTCGGCCACCTCAACAATGAAGGCATGGAACATGGGCCACTCGGACTCAATGCCCCCCACTTCCTCATGGGCATGGGCAAAATTGTTGCCGGAGGTGGGAGTTGAAGCTTCTTCTGACAGGCGACTCTGCCAGACGTTGCCAGCAGACCCTCACAATACATTTGGGTCAACAACAAGTGAATTATAATTCTTATACATTTTTATTCTTGTAATATTGCGCGTTTTCTTCAGGAAAAGATGTATTTTTCTAAAAGGTCTTTATTGCTATAATAATACACATTTTGTTCTTTAAAAAAACATTTAATTTTATTCATGCAGTTTTTAATTAATTAATTAGAGTTTTTAATGGGCTCGAACCTAAAGTAGGAAGGAGTAATTGGTTTATGATGTTGACTTTATTGGCTACTGGTGCCATACTGTATTGTGTGTAGGTGTGCATTGTTTTAAATGGTACGACACAATAATTTATTACTAATTATTTTGCAGACCCCCAAGCTATGACTCGTAGACCTCGAGTAGGAGTGCTATTCTAGCATCACACACCTTACACCCATGTCATTGGCAATGTTAGCTGTCAAACATGGCAGCTGGACACCGTGAAAGATGGTGGTATACAAGTAGCAACATGGGGGCCGCACAGGAAGAGCGATAAGCACACACAAACACCGCCATGATCGTGTCTTCACCACACCAATAAGGAGGGAATAAACACATTCATTCTGCTATGAGTAAATAAAAATTACAGGTTGAGGCTGGGACCGTCATGTCGAGATCTATGCGCAATGCAATGCAATTTGGAAGCGCTGACATATGTGATGGGGAAAATGAGGTTTTATCCGAGGGGTCTCTGAGGATGTGTTGATGATGTGTTATTTATGCACTGCGGCGCACCTCTGGAGGTGACTGACTTTGAAAAAGGTGGATTTTAAATGGCTGGAAAACCTATTCCAAATGTTATTTCAAATGTCTCTATGTGGGCGCATAGTTAGGAAATGAGATGGTAAGTTGTGATTGACACACAGAAAAATAAGTTAGCAACATTTTTTTAAAACCCATGGAGAGCAACGATAGGTGGATGGATGGACAGAAGGACAGATGGATGGAAGGACAGATGGACAGACAGACATTACACCAGTTTTGCTACTGTTTATAACAATATTTTTGGAAATCTGCAGATAGCAGGGATCTCGTTGGATGTGAGTCCCGTATCTGAGGTGCACAAAATTAGCAGGGACCCATCAAGTACGATCGTTACGATCGATCTGTGTCATCGAAACACATGGGTTAGTACTCTGCCGTGTAAATCCGGCGCTCCATGATTTTTTTCACTTTTCTTAATGTGTTCTGTTTTTTCCCGTTTGTGTTATTATTGAATGGTTCAACCCCACCCCAGTAATGAAAATAAAATGGTCTGGTCCTGCCATCTTACATCATCCTGCATCAACCAGTAAGTAGTTATCTTACTAACAAAACGAGCAACTATCTTTGTTAATGGTTCAACTTCGACAGTAAGTTCCTTTTTTTTCAACATTTATGCATAAATGTCCTGCGCAAGATTCCCACGTGCAGTTTTAACACCGAATAGTTTATATTACACCCAAATTTTAAAGCAAGCGTAAAATGCATTTCCAACACAGTCAAATGAACTTAGCCACCTTAAACTAAGAAATTGACTTGAACTTGAAATTGTAATTTCTTTTTAAGGATGGTTCACACTGTGAAGATGATCTATCTACCTGACGTTTGTCAGTGCTAATATGCTAATGCTGCAATACTATAGGTACGTGCATATCTGGCCCTGAATGGTTGTCGAAAATGGTCACTCGATGAGCCACACTCATTATCGCGCACTTTGAGTGGCAGCGAAACAGCAGTTTTCCATTCATTGGGTTCGCGTTTTTTACCTTATAAAGATACACCATTACTGATGACGTCGAACAGGTGTCCTATTTTTAATGGCGACTTTGAAATTTGTCACAGAAGTAATTTCATGCGTTGTAAGACTCGGACAACATTTCCCGAATTTAGAGTCGACAAACCCACAGTCAAAAACTTTCAGGTGAGGAACCCGTTTCTTCAAATACGCATCACTGAATTTATTGGATACTTTTCTGGGTTTCTGCCAAATTTGAGGTAAATTGCTCGACTTACAGACCCACTTTTGGGACCAACAGCTGGCCAAGTCCGTTGTGACGTTACTGTGAACTGCCATGACGGCTCATATTTTCTGTCATTTTCAATGCTAATACATGAATTTTATCAACTATACAGTATGTACACATAATATGCATACACACACACACGTATATTTACCTATTGTTTCACATAGTAACTGTAATTAATTAATGAATTATTCAGCAATATCAACGTCATATTTATGTTGTCACTTTATTTCCATTGATACCAGTCTTTTGAAAATAGGATAAAGATTAAGGACATTATGATAGTTTAAAACTCATATTCAACAAAGGTCACACCAAAAATCTTGACCCCGATGACTTTGCACTGACATTGACCATAAATTTATGCATTTTCACTGGTTTTAATGCGTCCTAACTTTCTTAATATTTGTTAGAGCAAAGTTATACTAATATCACTGGAATTGTCTTTAAAAGATCTGTACAATCATGCTGGTCTCGTATAAATCAGTTAAACTTTACAAATTTATACACATACCTAAATACTGTCTGCTAGCACTTCCTTATGCGCATGATTATTCCACGTTCTCATACTACCTGATGGCAGGATATAAAAGTTTTAAGTGCACTCGTAAGCACTTTACCTCTTGTCACACTGCGTTGTTTGTGTTGTTTAATCTCCTACAGGCCTCTCGGGGGGTGTCAGGATTTCCCTCCCTAACAGGTGTGGTGACTCTCCAAGTTACATGAGCGCCATAATTCCCCTTTGAGTCCTCGAAGAGAGCTCTCAAATTATATCGGGGGAGGGAATGGGATTTCATGTTGATGCTGCCCCGAGACCTTGAGTAATGATCGTGATAATAACTGCTGAGCCTGACGGGAATACCAAAAATGTCCCTGTGCTTTAAGGAGCGACGGCTGCGTGGAGTTGGTTATCTCCGCAGAAGACATGATAAAGTAGGCGAGGTCAGAGCATCAAATGGAGCCCCCACCGATCAAATCAGCCAAAGATGTTTATGTAAAAGAGCGCACTGGGATGAAAAGATGGCTTTAACTGAGCATGACAACATTAACGAGAATGTAATCCATCCATACGGCCATTAGTCTACTATCATTGGGATGCATGCCCAGAGCTGGGTTTTAGGCATGTCTAAAATGGAACAAAAACAAACAAAAAAAAGACTTCGTATTTCCAATTAATGACCTGGTGTTTATTTATTCACTTTATTTACATTAAGTTAGCCTTCTTCTGATTTTATCTTACTTGTGGTACGTGTGGCATACCTGTATACTCCGTCCCACCCCTCCTCTCACCCTTTTTACCTTATCACCACTTGTGATGTAGAATGTATGCACTCCATCCCACATGTGACGTGTCCGTGACAACTGACAATATTTAAGTTAGCGATCACGGTCGCCTTTATTAGCTAACTTTTTTGGTGTTCATTGCTTATTAACTTTATATTCAAGTGAGACAATAACTTGACCCAGTTTGTGTATGAATCCCCTTTTCTTCAATTAGCCAGTGTTGATGTTGTGCGTTTTGCTCAAATGGTACACGTCATGCTTCTGATTGGCTAGAAAGGACTTAAAAGTTAAGACATAGGGTGTCACGTGTTGCTTTGCAATGCGCCGAACAGCCTGTGAATGCATTTTTATATAGACTGAGATTTCAAATAATACAATTTCCAAAATACTGCTGCAATTTTGTTGAAAAAATACTTTAACATCCATCCATTTTCTGAGCCGCTTCTCCTCACTAGGGTCGGGGGCGTGCTGGGGCCTATCCCAGCTGCCATCGGGCAGGAGGCGGGGTACACCCTGAACTGGTTGCCAGCCAATCGCAGGGCACATACAAACAAACAACCATTCACACTCACAGTCACACGTACGGGCAATTTAGAGTCCCCAATCAATGCATGTTTTTGGGATGTGGGAGGAAACCGGAGTGCCCGGAGAAAACCCACACAGGCACGGGGAGAACATGCAAACGCCACACAGGCGGGGCCGGGGATTGAACCCGGGTCCTCAGAACTGTGAGGCTGACGCTCTAACCAGTCGTCCACTGTGCCGCCACTTTAACATCCAGTAACTTTCATTTATTCTTGAATGAATTCTGGGGTTTTCAACAGGAGTGTAATGCATCCATCCATGACAATGAGCCAGTAGGCTGTTTTAAGAGTTGCCGGCTTATTAGGAGTCCTCATGAGCACTCCTCACACTTCGCTGTCATGGCGAGTGCTCCGCCGACTGTGAAGCTACTTTATAAATCAACTCGTACGAATCACTTTGAAGCTCACTTTTCTTTTACACAATTAAGGAGAGAGCCCGCAAAGCTCATTCCACTCCACTCTATCTCATTTTCTCCTCCCGCCTCCTATGTCTTCCTCCATCCTAGCACTCATGCTAACCCTTCCATTTGCTCCCTTCACGATTTTCTGGGCATCTTTTTCTTCATGTTGGTGCTTGGCTCCTCATTGTCTGGCACATATCCCCCCACAGCCCTGAAGGACATCCGGTTCCAGCTGGTGAATTTCTCTGACAACGAACTGCGTGTGTCTCTGTCCAATGTGTCACTCTCCGACGAGGGACGCTATGTGTGCCAGCTCTACACTGACCCCCCTCAGGAGGCCTACGCGGACATCACCGTCTTGGGTAGGTATGAGGCACATGTACGTGTGCCTCACTTTTCTACCTTTCTTGTAACATGTAGAGTATGCACTCCCTCCCACCCCTCCTGTCAGAGTTTTTTATTTTAGAGTGACAGTCAGTATATGCACTCCCTCCTACTGCTTCTATCACTATATATCTTACTTGTGAGATACAGTATACTGTATGCACTCCTTCCTAACATCGTCTCACTCTTTCTTACTGTATTTTTAACATGTACTGTATATACTCCCACCCCACCTCTCACATTATCTACTGACTTGTATCATATGCACTCCCTCCAAACGAGGCTCTTACACTTTTATTTATGTTATGTATTGTATTCACTCGCTCCCTCATCTCCTCTCTCAGTTTTTTTTTACTTGCAACTCGGACTGTATGCACTCCGTCCCACCCTTCCTCTTATAAATTTCATCTTCTACGTGACAGGTACAGCATATGCACTCTCACCTACGCTTCCTCTCATATTTTGTATCTTTCTTATCACGTGTAGTGTATGCACTCCCTAACCTCCTTAACACTATCTTACATCCGTATACACTCCCGCTCACTTCTCTTGTTAGATTTTTTAATCTGACTTGCATGTGTGTCTATAAACTCCCCTGAACACTTGATCTCACTTCGTATACAGTCCACTCCCACCCACTAGACTTTTGGGTTTTTGTAATATTTCCTGTGATGTGTACCACATGAACAAGGTCCCACCCCTCCAATGACTGACTTTTATTTTATTTTATTTTATTTTTTTAAATCAAAACTTGCTGCTTTATGGCTAGTAGTCATCTTTGATCCCATCATCTTTAGCAGACAAAATGTCAGCCAATTAAGGGCCCTCAGTGCGAAAAAGGAGCAGATGCTCAGACTGATGGCGTCTGCCGCGTCGGTCTTGGCAGCTGTGTTGAATGAGTGAATTCCAGTGAATGTTGACTTGGCTGTTCTCAAACCATTCCCCTTTGAGAGTCAGCTGTGCCTTCACTGTGATGCTTTGCGGTAAAATGACTCTAGTTAAGCTTTATTATACACGCCAACATCCCGGGGGGGATTGAAAGGAATTAAAAGCCCTTTAAAGTAATTGCTTTACTTGTACAATTCAGGCTGACAGTAGCAGCAGTTCTCTCCTAAACCGAGGGTTGCATTGAAGAGTCCTTGGAATGAACTCCCCTATGACTTTTGGCTTTGAAGCGACTAGAGTTCAGCCCGATGACTAATTTGAGGAATAAGGGAAGAGTATCCTGCTTTCTATGCATGGATGAGTTATTTGGCCTGATACGAGAATGTGTTTTTTTCATATTTAAATCTTGACTTATTCATCCCTTTCTGTGAGTTCTGCTCCAGTGTTCAAAGGCGAATTCAGCAAACTTTCCAAATTTGTTTGGGTCACAAGGAGACACTGGGAAGAACTTACAATAAAGTTTGCAAGGGAAACTTTAGACAGAATGTTATTCTACTTATTTACACATTAGTAACATTTAATCGTATCAAAGTTTTGAGGCTTTCACACCTAAAGGACAGTTTCAATTATATGCAGGGACGATACAGTGGGTTTTTTTTCCATTGGGTTTGTGCTTTTAGCTCATTCACTGCCAGCTGTTGTCAAAGCAGAGCTCCCATATCGCTAGCCGTTTTTGAACATTTCGAGTGATCTTTCAACACCCACAGTATATTGTCTGTGACAATATAAGCATTAAACCTACCAAAACAAAGAGAAGACCCTCCCTTTTCCATCAGAAAAAAAGTTTGTTTCTATCTCTTTCCGTTTTTTAGTGATCAGCATTAGAACATTGGTTCGTTTCACCAAAATCACAAGTTTCTGACCAAACAGTGGCGAAAATGAGCTTTTTGTGAAATTAAACATTAAGTAGAACTGTGACTTTGACGCTAATGTGTTTTACTTTTGTAACACCTCAAACTATAAAACAACACAAACAAGACTTAGAAGAGGCTTTTAATTGCAAAATAATTTATTCACAGATATACAACTGCAGTGAGTGATGTTGACTCACCGCATGACTCGAGTTGAACATCATTGGCTTGTTTACTTGGCATCCGTCATTCATAAACTGCCATAAACTGCATCATCTTTTCTCACGATCGCGCCCTATGTATCAATGTCCAATATATGAATGTGTGGGTCTCTATAACTGGGGCCATTACTTTGTGCACCAGTTCCGCCGGGAAGCCCGATCATCGAGAGTCGCGAGGACGTGGTCAGCGAGGGCAACGAGACGGAGCTCACCTGCACGGCCGCTGGCAGCAAGCCAGCAGCCTCCATCAGATGGATGAAAGGAGATGAGGAAATGACAGGTAAGTCCAAATCCAAGTCTCACCTTGACTTGATGTCCTCTTGCCTACCACAAGAGGCTGTATTTAGAAAAATATGTGCTGTTTCGAACATATATGGTAGGTGATGGATGGTTGGAGCAGAGGAGCAAATTCTTTACTTTGATTCGTAGCTTACGTAGCATATGCACTCCAACCAACCCCTTCTCTCACAGTGTTTTTTATCTTATGATATGAAGCGTATACACACTCTCCCACCTCTCTTCTTGCACATTTTATATTACATTGAGGTGTAGTATGCGCTCCCTCCTGCCCATCTTCTTGGATTTTATTTGTGATGTATACAGTATGCACTCCTCCCAATCAACGTTAGTATTTAAGTCCCTGTAAAGTGAAAATAAATGTCTTCTAAATTTATCACCCCACAGAGAAGAGTACTGTTAGCAACCCTGCCAAATTTGATTTATTAAAAATAATCGGCAATTATTTAAAATGAGGCTTCAGAATTGTGGAAAAGTCAACCCATTGTCTCTGCTCTCAAATGCTGTGGGCGTATCCGCGAAAGCACTGAAACCACGTCCCCATGTACCTGTCAATCAAATCCAACTTCTACAGCCTGGAAAAATGGATGCTACTTCGTCTAGCATCTTTCTTCGCCGACACATAACTACATGTCTGAGGTGCAAAAATATATCAGCTCAAATCCACCGGTGGCTGGAATATATCCCAACAAGTCGTCGCAGGGCTTTTCCACGCCACGACAATAAGACGCTCTAAAGTGGTCACACCAGCACGAAGCCCCTGTCCACATGCTGGCTGTCATGTCGGACTTTAAAAACAAATTCTTCTTCCACCCTCTCACCGTGATGTACATCCACTCACACAGATCTTCAATAGATCTTTTGAACTGTATGAAGTCCCATCCTGCCTCAAACGCTCCACCATCATCCCAGTCCCCAAGAAACCTTCAATTTCAGGACTGAATGACTACAGACCTGTCGCCTAAACATCTGTGGTCATGAAGTCCTTTGAACGCCTCGTGCTGGACCACTTCAAGAGTGTCACTGGACCCCTGCTGGACCCCCTGCAGTTTGCCTTTCGAGCAAACAGGTTTGTAGATGATGCAGTCAACTTGGGACTGCACTTCATCCTGGAACACTTCAACGGCGTCGGGACCTTCCCCAGGATCCTGTTTGTGAACCTCAGCACTGCTTTCAACACCATCATCCCCAAACCCTTCTCCTTCAAGCTTCTCCAGCTCAATGTCTCACCTGCCTTCGGCCAGTGGATTTACAGTTTTCTGACGGGCAGGACACAGCAGAGGAGGCTGGGAGACACCACCTCATCCACACGCAATATCACTGCAGGGGCCCCTCAAGGATGCATCCTCTCTCCCCTGCTCTTCTTTCTCTACACCTCAGCGCACCCGAATGTCAAATTTCTGAAGTTTGCAGATGACACCACAGTCATTGGCCTCACCAAAGACGGTGACGAGTCTGAGTATCGACAGGAAGTGGAGCGGCTGGATTTGGTGCAGCTAACACAACCTGAAGGTCAACATGCTCAAGACTGTAGAGATGATCGTGGACTTCATGAAACATCCTTCGCCACAGCTGCCCCTCATGCTATCCCTGTGTCAACTGTTGAGACCTTCAAGTCCCTGGGAATTGGTTTCTCAGGACCTGAAGTGGGAGACAAACATCAACTCCATCCTCAAAAAGGCCCAGCAGAGGATGTACTTCCTGTGGCTTCTGAGGAAGCACGGCCTGCCACAGGAGCCGTTGAGGCAGTTCTACACAGCAGTCATTGAATCAGTCATTGTGTTCATTCTTCACAGTCTGGTTTGATGCTGCCACAACGAAGGCCAAGATCAGACTAACGGACAGTCAGGGCTGCCGAAAAAGTTATCGGTACCCACCTACCCACTTTTGAGGACTTGCACGCTGCCAGGACTAAAACAAGGGCATGCAAAATCCTCTTGGATCCTCCACATCCTGGTCACCACCTATTCCAGCACCTTTCAACAGGTAGGCGCTATCAAACAATGCAAGCTAAAACCAGCAGAAATTAAAACAGCTTCTTCCCTGTGGCCATCAACCTCTTAAACAGTTGATTTGCAATTTCATTGTAACATGCCGCCCATTTTGCACATCTCTGTCAGGACACTTCTACATTATTCGTGAACTCACTGTTTTACCACGCTGCACTATTTGCATTCTGTTATTGATTACTACTGGCCACTTATGTGATTGAGAACTCTCTGCACCATTTGCACAATCGTCACTGTATCAGATCATTGCACTCTTAGTCTCTTTAAACAGCTTTAAATTGCTTGAGGACTGCATCATTTGCACAATTGCCATTATATCAGTATCACCACACTTGTGGTACACTTCATTGCTCAATGACTCTTCACAGTCGTGTTTTTTATGTCCTAAATATATATTTCTTCATAGTGACTGTTTGTTGTTATACTAGTGTGGCTCCAACTTCTGGAGACAAATTCCCTGTGCATCTTGTAACATATAATAAAGGCGATTCTGATTCTGATTCTGATTGTGAAAAGCAGTTGAACATTATAGCTCCGCAATTGATTACTAGCTAGTTCTTATTCTCTTCAAACATGTACCTGTACAGTATAATCCAGTTAGAAACAAATCGTTGAATTCACTTCAAAGGGTCTTTAAATATAATATAGTTTCCAGGCACAAAATTACAAAGGAATATTAGGGCCACAGTCCAAGTTTTGAAATATTACAAGAATAAAGTTCTATTTTTAAATCTTAAAAGTTATAATACAAATACAAAAAAATAATCCTGCGCGAATTATGTTTTAATTACAGTTGTAAGTAAAAATAATATTAAGAGAATAAATTTGTGAGGACAAGATCCATATTTTTGCCAAAAAATACACCCATACGTAAAAATACACAAATATTTTAACTCAAAAAATAGAACAAATCGTATAAGGAAAAAAGCTGCAAAACAAATAAAATTGTAAGCCATCCATCCATCCATCAGTTGGGTCGTGGGGGCAGCAGCAAAAGCAGGTGAGCCCAATCTTCCCTCTCCCCAGCCACTTCGGCCATCTCTTCCAGAGAGGATACAGAGGCGCTCCCAGGGCATCCGGGAGACGCAGTCTCTCCAGCGTGTCCTGGGTCGTCCACCACTGGGACGTGCCCAGAACACCTCACCAGGGAGGCGTCCAGGGGGCATCCTAATCAGATCCCCGAGCCACCTCATCTGGCTCCTCTCAATGCGGAGGAGGAGCAGCGGGTTGAGTCTCAGCCCCTCCCGGATGACCGAGCTTCTCACCCTTAAAAAAATGTAAATTGTAATTATGGAAAAAAATATTAATTTCCTGACAATAAACTTCTGATGTTTTATAACATAATTGGGATATTTTTTGCAATGAGGTCTAAATATTAAAACGTGTGGGTGAAAGGTATTGTTTTCATGTATGTTGGTTTGTTTAGCAGAATTAAACGGAAACTAATCAACTGAATTTCATTGAACTTTGTGGAGTGGTGGCCTATAGTTGCTGTAACCTTTGGGTGTCCAATTGTATTCGGGCTAAGTGGGGCAGTGATCAGCCAAGACTTTTTCATGAAAACCATCAGATAAACATGTTTAGGATTCTGCAGCCTTTGCTTGGGCTTTCGCTCCCCTGAGCAACATTCTAGTTTATTATTTATTTTTGCTTGCTCAGCAGAAGAATTCAGTGATCAAGCCACGCATTAAGAGCTTAATGTTGCTGAATGTTTCTCATAAATCATAGGCCTCTGTAGCTCGTGGTGTGATTTAAAATTCCCAAAATATTTATTCACATGGCTCTGTTAAACACGTTGAATGCTGATGGAAATTCCCGGCCATAAATCTATTGTGTTGCCTTGAAAGAATCTATACACAGCAAACTTACAGCCACTGTTAGGAATTCTTATTTGTGCGTTTCATCTTCATTTCCGCATCTTCGGCTTTTGGTCAGAGGTGTAACCTAGGGGTGTGGAATAATACATATTGCCACTCAGTTATGATTAAGGGTCATCAATTTTTTATTATTGCACAGCAAGGGGAGGATATTCATCTTGTGTGTGTGAGTGAGCGACGTACCTGTACTGTACAATGCAATGGTCAGAACAATTGAATACTTGTCACATCCACAAAAGGATTAATCCGCAGTACTGATGGTCGATACTACACATTTCTTTAAAGATAGGTAAGCAATTAAAATAAAGGCTGGTATTGCAAAGTGATGGATGATTAACAATAGACCTGTTGTTTCTAATTGTCATTTTCATCATTATGTCTTGTAATGTAAATATACATTTTGAAAATATTTTCTCTCTTTTCTTATAGGAATTAATTGCGTTATCAGAAAAGATAATATTGGAGTATTGCTATATCAGTATCATACTTCTACGGAGGATAAGCGGTACGGAAAATGGATGGATGGATGAATCATACTTGGACTTCATCTTATCGTAATTAGAATGAATTATATTTTATCGTAATTGTGGAGAAAAGTGTCAAATCTTACTTTGAATGAATTGTACTGTAATTTGAAAGAATGTTATCGAATAGTAATCTTGAGTGAATTGTATCATAATTGAGGTGAATTTTAGTGTGTTGTAATTGGATTGACTGTACCGTAAGTGGAGTGAATCGTATCAGAATTTGAGCAAATCATATTGCCCTCACATTGGTAATAATGTTAGAAATACATTATAGTGAATATATCTTATCGCTGGAAGTGTATAGTCTTGAGTATCGCCTAATGATGGAAATGCTAAAAGCGAGCAGCATCATGTTCTCATTGCTCCTTATCGCAAATCAAATCTTTGAATAGCTCAAGAACTGAGACTAGATACACATTAAATAGACATATCATACAGTTTTTAATTAGTCATATATATTTTTTTCTGTTTCGGCAGGGTAGACATGACAAATAAATCTGCTGGCTAATTTAAGCATTCGTAGTGGTATTGGTTTTGCAATCAATGATCAAGCTGGCAGGATTGACATTGGAAGGTTCTGGCCGAGAGAGAGAATCAACACACAAGGTGGCAAAATTAACATAAATTACAGCAGCAGAATGATTTGAATAATGCGGAAACTAGCTTGTGTGCTGTTGGTATTTTACAGAATTGATTCTGTTGTCTGAATAATGTTTATAATTTGCAGGTGGTTAAGTGAAACAGCCTGCAGAAGATGAAATCATAAACTGTCTCAGTGTTTAGCTCATTGGGAAAATATTAACACTTCGTACTCTGTGAACCAAATCAATAGCAGAAAAAAATTAAAAAAGTTCGGCTGTTAGGTCAAGCAGAATGGAGGATCTGTATCCCTTTTATGCCGGAGCAGTTTTACTGTGTCACAGTGGAGTTTTTAAGCTTCCGCTGTGGTTTCTTAGCATTATAATTAAAGTTTATAAAGTTGATCAGTCGAACAGAACAAAGTTTCTTGAGGGGAGAGAGAAACGAAGACAAAGCACTAATTGTAAACAGGATGAGAAAAGTAAGTCATTACATTATCTACAACAATGAAACATTAAATATGAGTGTTGCATGGGGCTGTAGTGCTACACCCTGTGGGGGAAGGACAGGACAAGATAGAACAGGACAATGAAAGAAGAAGAAGCATGCAGGACAAGGGACGTGAACCCGGCTGTACAACTGAAGTGTGGTGGGATTGACTGTGTAAATTATAAAAGTCTAGAGGACGAGAGTATGAGTGAGGGGATACACTCACTCATTTGTTGCAATAAGTGAGTGGCCCCACACCCAGTGAAAGAGTCCCAGGGGTGTGTCCCTGCTGACACATGCAAGTGAATTGACACTGTTTTACATGCACAAAGATCGGGCCCAGGGGTCCACCCGAGAGCAGCCCGGTGGACGGGACATGTCCCACACTGAGGGACCCAGGGCGGTCCATCGGACACACCGATGTGCTCTGACAACTGGCCACCTGGTGGGGACCTCAGGGACCCAATGCCACCCCCCCCGCCCCAGCCAACCCCTACCGCCCACCGGTAACAGCTCATTCGTGCTGAAACCCGGTTCGACACCGACATCCTCCCGACCCCATACCAGTCCCCCAGGAACCATTTGATATGTATATGTGCCCAGATGTGATTAGTGAGAAAAGTAAGGCAGTGTCTTAACATTACTCCTGGGTGGCAAAGCTCAGAATCTTTCTCTTGATTTATGTGCCAACATTCAACTATTTTTCCTGAGCTTTGATACAAGGAAATGTTGAATACAACGCTCTGCATTTTCTCTCCTCAAAATGCCTGACTGACTGGATGGCATTCAGCCAAGATAAATGAAGCCGTTTGTACTGGGGATGGCCATTACAATCAATCAAATGATTGCGCGTTAAGAATTCAGTTGATTGAGTGAGGGAATGATTTTTGATTGTCTTGAGGCAAATGAGGTAAAATGAAGTGCGCAACTCGTTGGTAGTCTAAACAAGTACATGACATAACACGTATATCCATGCTATGGCAACAGGAGTTCATAACATTTAGACGGCAATCCTCCCACCTTGTTAAAATTTAAAAGTCACCTATTAATTGATTGTGCCTAGTTTATATGTAAACACTGGGATAAAAGTCACATTTCCACCAAGCGGTTCACTTCTAGTTGAGTTTGCCATTGGTTCGGTATAGGATGGATAGCTTGGACGGCGAGTCCTGCGACTGGTTGGCTGGGATATGGATTGGCTGCAGCTAAAGCAATACTAAGCCTTTACAGTGTCTAAACACCTGGAAGAACCTGTGAGTTGATGTCTTAATATAACCTGTGTTATTGTTGTCCCAATTAATGGAGTTTTTGGGTCAGGATGATTCCCTCCCCCACACAATCGAAAAACATGTTTGAGTTCTTACCAGCTTTGACTTATCCACAAATAAAATCTGCTTTGAAAAGCATAGTATTGGTAGAGTCAGATGTTGAGCTGTAGCTCAAACTTTGCAATATTAAAAACATGAAAACTTTGTCAAGTGCAAAGATACTAAAATATTAAGTGAAGTTTCAGTTTGTTGGGAAGATTGGTGTCACAACGTTATATTTACTAGTGCGTCTTTTGAGCTTGTTTTGCATGCACGTCATCTGAAAGGCCGTCTGATTTCCTAATTCAATATTCTGTTCAGACAGCGTTTGACAGCGGCAAGTGTCACCCTGGCAGAGGTTACGCTTGATTGCGTTGGGATTGATCAGTGGTTGATGCTCACAAGTGTGTTTTGATTAGACGTCTGCGCCACAACACTCAAATCGGGTCCGCATTAAGATTCAAGATGGTTTGATTCGAGGCTGTTTATTTTTTTATTTTTTTTCCCATCTGTGCGCGGAAGACGTTGATAATTGACAAGCCTAAACATTGATAAGTACACTTTCTGACCCTTGTCTTCAAAACTCATCTCAGAAAAGTTCCTGCCACTTTTTCATACGGTATTTGAAAAATCTAATCTCCATACAGAGTTTTTGTTTCTGCACAAATGCTAGAAACGGTACGTCCACATTCAGAGTTGCAATAAGTAATGTAATAACATACTGTACATTTATAAGGTTCCTCTTTCAACGTGTTACAGTAAAAATAACTTATTTTCCCCTGAAAAACATGATATTATAGATGGACAGATATAGGCGAGTAAAATTAACAGAAAACGTAAATCAGCCTAATATGTTAGTTAAGTATACTTTTCCATAATTTCAAAGGGGTAATGGTAAATATGTTACATTCTACTATTTGCATAATATTCATTCATATAAGTTTAATATATTTCTCCTAATTTTAATGAGGTTTTTCCAAATGTATTTTCCATAACATTCTACACTATAATAGGATGTTTTGCCCCCAGAATTCTTCAAATTGATCAGAATTCCAGATGTTTTAGGGTTACAACAAGTATTTTCACAGCATACAAGAGCAACCCTTTTTCAAATCATCCCATGAACATGTCAATGTGGTATATGTTGTGTGTTGTGACATTTGTCATCATTTAGACAGATAGACAAGGGGCTTATCACAGTCAGGTATGTTTTGCCAAGACAAATATTAAAATTCAATGTGCTGTAATTGTGCTCGATTGTGGCGACATCGTTTAAAACAGAGGTCACTAACTGGCGGACCGCGCGTCTGGACCCAGAATCAGTACCAAAATGACCCACACCATAGCCAAAAGACCTACGGGGTACTTCTATTTTAAGCGGTGCAACATATTACAGGCTTTACGGTCGTGGTGAACCATACCGACCCATCACATGCAAGCTTCAGCCAATCAAATCTGCATAGTGTAATCACTGAAATCACTGACTGCGCACAGACCACAGAGATAAGGAGAGAGAGAGAGAGAGAGAGAGAGAGAGCATGTAAATTGAGTTAAAGATGGAAAAAGATCAGAAAATGACCGACAAAGGAAGAGAACATCTGGAACAAATGGCAAACGGGCAGAGTCATTTTTGAATGCACTTTTCATTGAGCTCCCACTGGGAGCTCTTATTAAAATTGCATTTGTGAAACGCTATTATGAAACAAAACTAAGGTTTTGAACGAACACAACCTCAAAAACGGTTCAGTTAAGATTTGTTAAAGTATGTAAAATTGTTTGAGACTTCACTGTTGTGTCAAGATTTGGCATCTTGAAAAGAAAAGGAGAAATCCAAACTTTCTGTATTTTTCAAAAATTAAGCACTTTATTTGAAGAAGTATAACTTTCTCTTTTTATTTACTTGCTCTTATTGTGAAATGCAGCCCTACTTTTATTTATTAAATGAAATAACATTACACAGTTGTGCTCATATGTTTGATTGCCAGGGCAGAATTTGTAATATGTGTACAATTCTTTATTATGCTCCAGTATCATTAAATCACTGGCTTAAAAGAACATTAACGATACTATCGTTTATCATGAAAGTTTTTGGCAAAATATATCGTTCTCAAAAATTTGATGTCATGGCAGGCCTAAGCACAGAATATATTGAGATAGAGTAAGAGCAATGGATAACACAAACATAAAGATAGAGTAACAACTGTAATAAAAATCTGCAATATAGCGGGCCCGCAAAGCAAGAACCGTGATATAGGAGAGGATTACTGTATCTGTATACCCGTGATGATACGTGCAGAGACTCATTGTTCCAGGGCTGGGACTCATTGTTTCCATGAAATGTGCATCCTGGGACTCATATAGTCTCAAGTGTAAAATGATCTATGAATAAATGCCTCACTGTGAACTCTGTAATGAAGCAGAAGAAGTAAATTGATTTCTATGTGTTATTACATGTTGTATTTTTAATGGCCCTCAAGCGCACTGACCATTTACAAATCTCAGTACATCAGGTGCAGGGCAGGTCTTCGGTGGGCCGGTGTGTGTTACATTAATATCCATCCATACTGTAAGTGTGTGTTGGCATCATCATCAACAGTTTCGAGTCCAGCGGAGGCTCCCCTTGTGACCATGCTGAAATGGAAGAGCACCGCAGGTCAGATTGGGGTGGCGTAATTATTTCCCCACTTCATTAAGTGCGAGTAAAGCGTCACACTCAGCACTGCGGCTAATGCGCTGCCCCCGTGGCATTGTAATGCTCGCCAAATGAAGGCCCCTTTTGACAGCTCCGCAGGGCCGAGTGGAGGGCAGATTACTGCCGGCTTGCCCCGCACCCACAACAGCGCTCTCCCCTAACGCTGTAAAGAGATGTCATTATCAGACGTATATGACCCAAATGCTACTTTAAGAATCGCACATTTAAATCCTCCATACCTCCAAAATCAAATGTAAATGCCGGTTGAAGTCTTTTACTAAAGTAGAATTACAGATCGTTGTGTAGAAAAAGTAGAAGTACTGATTCAACTCCTTGACTTAAGTAAAAGCAACAAACATATCAAGTCCCTGTAAAGCAAAACTGATGTCTTCTAAATTTGACACACACCAGAGAAATTTGAATGACTACAAAAAATTATAAAATGAGACTTCAAAATTGTGTAAATCCAAGCTATTGTCTCTGCTCTCAGACACTGTGGCCATGTCGCTGGAACCACGCCCCCCTGAGCTGTCACCTGTCAATCAAATACCACTACTGCGACCTGAATAATGGATGCTACCTTGTCTAGCAACTTTCTTATGCCTGCACGTTCCTCTACATGTTTGAACCACCAGAGCCAGCATCCATTTCTGAGCTTGAAGACAATGACCTTCCTGAGAATCATAGCTGTTCTTCTTAGTCTGCAGCAGAATGGTCATTTTTTTTCCTTAGCAAGATATATTAGTCAAACATAACCTAACGTTAGCCACTTAAAGCTGGGCTAACAGTAAACATAGCAAACATTTTCTGCCTATGTATCAAATAGTTTTGTCAATATACTTTAAAACGTTGATAAACTTAAATAGTGATGGCCACCCAACTACATCTCTGAAACACCCTACTGGGTGTTTTAGCCACACCCAAAAAATCTGGAAAACAGAAATGGTGAAAAATATTTTCTATTTCAGTTACATATATTATAACAGCTATATCGCAATAGCTCCACAATTCAATATTGTATACTGCAGTCTTGAAATGTTTTCAGCAATTATCTTCAAGCATGTATCATGTATTGGCAAAATCTATGAAATTACTTTACAGGGACTTTCAGGACAAAAGTAAAAATGAATTTTTACTCTCAGTTATAAACAATACCTATTTCGATTGGTTGTAATAACAAAATCACCGGACATGCTATCTTTGCTCACTTTGTGAACGGATTTGCAAAAAATACTAAATTAGCCAATGATAATAACTGAAAAAATACATCTTGAGTGCCTTGAAATGCATCTACAAATTAAATGTATTATTATTATTATTTTATATATATATATATATATATATATTCCCCCCCCCCAAACCCGTAGAAGGGAAACACGGACAAACCCCGACCCAAGAGGAGGAGGGGGCAACAGGCCTAGCATCCACAGAGGCCCACACCGCAGATCCTGAGCCAGAAGGATCAAGTACATGCAAGTGGCCCTATGGCGTGCACAAGAGTCTAAAATGAGAAGATATGATTTGGTCACATTACATAGCACATTATATTTCTGGATGACATTTTTTCTCAGGCAGACAAGAATCAAGGTTCAGGGTTCAACATTTTAATGAAAGGTTACTTTTTTTATGCCATGTCGTCATCCTTAGAGGTTGACTGAAGGCACTACACTATTTTGACAAAGATTAGAAAGTGGCGATATCTGAAGTAAAAACAAAAAGTCATCAGTAAAATAAATTCTTATGTACAGATACCTGAATACATTACATGAGTACAGTCACAAAGTATTTTTACTTTGAAAAAGGGAGGACAGGACAGGATGTGGGAAGTATTTTTACTTCCCACCACTGCAGTTAACCTTCTCCCTTCTTTCAGGAGAAACGACGGTGGAGGAGATGTATGACCAGATGTTTACCGTCACCAGCCGCGTTCGATTCTTAGTCAGCAAAGAGGACGATGGCATGCCGGTGGACTGTGTTGTCGACCACCCGGCCGCGAACGACCTGCTGGCTCAAAGGAACCTGGAAGTGCAATGTGAGCATCTAAAACTACCACTATATGATGACACACTGCAGTACAATACAAATTTTTGATCTATACTGAAGGTACTGCACTACAACAGGTCACCTTGTAAAATTACACATTGGAACTTCTGAAATCAAATGCCTCCCATAATATGAAAATATGTGTACTGTACACACACAAACCTTAACAAACATCTAAGGATAAAACATTTTGCTTTTTATTAGATTTTTTTTGTGGCGGTTTTGCGACACAATAAGAACAAAAATTACGACTTGTTTATCACTTAAGAATGTTAAAAATGTAAGATGCACTAAGCACATTCTTCACTCACTTATGCATTGCACCTTTGTTATTTGTGATTATTTTTTGTCACTGTCCAAAGAAAAACTCAAAATGTAGGAGTTTTCGAAACATTGTACAATGTTTAAATGCTTTTAAAAATGCGTATACGTTGATTTCATGAAGAATGCACCTGTTGCTAGGCAGACAAATTGGGCATGTCAGTCAGCGGATTTTCATTCCTTTAGAGAGCCAACACAAACATGAATCGCTACTGTGTAGTAAATACAAAATACATATTGTGGAATAATACATCGGCTTTTCACTTATTTTTGCACTTGCATAAAGTTAAGAATGCTCATGTTGTCGCAGTCCAATGAAAAGCATTGTACAAAACAACTCAAATGTTTTATTCCAAAATCAAACAAAAAATTCTTTGTGTTTCCGACAAAAAGAAAAACCTCACAAAATTTAGATGTATAGTACATGCTTTTATTATTTTTTTTTTTTTTACCGTATTAGATTATTTCTATTTCCAATTTGGAAAACTTCAGTGGGTTGTATTTTACCTTAGGGGAGCATATTTAGTGATTTGGTCATGATTCCACCATATAGGCAGAGTGCATTAGACCCACTCATAACTGCCCCATAGGTCAATACTGTTTAAGCAAAGTGACTTCTCTTACACTAATTAGTTAAATCGTTACTGGCCAATCAGATTGACCTTGAACCTTTCACTGAAAGACAACACTATTTATAGAAATGCCCTTCAACAGCTAATAGGTGGCGCTGTTGATAGCTAAAGATGGCTATCTGATTAAGTGATAAATCGGACTGCAATAGCACACTGAGAAAGGTTAAGTCACACCATTGCAGGCGGTGTAGAATATTCATTTTGGTCCACTTTTTTAATCTGACCTTTCAAGGAAAAACAGAAAGCTTCACTGGAAGTGCTTGACATTTTGGTAATCTTTGGCACGCGCTGATAAGGGGAGCGAAATCATTTTGCTGTAAGCTACTATAGGCTGAGTAGATGTCAAATGTACACATTGTATAGTCCTTCTCATCCAGCCCCATGTTTCACTTCGAGCTATTTTTTTCTTGTGCTTGAGTTGCACTTTCTCCACGTTTCAAGTGCAATAATAATTTTATTTTAGTTTTAGCTGCCGGTAGGAGAGGCAGTAAAAAGGGCCATCCATGTTAGGAGTAAACGATACAAGTGGACCAAATTGAATATTCTACACCGCCTGCAATGGTGTGACTTAAACAGCTAACTTATAATTCCATTACAACAAGCTGGCAATTTTTTTGACTTGAGTTCGTTGTCACATTTGTGTGGGGCCAATTATGTATTACTCGTGCACTCACTGTAGTTGTCTCGCCGTGCTGCACTATTTGCATATACTGGCCACTCATGCCAGAGTAGCATCTGCTCCATTTGCACACTGATTGAGGAGTAAGTATCTGTAACATTTGCACAACCAACATTGTCCCAGATTATCGCACTACTCGTCACTTTAAACCGCATACACTCCTTGAAGTCTCAGCGCCCCTTGCACAATGGTCATTGCACCGGACTATTGCAATATTAGTCATTCGAACTCCTCTAAGTGCTAGAGGACTCTGCATCTTTTTGCACAATTGTTGTTTGTTGTTGTTTTTTGTCAATGTCTCTGTCTCCAAAGTGTTCTGTAAATTGACTGTCTGTTGTACTAGAGCGGCTCCAACTACCGGAGACAAATTCCTTGTGTGTTTTGGACATACTTGGCAAATAAAGATGATTCTGATTCTGAAGTCAATAACTGTCTTTTTTTTATTTCTCAGATAAACCTGAAGTGAAGATTGTGGTGACATATCCCGAAGGATTAACTCGAGAGGGCGACAATCTTGATCTGACATGCATTGCGGGAGGAAAACCACGGTGAGTGCACGTGCACAGTCCAGACGAGGGGTGGGACAAAATATCTTTATCACCATGCCTCATATTGTTTTTACTTATGGCACAGTATACCCAAATGTCAAATATCGATTGGAGACTACTACAATATCCCAGTGTTTATGCTTTACGACAACTGTTTTTTGTATCGTTATTCATGATTTACAGTGGAACCTCGATTTCCAAACTTAACTGGTACTTGAACGGGGTTTGTAAATTGAAAAGTTTGTAGACGGTATTGAACATAATTTTCCCATAGCAAATAATGTAAACATGAATAATTGGTTCAGAATCAGAAAACCCCTTAACTTTAACAACCAGGTTGCTATAATTATGAAGAACAAAAAATGAAATCCACTTTAATACCAAAAGAATCACACACAATGACGTACGAGGGCAATGCTGGAGCGGCTGAGAGTGATCCTCCTCCCCACAATGGCAAAGGCATCGTTTCAATATGACAGTTGTTTACCGCTGCGATTGGCTGGGGACCAGTTCAGGGTGTACCCCCCCTCTCGCCCGAAGATAGCTGGGATAGGCTTCAGCACGCCCGCGACCCTAGCGAGGATAAGAGGAACGGAAGATGAATGAATGAGTTGTTTACTAGCTGTATAATCCGCAATGGCGCATCTGAGACCATCTCAGTGTTGACCTGTATTTAAGCTTCCTGTGCACCTGTTTTCAGTCCTCATCAGATCAACTGGCTGAGAGTGGAGGAGGACGTGCCGCCTCACGCCGTGGTCACCGGCTCGGACCTCTATATCGAGAACCTGAACAAGTCCTTCAATGGCACGTATCGCTGCATGGCCTTCAATGTGGTGGGCGAGGCCTACGACGACTACATCCTCTATGTGTACGGTGAGTAGGCGCTGAGTCTCGTTGCACTACGTCTGAACGCCTCCGTCACTATTGAACACCCGATTAAGAGTACTGTCTGACTGTCTATAGGGGCATTATTGAATCGCAACTCAATTGTACAACTTGCTTTATGACAAGTTGTGTCCTAAAAATGATGTCACAAAAGAGATATTTCGAATCCAAACTACGTTTTCCCCTTCGGAGTAATCCCCTTAATGCACCCACTTAAGCTTGGGAAAGAGGGAAAAAAAAAATCACACGGAGCCAGGTCGGGGGGTTGTTCTTCACATCTGTGCCAGTTGATCATCTGGCCCCATATTCCAGTGATAAACTCGTAGTTTGTAATTTGGGTATGAAATATATCTTTTCTGACCCGAGTCTTAGAAATCTTCTGACATACCTTGTCTATATCAGCCAATTAATAAGAGCTATCTTAAAACTTCGGCTCAGTAATATTCTGCTCTAGTTTCCATTTACCGTTGTTCCACTCAGATAGGTACCAGGTGACTTAATTATCTTTATTCTCGCTTTACGTCTGAATTTACTTCTTGATAGGGTTAGGACAAAGGGCGAGGCTCCACATTACAATTGGAAATATGGAACTGGCATGGGCCCAGGTCAGGGCGTAGATCTTTAACTTGGGGTTTTTGTCTTAGTCTTAGGGTGGGAGTTTGGGGTTAGTTTTTAAGGTTAGTAATCAGGTTCTCTGGGTTAAGTGTTAGCGTTAAGGTTTGGGGGTTAGGATTGATTTGATTACTGTCAGGAGTCAGAATTGGGGTTCGTGGTTCAGGGTTAGTGGTTAGGGTAATATTTTAGGGTTAGGGTGTAGGGTTTAGTCGGAGGAGTTAGGGTTTGGGCTTCAGTTTTTAGCTTTAGATTTAGATGTCAGGGTTATGGTTTGGGGTTTAGGTGTGAGGGTTAACCTTTGGGGGTTGGGGTTGTTGGCCATAAGGGTTTAGGGTTAGCTGTTAGGTTTAGGTGTTAGGGTTTGAGGTGCAAGTGTTAGTCTCAGAGTTGTAGAGCTGGAGTCAGCGATAGCGTTCGATGGTGAGTTGTTCGGGTTAAGTTATTGGAGTTAGTCATTATGGTGAGAGTTAGGTGTCATGAGTTTGGGATGAGGTGTTAGGGTTTGAGTTTGCTATTAACGGTTTGAGTTAGGCATTAGGGTATATGGGTAAGAGGTTAGGGTTACATTTGTGGGGTCAGGGTTTCGTTTGTGGTGTTTTGGTTTCAAGATGCTGTGGGACTACAATAAATAAAGGATTACACGTCAAATGGCTTTGTACCAGCTGGTGACAAGTATTTTGATGAACACAATGTTTGTGCTGTATGAACAACAAAGCATTCTTTACTGTCATTGTTATGACAGTCATTTGTTGATGGCACTGCACATTGTATCCCCCTGTGTAAAAAACATAAATAAATACTGTGGTATTGAGCTTTTGGCTTCGATGTTTCTCTCTGTGCTCACGCCTTCTACAGTTGTTAGATAACGTGTGTACTGGCAGTGTGCTCTGTTTATGATACGCCGAGGCCACATTCTGACATGATGGCACTACTTGTTTGTATCAGTAATAAGAGCTACCAAAACGCGATTAACATAGCGTTGGGTTTGTTTAAGATTGAGCATGATGATCACATCTTAGTGTCGTTGTGGGTAATGTCCATGTTGTGTTTGCTCGCTTTAGAGAATATTGTGTTTCTTGGGGTGGAAAATGAAGTGATTGGACATCCCTTTTCCCATAAGGAAAAATACAGGTAGTAGCTGTAATGACCTCACTTAATTGATGCTGGTGTTCAAACAAGGTTGTTGAATAGTTAATTGCTGAGCCCATTAGATCTCTGTTGATCACAAAGACAGCAGCACCAAAGGGATCACGTGGCACAGTCTACTGTAACACTGTTATCTTTAGCAGGGAATTAATTTACAACATGCGATAAGTCGTCACAATTCGATTCATCTGAGCGATTATGTGCATCGGTGCTGCTGCTTAGGTGAGCAACAGAGTTCAAATTAGTTCAGCAGTTCACTGTAAAGTAAAAGAAAACAGAACAAAAAAATGTCTTGTAAATTTCACAGAAAAGAGTCTTGTTTAACAAGCCGGACAATGAATGAATGAATGAAAAAAATCGCAAAGAATGGGAAATCAGGCTTCAAAATGGTCAAGAATTGAAACATTCTTTCAATTTACAGACCTTGTGTGTGTGCTGCTGAATACTCTGAAAACCCAGCCTCCCCAAAACTTTCAGCTGTCAATCAAATATGTGCCTTCTTCTCTCATGGCCCCTAAGGAAGGAAAGAAAACTAACATTGAACATGCTCTTACGGGCTGCAGAGAAGCAGCCTCTGAACCGGCATAATGACACCATAAGCCGCGTCGACACGACAATTTGCCCTCCTTTGAAAATCAGCGGAACAACGTGCTTCTGTGTCCGCCAAAGGGTACGCAATAAGTGGCCACAGCCGCGCGTTGCGCACCGGTCCCCCTGGGTGAATTGTTTTCCCTCCTCCTCGCCCCACAGCCGGCAACTGTGAAGCTGACGGC
This sequence comes from Phyllopteryx taeniolatus, assembly GCF_024500385.1. Taxonomy (NCBI): domain Eukaryota; kingdom Metazoa; phylum Chordata; class Actinopteri; order Syngnathiformes; family Syngnathidae; genus Phyllopteryx; species Phyllopteryx taeniolatus. Next base: position 9,403,153 of record NC_084509.1, read on the forward strand.
TGTAACGCTGTTGTGCCGGACCTCCGGCGGTTACTCTAACCGCTGTCGGGCTGACAATGGGCGGCAGAGCGGCCAGTCCCTGACCCTATATATTAGTGTGTCTGTGTGTGTGTGTGTGTGTGTGTGTATATATATATATATATATATATATATATATATATATATATATATTTATATAGATATAGACATAAATATATATAGATAGATATATAAATATATATACTGTATATAGTATATATCCCTCAACATGCAATAATATATGCATATAAAGGGAGATAGTTAGATTTGGGCACGGCGCACAGCGGGATGTTTGGAGAAGGCACTGTGTGGCCTTAAAAGAAAATCCTGTTGTTGAGAACGGGACTTCTGTTGGCTTTTATGAGAGATCTGATTGCAGCATTCACAACTGTGATATTGTTTTGATTTGTCCTCGGCCGCCTCATTTAAGTCAACTTGACAGCCATTGTCAAAAAGCAACAATGCTACGCTTTGTTTATCTGGCCCGCGAGCAAATTATGATGACAACTGTTGAAAATGTGCATTTGTTCACATAATTGAAAAGGGTTTTTTCCCCCCACAACTAGGCCTTCTCGCCAATTGTATATCTGGCAGGTTTTTAGGAGTAAAGCTTATGAAAAACTCATAGGGGTGTCTTTAAAATTAAAGAAGAGGAGTCATTCATCGACTGTCCTTGAGAAGGCATTTAGAGCTTGTAGTATTCAAAGATTTTCACTTTTAGTCTCTTGTATTTGTTTCACATTTTCTATAGGGCTCAACCTGTTCATGGTCATACCAGTAGTTCGAGCCCAACTCTAATTAATCACAGGGCGATAAAGAGTGGAAATCAATGTATTTAAGTAAAATACACTGGAACTTTGGTTTTCCTGATAAAATTAAAACAATGTAAATCTAATGAATCTGTTCCAAAAATATTACCAAAAAACAAAAAAAACAACAACAAAAAAAAAAATATATATATATATATACATTTGATCGTGAATAACTATAGTTTAACATTCATTCATTCATTTAATCATTGTCCGTACCGCTTACCCTCATTATGGGGGCGGGCGAGCTGGAGCCTATCCCAGCTGACTCTGGCCGAGAGGCAGGGTACATCCTGTACTGGTCGCCAGCCAATCGGAGCATAGTTTGACATATAGAAAACAATGTGAAATTAATATAAATGACTCATGAAATGGATAAATGAACATTATACATCACCGTTACCTTAATTGGTGTATGAAACACAGCGAATAGGGATATTTAAGAAGGAGAGGTTATTGTTTGAAAGGAGAATCTGCCATTTTCATAAAAACTTGAACTTTATGGTGTTTCTCGTCTTCTTTATCAAAGGAACGACACTTGGAACTTTCTTTGGTCTCATGGTGGCTGATTGAACAGTTACAGTGACTAATAAATAAAAAACAAAAAAACATTTGAAACACTTCCGATGAATGTGTAGGATGATGCTCACTCAACAAGAAAACATTCCAAAAAGTTGAGCATGTGCATGAGATGCTTTGTGTGGGCGCATGATTCCAGGAAATGAGTGAACAAATCACACGGGCAGGCGGATGATATTATGAATATACGAGAACTGAGACAGATGAAAGAAATAGTGGAAAACTACATTGCGGGAAAACCAGCAGTGCAGGTTCCTATGTAAAACTAAAATAGTGTACGCTTCGCCTCACTTGAACGAATGTTAGATGTCAGCGTTTGCTTACTGTTATGAAAAACGGGGAACACCAGGAGTCATCTCGAGTGTGACACAAGGTTTTCTGACTCGGCCGGCAGCTGCTGTCCCTCGTACTGTATATGAAACAATCTGATCACATGCAATTGTTTACTTTACGTTCAAAATTGACCCTCTTCATCATGTATGAATACGAAGTTCGTCATTATCTGATCTGGTGTTGCAACCTGCCCTGGTATGTTTCCATCACAAGTCCGGTGTGTATTTTACAAATTATTCCGTAAAAGTACAGTGTTCGATGTAATCATCAACAACCAAAAACGCTTGAGTCTTTGGTTTATTTTTCAGACCAAAAAAGTAGAGCATGTTTAAAAGAAACACTGAGAAATATAGATAAATGGTCTGGGAAGGACTTGGACGTGGTGGGACCCAAAGTTTCTAAACTTTCCAGATGTTTTTATGGAAATAACCTAAAGTGTTCAGCGTGAATGCTATTGTCAGTTTTTTTGTTTTCTTGGGAATGTGCAGGGAGAGAACAGCCTTAGTGGGCACAAGGTACATCTCACACCCCTCCCTACACACACAGCCACGCACACGCACACGCACACACACATACGCGCACACGCACACACAATAGTACCTCGCTAATCCAAAACTCTCAGGTGAAAAGCATTCAGTATTCTGGTAATTACTCTCTGAAATGGTTCATGCAGTTTGAAAAGTTAATCCTTCAGAGAATTAAGCCACGATATATTTTGGGTGTCCGCATTGAACGTTGCAGTTAGTGTAAAGATTCCTACACAAATGACATACTGGTGTATACCAAATTCTTCATTCACGTGTAGCATATATGCTCTCAAAGAGTATTGAAAAGTCGGTTTTGATTCAAACCAGGGAGCACGAGCAGTTGGTGTGTATGTGGATAGTGTTTAATCGTAGTGACATGGCCTGGTATGACTATTACCACACTGTTTTCAGTGGTTTTTATGGGTCCGGCAGTGAAACATTTTTAAAATTCACAAATCCATTCACTTTTCTGCAGCACCATCGGAATGTTCTAATTCTTTTGCGTTATTCTTATTGCCATCACTTACTGTATGTAATCAAATCAAGGAACAAAATGTCACAATTTGTGTTATTACTTTCATCAGCTCAAACACGTACTTGGTTCCTACATATTTGAAAAATGTTAGACTTCTTCTGCAAGGAGCTCTTGGATAGAAAAGCATTGGCATGAAGATGATCCCATGACATTCCATCAAAGCACTGGCTAAGCCAGTCTGATTCATCACAATAATACAGAGGGGCCTCAGTTCGTGACATCATTTTTAGTTTGCAAAATCATGTATGTATCATTTATAGATAACTGTTGAACTTGTAATTGTTATGGATACCTCATTTTAAGAGTCATATTTTAACTTAATCTTTAATACTGCTTGTAGCTTAATGAACGAGCATTGTTGCAGTGACTAATAAGCCATTAGAAGCAGGTGTTCTTGGTCCAGAAAATCTTTTTTTTTTTTTTAAGCTCCCGGATCTGCATCTGCGTCCTATTGTTTTCTCTTCAATTAGCGACTCTCTGCACATATTTTAACAATTTCCATTAAACAGCATGTCTCTCGTGTGCGCACGGCCGTCGGATGCGCTGCAGCTTCAGTCGGGTTCTAATGAGACACAGGAGATTGGTGAAAAGGTGCTCATAACCGCTTATAATTATGTCTGCGACTCCCACTCCTCTTTTGCGCAGGATTTAATGCCATCCCAAATCATGTTGTGGTCCGAGTGAGGCTTTGTTGTCCCAGAGTAATCACACCCGCTGCAGCGGCTTAATTAGTGTGTTTGTGCACTGCAGATTGGCCCTTGTGTGATAACCTTGTCCTGCGTTGTCTCCTTTTTTGCAAACGCCACTTGGCATGTCGGCCATAGGTTTCATTATCATTTCTGGTCAAATTGACATTTTTTACGTTTATGTCTTTTTGTTGTCTTTTATTTGTAAGTGTCTTCTTGCAGCCAATTGTCCAATTAATTGGATGGATGGATGGATGGATGGATGGAAGGAAGGAAGGAAAGAAGGAAGGAAGGAAGGAAGGAAGGGCAGATGGATGGGTGGACAGCGGACAGATAGAGAATTTACATTGTTTTGCTAAAATAAGCGGTCTTGGTAGTAATCCCTGTTTGACACCATACTTGTGGCTGACCCTTTGGGGGAAAAACATTTTTATTGGCACCTTCTTCTGGATTAACAGCTACAGTGAACACTTGTTTCCATGCAATAGATGCATGGAATTATAAGCGCAGAGGCATTTTTACAATTTGTCTTCCATACTGGAAGCATAAATGAACCTTTAGGGGACGCAAGTAATTGCCTTACCCAGTGTTGGCTACAGATGCCGCATGAGTGTCACCCCCTTTGGGCAACTCTATTTTATAAGAGGTGATGACCTTTCATTGTGCGATACCCAGCCAGGTGTGTGTGTGTGTCTGTGTGTTTGTGTGTGTGTGGTTGTGTGCATGCGTGCGTGTGTGTGTCGATGTACTTTCAATCCCCATCAAATCAAGTCCTGCTGTATTGTGTTCGGACGTTTGTCATGCTGTTCTGCAAGAGGAGGCAGGCAGAGAGGCATATTTCCTCCCTCCCTCTGTCTGCTGTTATAATTCACAGCCTTGCTGCCTTCATCTGCTCACTGTTTATCCCGACGCTGACTTCTTTGACCTGTAAATCCTCTGTGGCGCAAAAGTCAAAGATTGACTGTATATTTACGTTGGATGTGCAGACAGCGCTCAAGGGTGTTAGTATTTTCATGATGTGGATAAACTGTCAACACGTGATGTATAGATGGTTGAAGGGATGGATAGAATCGGCAACATAGTAACTAAACCAAACCTCAGTTGGGGAAGGCTGCTTTATATACATAGGTGTGCCATCTACAAGTATTTTACATGTTTTAAAAATGAAAAATGTTTAAAACTACATTGTTGCGCAAATGTGAGGGGTCTGACAACTGATCCCTGTGTGACTCGGTTTAAGGTAGGTCGGTAGGTAGGTAGATTAGTAACGGTTTATATGAGCGTCCATCAATCATTGAATCTTTATTTATTTATTTATTTATTTTGGACCAAATCATAAAGAAAACATTTTTGGGGAAAACATTCAAGTAAAACTGACAAAATACATACAGTATGATGTATAATACCTTGTTATTGTTGTTTAGATTTTTTTGTATTCTTTCCTTGTATTCAGCCTTAGTTTTTTTTAACCACAGCATAAACAGATCTAATAAGGACAATAGAATAAAATATTTATTCAATAAATAACTATATTTTATTAATGACCAACATTTTAAAGTTGGTTTATCTTTTTCAAACATTGTCTGATTTTAATTAGTATTAGTAGTAGTGAATTATGAAAACACATTCACTGCCATTGACAGCTTTAGAAGTCAAATATCCACGTTAACTGGGAAGGCTGGCAGTGAATGAGTTTAATCATTTGTACACTTTCATAGCGTCCTTCTGAGGGAAAACGTAACTACAATATGGCCCGTGACAAAAATATGTTTGACACCACCAAAAGAAAACATATACAAGTGTAAGCAGTGCTGCATGTAAACACATTTCACAGTTCTTGTTTTTTTTTTTTTACTTGGTGGTCATATTCTATCTTACCTGATTCCTTAGCGCTTGGAAAATTGGCCTCATCCACAAACACACTCATACTCGCGCCTTCATAATACACAGGCTCCAAGTCATCCAGCCTGGAAAATTGCCCCGGGAGAATTGCTGTTTGCCTTGATATTATATGTGCCACATCCTATCACTTCCTTTGTCAAGACCCTCTACCCATGAATGGCCAATTTCCCCTTTTTCCACACGCTGACATTTCTGCTATCAGACCGCCTTCGGTCACCGGGAGCGAAATGGAGCCCACCCTCCTCTTCAAATGCTGTCAGAGGGGAATCTCACCACAATCCCGATACCTTCCCCACCGCCGGCCGCCACCGTGCACTCCATCCCCAGCGGCAGCATTACACTGTCCTTGATGTTTTATAATTAGTTTGAAAGTGTGCGCTCCCCTGCTGCTGTCTTTTGATGGAATGCAGACAGTAACAGCGCAGGGAGACAGCCAGCCAATTTCCCCCCGCTGCGACTCTCACACAGAAAGGAGTCGTACTATTCTGCCCACCCAACCCCATCATATATCCTCCCGATGAGGTACTTTGCGGCCCCCGTCGGCGCCACCGCTTACCTGAATCGCCCTCCGGCGTCCGTCTCTTTCCCGTGATGATGTTTGCCAGTTAGCGTGGCGACGGAGGCATTCCCCGATTGGGATCACCACTGTGGTTTCATCGCCGCTTTGATTTAATTATCCGGCGAGATGATGGGAAATAGTGATATCGCCACATGGCAGCCTTTCGTTATTTTGCATTGTTCATTTGAAAGACAAGGGAATACGACATGTTGTAATGTAACAGCGTGAATTGCATTACTGGAAGAAATGTACTTTTTGTGTACATTGTGAATTGACAGATGGAAAGCCTATTGTCTATCTCCTTGATACACAGCTTAAGGTCCATGTACTAGTGTGTTCTTTATCCTCACGAATAAGACAATTCAGCGCACTAGTAGAATGACTAGGGTGTACTAGTAAAACAACTGAGTCTTCGTAGTAACATTTTTCCACTACCATTGTCACTTTTGGCTTATTAGTACAACCTTAAGATAGCTATCGAACACAGTGAGCGACTCATATTGGAAATGTGCCACATAAAATGTGTATGAAAATATACAGGCAAAAAGAACTCGATAAAGGCATTAAATTGGAATTGGGCACTTGTAACTCCCGTGTAACGCCATAGTGTACCTAATGAAGTGTTCCTCCCGTTTAAGGTCCATGTACTAGTACACTATTTTTCCTCACTCATAAGATAATTCAGCACATTAGTTAAATAACTAGGGCACACTAGTAAAACGAGTCTTACTAGTCTTTTTTTTTTTTTTCTTCCAAGACTGCCTTGTATGACTGCCTACTAGTAGTGCAACTTTGGCATACTAGTTGGGCGACTACATATTACGAGTGAGGAAAAACTGAATTAGTTGACATCTGTGTGCTACTAGTACTATTAGTGACATGCTAAATGTTATCTAATCAATTTTATAATGTCACTAGCAGTACAAATGTTGTTTCTGCCATGTTTTATGGCATTCCCATCAGCACTCATTTACACTACTACACAAACGGTATAGCTTGAACATCAAATTTTGGAGGAAATGTACATTTTCTCAGCAACACTGAAATCCATTATACTGTAAAACGTCTCATTATGTGCCACTTTTGTCTCGCGTAAGGCTAGCTGACGACTGCAAATATTGCAGAGCATATCAGAGAAAAGCACGACATCCCCCATTGTTGTCGGGAAACATGTTTTCTTGCCCTCCCATATGGTTGTTGGAGCTAATCTGGTAATACTGGATAATTAGCATTGATTTTCAAGTTGACACCATTGTTATTAGCTGTAATATATGCTTTGTCTCGAACGTTTTACATTGTAATTTGTATGTCTTTTTGTTGAGTTTGTCTGTCGGGAATTTAATGACTGGATTGAATGATTATGTTTTTTTGTGCTGCTACAGTGGAACCCGGTTGACGTCTGAGTTGGGGGAGTTGAGAAAAATGTAAGGCGAAGTAATGAATTCCAGTTGCCATCGTAAATTATTTCCTGTTCAGGGAATGTTTTAAGTAATCTTTTAACAATGTTCATAGTCATACAAGTGTAAAATGAAAGTTACCACTACATAATAAAACTCAAATAAAGTAAAACTACTCCTTCTTTAAAGACATAATGGAGAGGGGTGCCTGCATAGCCATACTGTCACCCAGTATGGCCTAGTACTGCTGGAATTAATAGGTGGTGTGGAGTGTATTCATATTAGCATCTGCTTGGTCAAATTTGTCATTTGCATTTTTGGTTAAATTGTTATCATCCCATTTTCCCTCTTTTATCATCATTAAGTAACCTGTTGCGTTGGCATCACAAACAAGAAAAACACACACATGTAGTTAATGTGTATAGTGGTGAGCTAAGAGGAAGTGTTTCGAAATCCGAGCTGTCATTCTGTCAATTTTTTTGCATTGACTTGACAGTTTGGCAAATAGAATTAGTGAGCAATTCTTCAAAAAAGGTCTTCAAGTTGTTTATTGTTCCTCTCAGTTGACGTTTACTGTCTAACTACACGGGAGTTAGACATTGTTTGAAAACAACCCTGTAACTTTGCTTTAAGACATTGTTTGAAAACAACTCTCTACCTTTGCTTTAAAGTCTGCTAGCTTAATGCTAACACATAATGGGAAACAACATCGACGAGCTAACGAATAGCATCTGTAGAGCAGTGCTATAACGCTTTGTACAACAAACAATGCAGCGCCACATGTAAACAGACAATGTAACAGTACCCACAGGCATATATTCTTTATCCTCTGCAAAAAAAATACTCATATTACTGCAGCCTACTGAGTCACTTACAGTAGTTGTAAGACTCTTCCTTGTTTGTGTCTGCATGACTATCATACTGCCCCCGGTGGCTGAGTCGCACACACTAGAAGGAACCACAATGAATTAACAATGATTCACAAACTGTTTAATTATTTATATTCTATTTAACTGTGTTATTACTATATGTTTTTATGAAGTCCAAGTGCTATTTTGCTTATGAAAAAGATGGTGCTTTTTTTGTTGGGTTTTTGGGGAGGCTGCCATGGATTAATGGCATTGGCATTCATTTCAGTATCGAAAGATGATTTGAGATGCAGGTGTTTTGAGGTACAAGCGTGGTCATGGAACAAATTCAACTCATATTTCAAGTATGACCAAAAGGGATTAATATGATTTTGATTAGTTCCATTCCATTCCCTGAATATTATTCTCTTTATAAACATAGCATCCTTCTATCTTGTATTATTTTCACCAACTAGCTTTTGCATGAACTTTGGTCCCTCTGTGATGAACTCACACCTGAACCTCCCCAAAAAAACATGTCAGTTTGAATAGCCTCTTGTCATCGATGGCCTCTGTCCTCTTTACGCTTGTCTTATTTCTTATATGTGTTCTTTATTTTTTGTTTTTCTTTACTCTTTTCATCTAGATGCTCCCACTACTATCCCCACTCCCACCACCAACCCAGTCAACACGCAAGGTACTGTACACTTCCCCACCACCACTACCACCGCTGTGCCCCTCTCTACCAGATGTGCTTGTGTGTGTGTGTGTGTGTGTGTGATTATATGTGGACAGGCATTTCTCATCAGATAGGCTCTGATGGGTGACATTGAGGACAGGATGCAGGGTGCCGTCAGTGCACCCCGGTCGTGTGTTTGAGCCTCGCACTCTGTAATCTTATCAGCATCTGCAGCTGTATCTCCCCCCCACCCAGCCGTCCATCATATGAGAATCCCTTTACATCTCACCTATGGTTCACATTTTGTCTTTGTATGTCCAGAAAAAAACATCAATAATTATTTAAGTGAATGAATGACGAGTCGTTGGCCGATCTGGTCTACAGAAAATGTCGTACAGGTACATTTGATTTTGCTTTGAATGTATCTCAATATCAACTGCGTTTCAAACACACCGTCAAGGCTACGCATGCCCTGGGAGGTGGCATTTGCATATGCCACAATATGACATTTCCCCCCAAAAAGAAGGGAAAACTATGCTTCAAGAACAGGTCAGTTTATGAGTAGTAAGTAGTAGGAGATAAGATAAGCAGAAGATTAATATACCAATATGTGCACAGCAACTCATTTATTATGTGGTCAACTCTTACCAACCCTTAATATGTTACTTGTTGACATTTGCGAAATTCAGAATTCATTACAATAATATCGCTGTCAATTTAAAAGCATGTACCGCCAAGGTTTTTGTATTTTTAAGGCAAAACACAAAAAGGATATTTTCACTGAAATAAAACAAAACAGTTACTTCTTTTTCGAAAAAAAGAATTGACAATAATTTACAATAGTAACCATAATTTCATTTGAAAATCATTACAATTTACTTTTATTACCATGTTAGAGCATTGTAATATAATTATCTAATAATAATGTGAAGAAGGCTGTCGTTATTAGTAAGTTTAGTATTACTGTATTATTGTAGTAGTAGTAGCAGTATTACTAGTACTAGTATAACTCACTAGTCATACTATAACTATTAGTGGTAGTAGTAGTCATAGTATTAGAAGTAGTGATAGGTTTAGTAGTAGGAGTATTAATAGTAGAGTGGTAGAAGTACTAATAGTAGAGTAGTAGTAGTGATAATGGAGTAGTAGAGAAGGAGTAGTATACTATAGTAGTCAAAGTAGGAATAGAAGAGGAGTAGTAGAAGTAATAGTAGAATAGTAGTAATAGAAGTAAGAATAATAGTAGTAATAGTAAAAAAGTAGTTGTCGTAGTAGTAGTAGCAGTAGTAGTTATAGCAGTAATAGTATTCCTCTTTGCTGATTGGCTGGTAGAAATGGTGCTCTTGCTCTGATGACTTATTTAAGTGACCAAATATGGATATTGCTATTGCATCGTACTAGTACATTGCTCCTTAGCGGATCGCGAACGAAGTTCAACGAACAAATCACTCTTCAGTTCTTCAGCACACCAGTTAACTTCAATCCCTCCCCTGAACGAATCACTCTTCACTTCTCTCGTGCATTCAGTTCACTTAAGTCCCTCCCCCGCCTGCACGGCGCTGCCTGACGCTGGCTGCTCATTGGCCATTCGCCGAAGTGGGTGACAACGCTGGCGAATCGCAAATCACGTGGCAGTACGTTAAATGAAGTCCCGCCCCCGCATGCACGCTGGCTGCTCATTGGTCATTCCACCGAAGATTGAGAAGTGAGTGACAGAACGCTTCAGCAGTTGCGTTTCCGCTCCCATCCGACTCGCTCGCCTCACGCCGGCGGGCGGTGACCTAGCCAAAAGAACGAATCATTTCATAAACTGATTCAGTTCAGTTCATTCATTAAAAAGATTTGTTCTTTGTTCGAACGAAACAACAATCGCAAGAATGCAGGCCCAGAATAGAAACACAAGTCGCAGTGTGTGAAAGGATACATGCCTGATTTATAAGGATGGTTTGTTGCTCTATTACATTATTTCCCAACCTATATTTAGGCAAGGTAACTCGGCCTGTAACGATAACAACGATTTTTTTAGGACGAGCGATTTTCTCAAACACTTTCACGATAAATGATATCTTTGTTTTTTTATGCCTCTGAAATCTTGAAAAATAAGACCCGCTCTCAAGCTGCAGGACTATGCGGTTGGTCCATTGAAGGCGCTGGAGACGAGCCTTTCAAGCCAATCAAATATGTTCCTTGTAGTCAACTACTGGCCGAATAACATGTGTCGCTGAGGTTATACTTAATAAACAATGAACTTTTCCGTGTGTGTGTTAATTGGGGACAAACACACACAACAACTCGGAGCAAGGTGCTGAGGTTTTAAACGATGTTGCTGCGGTCGAGCGAGCTGTGTCGCTCCTTAGATTGTTAGCTCACGAGCAAGCGAACATAAACAGTTAACTTTCCCTCTGTTGTGTACATCGAAACACGGTACATGGAGCAAGGCTGTGGCGTATTGGACGGAGCCAACGCCGTTCGGCCGGCGTTCCACGAACCCACTAGTGGTTGCTGACACAGCCGTCAAACTCGCCGTCGCCTCGCTGTGTGAGCCCCGCGACGGCTCACCGCAACAATGAGGATTTATCGAGTCCTGAAAAAAACATTTTATTTATCAAACGATAAGTCGATATCGTAATTATCGTGACAGGCCTACAAGGTATGCATTTACATAACAAACATTTCAGGGTACACCACCAAAGAAAAATAGGACAAAAAGTATATATACTAAACTAGCAGTGTTGCCACAGTTACCTTACTTACTTTACTGATTACTTGAGTTTAAAAGTAACTAAGTTACTTTCCTGATGACTTGATTTAAAAAAAAGTAACAAAGTTACCGTAATTTCTCATGTATAATGCGCACCCCCAAAGTTGACCTCGAAATTTTTACTATGCATGATTTTAATTCTACCCATATGATCAAAACATGAAGTATTATCGGTATTTTTTTTTCAAATAATTATTCTGAAGTTAAGCACTTTATTTGAACATGTAATACTTTCTTTTTATTTACTTGCTCTTCTTTTGAAATTCAAAGCCCTACTTTTATTTAGTAAATGAGAAAACACTCAGTTGTGCACATTTGTTTGAATTTGTAAGAGTTGTACAATTCTTGAAAGAAAACATAAAGGGCCAGGCGAAACACATTTAATTTTATTTTAATAGGATTCAAATTAAACTGTCAAGCGTTTCAGAAAAGCATTATCATTAAACAAAACATAACCATGAAGAAATTCATGATGGTTGTTGTTCAGTCATCAGTTGTATTAAAAAAAAAAAACGATATTTCACAAATTCTGCCAGGGTATGTAAGCTTATGAGTATTTTTGCTGCTGTGTCCACGGGTTTCTGTATTCATGCAGACAAATTTTTACAGTATTCACTATTCACACATTTCTCATTAGCAGGTCGTATTTCCTTAGCACTTTATCCCAGGCTGATTTGAATTTCTAAAATGCTAACTGTCCCCAATATTTTGAGTAGTCCAAAATTGTCAAGCGTAACAAAAAAATATATATTTGAAACCCGTTAACGTCATAGCTTGAGTTTGGAGATATTTTTCTTGATTTACTTAAATAGTTTGATGGTTGATGAGCCATGCGGGTTTCTTATGATTCAAGTTATAATACCAGGGCAATAAGTAAGAATAAATACAGTTATTTAACAATATGTTGAAGATTATAGTTACATTTATTTTACATGACATTTAGTTACATTTATTGTCATCTAACTGGCCCTTTGACGGCCTCGATAATGCCAATATGGCCCTTGGTGAAAATGAGTTTGATACCCCTGCTGGAGATGAACAAAGCAATGATATTTTTGAAATTAGTAAATGGCTCTTGTCACCCGACTTTAGTCTAACATAACCCTTGTCCAATCTCATTCCATGTTTTTTTTTTCCCCACACCTAAACAGTTTCTTTCAGCTCTTTTCTTAACAAACTGATTGTCACGATTGTTTTTGGAAGGAGAGGAAGGCCAGGCAAGGCAAAAACTTGGAGGATCCAAGTGCAGTGAAGCAGGGAGGCAAGGCACGAGTCTCCAAAAAATTATGTTTAATTTCCCAAAAAAAAAGGGCAAACAAGTAACACGGATAAATCAAACTAAACAAAGTCCCACAACAGATAACAAAAGAAACAAAGAAACACTTGAATAAACCTAAAACTGGAAACAAAATATGACTGGTAACTAAGACGTGGCACAGACAGAGACAATGACAATGAACCAACGAGAACGGAAAGAAACTAGGGAACGAAATACAAACAGATTGACGAGGCAACGAGGAACACCTGGACAAGAGACGAGTGGCTGGAGAGAGCTGATTGGTCGACACAAGGAAGAAGGTTGACGACAACAGGTGGACACAATAACTAAATGAGCACACGAGACATGAAAAACCAAAACACAGACCATGACACTGATGATGCAAAACTAAGGTTAACACTCCACGGTGCATTACGCTGCACTTTTCTCCGTGAGCCCTCGTCTTCCATGCGCAGCCATTACCTATTTTTTCCGGCTGTAACATCCTGAAAGACGAAAGGGGATTTAGTGCAATTTATGCAGTGCATGCTGGGAGGATGTAATTGAGCCTTCTCGCATTTCGCGACTCCTCTAAACGTCCTGTCACAGGGGCCACACTAAGCTGGCTGGCGCTAGATTGCTTTGCAGCACCTTAATGAGCATAACGGCACAGAATAGTTCGACTTGCCGTAATGTAAAGCCCAATTGTCATTAAGCAGCCGCTGTGGCACCACTGGCACCCCTGGCTGAGATCGAGCTTGGTTTGTAATCTCAGGCTGCACAGTGTGTACGGTGCAGACATATTTGTAATTGTCACACGTATAGCCACAAAGAGATGAAGTAGCATGTCGTGTACAAAGGGGCCTTTTAGTCGGTGTCAAGTGTCAGTTGTTGTGTCGTCTGCGCTCGCCTTTGAATTCGGGTGACAAGGCCCCTTTCTTTCTTGTCGCTGCAGCGCGGGAGCAAACGCCACAATAAACGTCTTCCGTGTTGTTTCATGTTCGTAAAAAGTTTCAAAAGAGTTCAAATTGTCAGGTCTCAAAGGGTGTTTTCGTGCGTGTGCAAACCTCTCGGGAGAGAGATAAGTCACCCTTTCAAAAGAGTACTTCTTGTTTCATGTGTATGAAAGTTTCTTGCAATAAGTTTCATATTAAACATAAAACCATTTATCCGGCGTATTCAAACATGTCAACTCGTTGTCAAGGTCGAACACAAGCTTCCATCTTCTTTAGTGCTCGTCCTTGTTGTAGGTGAGCTGGAGCCTATTACAACTGATTTTGAGGTAAGATGCGTGATAGATATGTATTCATAGACTGTATATAGTACAGTATGTTGTCTCTTTTCGTGCGATTTATAGTCGTATATTCTCAGAATATTTGGTCGAAATGAATTTAAAACTGAATTGAAACTAAACTTAATAAGCTTAAATGACTCCCTAGGCACTATATCGTAGCCTATATAGTGAGTTTGGCATTTTTTGGGTGTTGTTTGAATGGACACAGTAGCCAAATATTGCACTCAAGTCGGAGTACTGCTACTTTAGAATAATATGACTCAAGTAAGAGTAAATAGTCCTCCAAATAATTACTTGACTAAGAGTAAGAAAGTACTCAGTGAAAAAAAAACCCACTAAGTATTGAGTAACTGGTGGGTAACTTCATTTTTTAAATCAGAGCATAAATGTAAAATAAAATACAATATGAATGAGCAAATTCAGATATTGCTGAATAATTTCACTTACTCTGCAAAATAATAAATCAAATAATTATCAAATAACAAATGATGACTAAAATCTTTATACGATAACAAATTAAGCCAAATTCAAGAAATGGTCTTACACTATTTTGTTTCTATTTGTTAAATAGCACAATAGGCTCACCAGGCAGATTACAAAAAAACAGGAAAAAGGCTGCAGTGGATATTAAAAGTGTACACACCCCTGTTCAAATACCAGGTTGCGTGTAATTCAAAAACTCATAAATTGGGGCCCTCGTAAGTCAAATTAGCACTGTATAGTGATTAGGGAGTTTGGAATGCGGAAATGATTCCACAAAGCTAGTATTTAGCGAGGGCAAAAACTATCCAGAATCCTCGGCTCGGGGGCAGGGTGGGATAATTCTCCTAAGTCGTCAGCTGCTCGTAGTTGAGCCGAGGCAGGGACATCATATCCCGGCTAAGCCTTCACAAGGCACCCCCAACGCTCTTGGCCAGCCCGCCTCCAAACGGAACGAGGAATCAGGTTGTCGGGTTGATTGAACAGACGACATTTCCTCCGATTGGCAGCTCTGGAGCTCGCCTCCCTTGTCTCCAGTCTCGTCTGAAGGAGCCTACGGTGATATTTGTCAGTTTTCCAAGGTCATGCCTGGAAATAGAACACCATATAAAGGTGTGACGCTGCAGCTTTATGATGTAAAATGCGAACCTTAATACAGTTCTCACCGCTCGCCAAGTTAAGCCTCAGAGAATTATTTTCTCTTCATTCGACTAGCATGTCAGCAGAATACGTGCCTTGTTTACTTCTGTATACTCGCACTAGCACATGGGAGTGTTTTTTTCTTCCTTACAAGTGTGAAAATCATGCACCAGATGGAGTCTGAGGAGTCCATTCCGAGCAGTTTTTTTGGGCCTATGAACCGCACACGTTTCTGCTACTGATCAGCCTCAGAGTTCTGGTTTAATTTTACGAGCGTGCTGTCGACTTGGAAGTCTCGCGTGTGTCATTGCCTTTTCATTGGAAAAATTAAGGAATCATTTAGAAATGGTAATTATTTTTTCCACCCTTTCGTAGTTTTGTTTAGTGTGATTCCCAGTTGATTTTTAATTTTTTTTTGGGCAATTTATTTTTTGCTTAATAAAGAAAGTGAGTCCCTTTTTTTTTTTTTTTTTTTTTTTTTAATTGGTCCTTAGGGAGGAGCAGGTTGAGAATGCCAGCCCAGCCTCAAGTGGAACTTCATTACGCTAATGTTGTTTTCTCATGGAGCGATTGCCCGTAATTATAAAAATTGCACATTAGATGTTGTTGTACAAAGCCTAAAGGATTCCCTAGCCTACATTGTTAAATTCAAGGCAACATTTGAACAAGAAAACAAACAGTTTGCTTTTGATTTTATAGCATAAACAACATGAGGATTTTTTTTTAAAGGCACAATAAACTCACTGATACAGTTTTCATTCATTCACCGTTTTCTTTATTGTAATCAGACCTTTATTTTTTTAAACCCCCCTTGAATCATAACATTTGTGTGTCGTCAAGTTATCCTCGGTCGTTACAAAGGCCGCGAGAAATGTATTTAACAGGCGAGCCAGCAGCAAAGAAAGTCCAATATTGCGCCACTTGAGTACGACGTTCCGCAGATGGTTACCCATGTACGCTCGCGCCTCATCTCGTTTGGTTTCTTTCTTTCTCGCAACAAATACAAAAGATGCGGACGTTTTTCAATTCCACTTTTCCAGACGGATATTGACAGGCTGGGAGATCGTCCATTCGTTGAAGAATTTACCCTATCAGTAAGACAAAGTCATTTATAACTGTGTAATTATCCCTGTATTGTGAAAAGCCATGTGATTTGTTTGCTGAAAATGATTAAAAAACAAGTGACAGTTGGCGAGAGTGCTGTGTTAATGACCAATGACGTTGCCGCTGTTCAATAAAACCTACACAGTATTTTATATGATCAGGGGAAGAAGAAAATAATATTGATCTGCATTTCTAGCAAAAATCTAATTTTGTAAGAGAAGTTTGGCGGCACGGTGGACGACTGGTTAGAGCGTCGGCCTCACAGTTCTGAGGAGCGCGGGGTTCAATCCCCGGCCCCGCTTGTGTGGAGTTTGCATGTTCTCCCCGTGCCTGCGTGGGTTTTCTCCGGGCACTCCGGTTTCCTCCCACATCCCAAAAACATGCATGCTAGGTTAATTGATGACTCTAAATTGCCCGTAGGTGTGAACGTGAGTGCAAATGGTTGTTTGTTTGTATGTGCCCTGCGATTGGCTGGCAACCAGTTCAGGGTGTACCCCGCCTCCCGCACGAAGATAGCTGGGATTGGCTCCAGCACGCCCGCGACCCTAGTGAGGAGAAGCGGCTCGGAAAATGGATGGATGGAAGTTTCTTAAGGAATCACGTACAATAAATGTTAGGTTTAGTATTAAGAAACTGGATGTTAATTGTGTGACAATAGATGGAAAAACATAAATGTACAAAGACGAGAGGTGACATGGGAAAGCATGTGTGCAGAGTAGCTTTCTCCATCAACCAGACGTGGGCATTACTTGCAAATCCTCTTTATCCCCCCACACCACCACTATAAATCCCCGCGGCCTGCTCACATCCTGTCAAGACCGTCGCGGGCATGTCAGCGCTCCCGCACGGAACGGCGAGCTGACAGCGTGGACAAGCAGCCACATTACAGACATCATCAAATTGTACTTATTACAAGAGGGAGGCAGGACACACCACTGTGTCTTGTAATAATATATGACATCTGAATGTGACACATAGTGGAATATGTATCGCGTGCACGTCTATTTATTGAACCTCTCCTGGGGATCCCGCTCTTGATCCCGACAGAATCCTGCCTTGTCGACAACGGGCCCACATATAAACCACCGACCTGGATGAGTCAGGCAGAAGAATTGAGAAGAGAAGAGAAGAGAAGAATGTTGTGGAAGACAAAAGCAGCCAAAATAAATCCGGTGTGCTTTCTTTACTTGAATGAATTTACAAGTAACACTGGAGCCAATTAACACCGGAGCCAGCTCATTTTGATAGCAAATGCTACAGTGAGTACCTCCATCTCCGTGCACATTGAAAGAAACCTTATTGTTTAAATTCTAGGATGAGTTCAAAAAACACTTTAAAGCACCATGCAGGGTTGTGGTATGTAACACATGTTTTGTGTTACACTGCGCTTCTGTAGCAGAGCGGAGGAATGAAACAAAAAAACTGAAATGAAGTGCTAGTTTTGTATTAGGGCCACATGCTACAAATGTCCCACCAAATCCTTTGATTAAAAAAACAAAAACATCCATCCATCCATTTTCTCTGGCGCGAGTCCTCATTAGCATGACGTGTGAGCTGGAGCCAATCCCATTTGACTTTGGGGGAGAGGCAGGGGCAGGATACCCTGGACTGGTCGCCAGCCAATCGCAGGACAAGCAAAACAACAACACCAGTTTGTTGCTGGATTTGACCTTTTTTTTTTTCTCAGACAAAATCTTGACAAAAATTGGAAGAAATTAAAGGCAACTGCGACAGTGCCCCACCAGATCCAGCATGTCGGCACTTGGGATTATTATTTTTATGATTATTATTTACATCAAACACAGCTTAATGGTTCTTTTTGTGAAAATGAATGTATCGAAATAAATCTTTCATGGTTGTGTTGCGGTCAACTCTACCTGTAATGTGGGGCAGTGGAGCGCCCCCAGCCTGAGTTGCCGCGGAAACAGCATATACATAAATATAAAGTCGGCAATGACAATTATTCTATGTTTTCTTTCTGAATAAAAAGATTCATATCATTGTTATATGTGGATACATTAACATTATGAAAATATAGTAAGCTAGGCCCTGTAGCACAATACAATGACTTGTCATATGCTGGAGTATTTGTGGGAATACTGTATGTTGCTAAATAGAGTTGTCGGTTGTAGGAAAAGCGTGACAGCTTGAATATAAGGTTGGAAAATGTGTATGACTTTAAAGAACTGCACCCTAATAATACATAAAGCTGTAGTACACGAGCTGAATATAATGTGTTTTTTGTGCTTTTAAATCTGACACGTTTTGCCTAAATCTCCCTGGGTGTGCAGAGGCATGTTTCCAGGCGGATGTGTCAAATGGAAGACGGCAGGGGACAAGATGAGGTCAGGGAGGAATGAGGAGGAGAAGGAGGAAGGTGGTGTAGGAGAATTGGTGGAGTTTTTCGAAGCTGCAGAGAGGACTGAGCGCATCCCTTTTTAGTGCATGGATGTTCATTAAAGTGCAGCTTTTCCTTCTCCTCGGGGACTTGGCCGTGCTTCCTGGCAGAGTCCGCCACAGTAAACACTCTGCCTCAGATGCCCAACTCTCAGCACATGGTTCATTTCGGGGGGGGGGGGGGGGGGCTCATGTGAACCCAAACTCCACAAAAATGCTCATTAATTAGTTTCATCGCATTCGAATTTAGAACAGACTAAAAGCTTTTTGACACTTTTTTTTAGGGTCGAGATACATTTGCCACTTTAGTATGCAGCTATGTCTCATTATTCTTAGAATACTGTTTTTGGTTTTTTGGTGTCATGCTTCTCCTGTCAACTTTCCCTCTTCTTTCTATGCTCTGTGAGGCATGTGCCATCTACCACAAGTTGCCAAGGAAACAGCATAGTGAGCATGATCGGATTATGGCTTTTTTTTTCTTTTGAATTTGACAAAGTGCGCCTAGTGACAAGGGATGGGGTGGGGTTGTAGAGCAGTGCTTGAACGAATCCAGCAGGTGGGACTGTGGGGAAAAAAAAGCTTGTGCGTAGAAAACACCAATGCGGTTTGAGGATTCACTGACAGCTGAGGCTGGATTCAAATCATGGAACGTGATAAGACTCAATGAATGAGTGAATGTCATTGTAATCCGGAATTTAAATTTGAAAATGCCTTATGTAGACGATGCAGTGTGTCGTCAGCCAGTTGGGACTTACAACCCGCTCCATCTAAACTTACACTTTGGAGGAGAGCATGTTTTTTTTTTTTATTCTATATGTAATAAATCCAATAAGAGTAATTTAATCAGAATACCGTTCTTATGACCAAATGCATGTCAAAAAAAGGGGCTGTTCAGAAGCAAAAAGAGCAATCTCTAGTAAGATGACAATATTTTTTAGCAGTGTTTAGTTAAAGATCATGAATGTGATGTTCACAAATTGGACCATAACACAGAGCTAAATGGTAAATGGACTGCACTTATATAGCGCTTTATATACACCATCACAGTGGCCAAAGCGCTTTACGAAGCCTCGCATTCACAAGCACACACACATTCATGCACTGGCTGAAAGTGGAGAACTCAAGTGCGTTTTCTGAAACTGAACAAACAAAATTATCTTTACTCATAGAAGAGTTATGAAGAGAATTTCTTCGACATCAACACTTTTCATACTGCCCCCAACTCCCAGCTTTTCTTGTTTTTTTAAATACCATTGCAAGCCTTTTCAAGTGTTATTTTTGTAAATGCTGTAGGCCGCCAAAAGATGGATGACGGGCTATTGTTTTGACACCCCTGGCGTAGATCAGTGTTGCTAGCTAATCTATTCATCCATCCACTTCTCCTGACTAGGGTCGCGGGCGCGCTGAAGCCTATCCCAGCTATCTTAGCACGAGAGGCGGTGTACACCCTGAACTGGTCGCCAGCCAGTCGCAGGGCACCCATAGACAAACATCCATTCGCACTCACATTCACACCTACGGGAAATTTAGAGTCACCAATTCACCTACCATGTGTGTTTTGGGATTGTGGGAGGAAACCGGAGAAAACCCAGACAGGCAGAAAATGCAAACTCCACACAGGCGAGGCTGGATTTGAACCCAGGTCCTCAGAACTGTGAGGCACCTGTGCTAACCAGTCGTCCGCCGTGCCGCCGTTGCTAGCTTATGTTATTGCTAAATACTAGCCCTTCATAAAAAACATTTGGAACAACTATCACTACAGTGTTAATGATTTTAAGACGTTAGCTTCTTTTTACAATTGTGTGACACTTGAGAATGTAACGTTCGTATAACCCCTCATCATTTGTCAATTAAGGCAAGCGTGCATGTTTATGTCATGAATTTATTTTTGCTTATTAAGAATGATGAATTGTTACCTTGTTTCTATTTCCTTTATTATTTGTCATGTTACATGAGCAAATTGGAGGTGGACCAGAGTGTTAACGTTTCTGTAGTTTTCCTACTTGCTCCACTTAGTGCGCCAGCCTTTTCTTTTTAAATCAACGGAACTTAGTGATATATCGCATTGTCACTCTCTGCTGGTGTCTTAGAGCAGAATCGTTCAAGTTGAGAGCATGACTAGCGAGATTGTTGGCAAATTGAGCTGCTCTCTCATGCAGTAAAGAACAGCGGCGCCATTTCCCCCTTCCACCCCCGTCGACCGCCACTCCTCCATCACTCCCAGTGTGCAGCGATCGTAGACGATTGATAAAAGCCTCTGAACTATTCTGGGCCGGGAAATGTAAAGACTTCAAAAGTTGCCTTGTTCTTTTCAGGATTTTGGGGGTGCATGGATAAATGTGCCTTAATGTGAGAGAGTGATGCTCCATGACACCTAAGGCAGCCTCGCATTTCTGCGCTTGGGCGCAATTTATCTGCAGACTGGCGTCTCGCTCTGTCATGATAGAGCTCTATATGACTTCCACAGATGGCCTCTTATGAAGCACAATATATTTTATTGCGTGTGAACTCTATCCCAAATTACAGGCGCTGTCGACTGTTTCACAGTGTAATAATGTTCTTAAACCGTTCCTTGCCCCCGAAGATATAAAAGTGTGTATGGTCTACATTACACAGAAAGACAATAATATATATACATATATATATATATATATATATATATGAATGACTGACATGTGATGCAGTAGCTTGGGCTCAAACTATTTAGACAATCTATCAGCAATTACAGCAATTAATTAAGTAGCATTGGACTCAATGTAAGTAGCGAGGACGGAGAACGATCACTATTCACGGGAAACACGGAAAAATTGATGAAAAAATAAACTGCATAATCTCTTCTTTCACTCTCAACACTCCTCCTCCTCCTCTTCTTCTTCTTCATGGACTCTTCATCCCCCTCCAAGCGCTCCTGTTCACCCAAAGACCCCTTATTTAAGGCCTTTTCACAATGCACTTGCTCGGTGCGAAAGGACGATGATGGCGACGGGAGTGCGACCATCCCATATTTGGAAGTGTTGACGCGACAGCGTCGAAGGAAGTCGGGAGGCTTTGCCCGCTGAGTGGACTCAAACTCGGCAGTATGTATGTATCTCATTGAAAGCCATAACTTTGCTTATTTCAAGGAGGAGGAGGTGACGCAGCAGCAAAAAAAAAAAAGAAAACGGAAAATCCCATACTAATTTCACTGCAAGGCTTTTGAAAGCCTCCCGCAGAGACGTCTCGGTAAATGATTTTTCTATTGGCCCAAAGTTCAGAATAGTGGGACACCGCTATTATTATGCCTTCCTCCATATCCCCCCTTGCCTTTTACATTACAAGTCTGCCAAAATAGCACTCAGAAATCAATGAGCCGGCCCCGCTCCCATTGGAGGAGCTTTTGAACGTCACCGCGTCAAAGCTCCCGAATAGAACATTTATTATCTATTGTCTATTTAATATCTATCAGATGTCAGATGCCCCCTCTGCATTGACTTGACGCTCAGTGTCATGTCAAAACGCGCTGACGCCCCCTCAGCACACACAATGAATGGGAAACGCTTTGCCAAGTGCAGTGTAAAAAGGCCTTTATGCACTCTGGGATCAACAGAGCGTCAGAAGGCAAAATGAACAGAGGCTGGAAGATGCTCAAACTTGAATAAATATTTGTACCTTCTGAGTCTTTTACCTTGTTGAACTCGAGTTGTTGGCTCAAATCGACTGCGAGTCCCAAGTCACAGATTAACAAGGCAGAGTTCAAGAACAAACAAAAAAAACAGGTGTCAGCATCGAACGCTCATCTTATGACGTTGTAAAATGCCGCGCACGTTATTAGCCTACAAGCATGAATGGACTATAAAATCACACACAGTGGAAGCTGTTCTTTTCCATTGTTGAAGGCATAACGACCCAATACTTTTGTTCCAGTCGTGCAACGATTCCAAACCACATGCAATTTATGACACGTCCACATATCTCCTCACATGTGCCAGTCAGTTGGAAAGCTTTGGAATGGATCATGAGCTGTTATACGTTCTGATAGCCTCTGCCATATTTGACCCATTATGTGATATGCTTTGGAGTCATACATTTCATCGCCTGTCAGTTGGCTATATCCGGGCTACGTCCGTTCATTCATCTTTGTCCACCATGATTTGATATGCTTTGGATCATGAGCTGGTAAAATGTTCGGATACAAGTTGAGCTTCGTTTCAACCACCTCCACCATGTTTGATCCAGATGTGGTATGCTTTGGATCAGAAGCTCTTCCTTTCTGACTTTTCTCTTCCCATCAGTCTGGTAGTTCATCATTTTTGACACATGTTGTGGCGTGCTTTGGATCAGAAGCTGTTCCTTACTTCATCATTTCTGTTCCAAGTTGCCCTTGTTTTATTCTGCCTCCATGTCTCTTCACATCATTCTGACACAAGTTGGCCTTGGTTTCTTCTTCTTCCTCCATGTTTGACACACGGTCTGGTCTGCTTTGGAGGTACTCTTAATACAATGGTTGCAATTCCAAAATGGTAAATGTCACATTGTTGTGAAACCTCTTAAATTAAAGTTGCAAGTTTGCACTTCAATTTTTGGAATTGAGTGGAAATACATTGTGGTGCTGTCGATATACTTCTGGATCTGTGTTTGTTGTCAAATTTATAAGTGTGAATGTTTCTGTTTTCAGACTCGCGAGCAGGCGAGGGTGCGCCACCCAAACTTGACCACGCTGTCATCGGAGGGGTTGTTGCCGTGGTGATGTTCGCCATCCTTTGCGCGCTCATTGTTCTCGGTCGATATTTTGCCCGACACAAAGGTAAAGCACGGCCAATCATACTTGAACATGAACTCATCCCGAGTGTCTTTTGTTGTCGGGTGATGGGATGGTCGAGTGTTTTTATTTTGTTTAGTTTTTTTTATTTATTTTTTGTTATGTGTGCAGGCACCTACTTCACACACGAAGCCAAAGG
Organism: Phyllopteryx taeniolatus; assembly: GCF_024500385.1. Classification (NCBI taxonomy): domain Eukaryota; kingdom Metazoa; phylum Chordata; class Actinopteri; order Syngnathiformes; family Syngnathidae; genus Phyllopteryx; species Phyllopteryx taeniolatus. Next base: position 9,426,895 of record NC_084509.1, read on the forward strand.
GGCGGACGATGCCGCCGACGCCGACACGGCCATCATCAACGCCGAGGGCGGACACAACAACACAGACGAGAAGAAGGAGTATTACATCTAAAGTGCGGAAAGAAGTGTGGTGGTGCTATGGCAGCATTGTGTCTAACTCTGATTGTTTTGTGGGGGGGAGGGAGAGATTGATTTCAGCAGGAAGTGAAAGTAGGACTGGAGTGGCCTTGTGTTGAGAAGAGGCCGAGTCTCCTGTCTAAAAACCTTCTGCTGGACTGCTGGGGCCTAAACTTCTGTACACTTACTTTCTTTTACAGACTATTTTGTGCCTTTTTCTATTTCTGTTTGTTTTCTTCACCGTCCCTCCCACTCTTGTGCTTGTTGGTTTAGGTGTTTGGCTGTGGATTCAAAGGTGAAAGTGGCTTGTTGTGTGTGTGTGTGTGTGTGTGTGCGTGTGCGTGCGTGCGTGCGTGCGTGTGTGTTTGTTACCTTTTAGCTTGAATGTCGCTGAGCGCAAAGAGGAAGCTCATCTCCCTTTTTTGTCTGTAGTAATCTTAAAGGAGACATATTATTCTATTGTTACCCAGTTTAAAATAGTTTGTGGATGTATTAATATCATATCTGTAACTTGTTTTAGTCCAAATTCCCCAAAATTAATGAAACACTTATCATCCTTTCTAAACAGCCCTGTTGAAATGAGTTTTTGGGGGGCTGTTCTGTCGCATTCAACTGAGCCACTGCTCCGCTCCCATCTACCAATTTGAGTAGAGATTTGCATTAGCATAAGGACCAGGGGCAAATGCTCCAAATCAAAGACGCAAAGTGCCCATAAAGACAGTCAAAACTGGGATTCAAATTTACATCGGTGGAGGCTGCAGCACTTGATCGCCAAGATGCCCATTTGCACTTGTCAATTAGTGTGCAGCTCCATGAGTGTGGCGCATGCAGCAGACACATCGCCAAACACTGTGACGTCATAGTTGGGCCAAAATCAAAGTGGCTTGCTTACAGACACAATTTCTGCAGGCACTCCGGAGACCACAAGCAATTGAAAATTGCATCCCGTAATATGTCCCCTTTAAGAGTCGTACGCCGTGTGTCAACACATGTAAATGTACTGTGTCAAAGTTCAGCTATCATGGCAATTTCATCTCACAAACATGTACATTTGATGCTGTTGGTTTACACATGGATGTCAGACAAAACGAAACAAAAGTCTAATAAAATAGCCACTTTATTGGGAACACCTAATCAAAAAGGGATTAAGATGGTCGTGGACTCCCAAAATGGACTCCCGTGGACTCCCAAAACTTGCCCTAACCCCTTTTTTTTTTTTTTTTTTTTTTTTTTTTTTTGGAACATGTTTGTGAGCCGTTGCGGTTGAAGTTTTTCGAACACATTTTTATTTCCATATAATTTGGGGGTTTATGGCCATATGTGCGCCCAGAAGCTTGAATGACCAGCACCAGATCAGCTGGTTGTTGACACAACAATTTTACAAAGACAATATCATTAAAACAATAAAGTGGTAATTTTTATGGGAAAAGTCAATTTTATGTGAATAAAAGTCAAATTTTTAGAGCAATATAGAGAAAATATTAAAAGGATAAATCACAACTTTCAGGGGGAAAAAAAGGCAAATTATTAATTATTATTAATAAATTGGTAATTTTACAGGGAGAAATGATGAATTTTCTGAAAATGATTATGATAATAAAGTGATACTTTATTATGACAAAAGTCTTAATTTTATGAGAATAGAAGGAAAATAATTAGGGTAACAAGGGAAATCAGTTATTTTTAATGAGAATAAAGTCAAAATTATTATGGCAATAAATTGGAATTGTATGAGGAAAAAGTGGTTAATATGAGAGAATAAAGACAAATGATTATTATTATTAATATGGGTATAAGTGGCTATTTTTATGATGATAAAGTCAAATGTATTGTAATAAAATGGTCATTTTATCAAGAACAACAATTTTGTGAATAAGGTCAAAAAAAATTATCCGAAAAATTATTTAACGAGATGTATATTCTTAAACTCTAAGAATTTGTGTGAATGTGTTTTTAACACATGCTTGTGTATATTAGCCAATTATATTAGCGACCTCTAAATAAATTTGTTTCAGATGCAGTACATTTGTTGTTGTGGGAATGTTTATGTTCACTGGTTAAATTACAACTATTGTTGTCGTTTTTTTATTCTGAAATGAAAATAGAGGCCATTCTGAAGGCACGGTGTGGTGTGCCTGATAAAGTGGCTGCTTTAATTCAATGAAGTCGCCTGCCTGTGTCAGCATAGATTCCAAGAGAGAAGTTATCTTTAGCGTTTAGCATTGGTGTTAAGTGCAGTCTAATTATAGCTCATGTCATGTTCATTCTTGGGTTGATTTCAGTTATGTTGGATGTTTTTGGAGTAAATGTTGACGCTAACAAAACAAAAAAACAACAACAACAAAATTCGAATCTTTCATAGCTGATCTTTATCCGTCCTTTGTTCAGTTCTTTTTTTTTTTAAGCAAGTAGTCACAAACTCGAATCGTATGGACACTGCTCAGCCTTGTGAAAACACGCAGCCCTTACCCGTGTATTTCCGTTGATCTCGCTTACGTTAGCCTAGCTTTATTTGGCACAAAGACTGGCTCGTTCAAGAAAGCATTAAGTTGTTGTTTAGCTCAAAAGCTGACCTCAAATGCGAACATTCATTCATTCATGCATCTTCCGTTCCGCTTATCCCCAGTTGGGTCGCGGGCGTGCTGGGGCCTATCCCAGCCGTCTCCGGGCGAGAGGCGGGGTACACCCCGAACTGGTCGCCAGCCAATCGCAGCCAATGTGAACAAAATGACCATTCAAAAAGACATTGTAATGTTTATTATGGTAAAAAGTAACCATTTTAAACCGCTGTATTTGTGCAAAATATAGCTGGCCAACTTGCTTCATGGTCATACTCATGCAGTCATACAAGCAGTATTCCTTTCTTGAAAGCTCCTCCACATTTCATTTACCCAAGAGATCGGAAATATTGTTGTTAAAAATGTCCTTATCTTTTAGCATAAAGGTTTGAGCCACAAGAGCTCGCATTATGAGAAGATAGGATGACACTCAACCATTTAAACAAATGGCATGAAAAGGACTCCTTCCTGAGCAGAGGATTAACATCTTCACAATTTGCTGTGCTTTAACGTTATTTCTGTTCTTTATTTGTACATTTATTTAGGTAAAGTGGCAAGTGATCATTTCAAACTCCTGTTTCCTGTTTTGTACTAAACTAAGTTAACCAAATAGCTTCTAATGTGACACAAGCTGTATGTTCTTCTCATATAAATCTGGATTTTTTTTTTTCCCCTGTAAAATCCTGAATAACTATGTTATTTTTTATTTTAGTTTTTATCCTAGATACAAATGGACAAAAAGCAGGAAATATGGTTAATTCATACGTTTAGGGTCAGAGTTGACGAGAATTTACCCAGTGGCAGTCGATTATTCAAAACAATACTGATAATAATCCTATGAAAATATATTAAAAGATGAAACTGATCACCTTCAGTGGACCCTGCACTCGCTACGATGGCTGTGCTCGCTTTGCTCCACTATAGGGATCGCGTCGTTTTCCATAGCTCAGCATATGCTTTTTATTACCGGCGAATATTTTCCACTGTAAAATTACGGGGAGCAAAGGGTCTTCTGTCTAGTTCTTGACTTTCCCTCATCCATAAAGCTGCCAAAAGACGTCTCTTGAAGTGTCACCTTTAGGGCGTCTTTGATTGGTCTTGAATGGTTGACTGTGCCATCAAGTTGTCACTTTTTTTCCTCACTTGTTGCCTAACAGCCTGAAGTCTTTTTTTTTTTGTTCTTATCTAGCAACAGAAACCCCTTCACGAACACAGCCACACCTAATTATGTTATTATAAAACATATATTCCGTATACAGGATAACCACTGCCTTAAAGCCACCTCTGATCACTATAGTGAGGAAAAGAGTGTAGGACTTGCCTGTATAAATGTGCGACTTTATTTTTGTAACATTCCGACTTGTTTCTCGAATAAATGTAGCTTGACATGTAACATTACAACTTTATTCTGGTACCTAACTATTCTAGTGAGAATAGAATAGTTTTTTTCCTCAAACATATACGACTTGTTACACATTACCACTTTATTCTCAGATGATTTTGACTTTTCTTGTGGGGAGGGGAACATTATTCTCATGAAATTTGAATTTAATCCTCATGAATGGCTTGTTTTCCATATATTTTGTGTGATTTTATCGGTGAAGTGGCCCCCTATGAGGCAAAAAGTTCCCCACCCCTGCATTAAAGTGGTATCTTGTATATTTGTGTCCTCTTTCTAGCTGGCTCGACAGGATGTTCGTCCACATTGTCGCTTACTGACGCAACCGTTTAGGACTCTGGCGTTCATGTTGTACAAAAGCTTAGATGATCCCAGATGTTGTATTTATTATGTATTATTAAATTTGGTGATAACAAATGTTCATTGGAGCAGTATTTCTTATTTAAGGCGATCAGCCAATCAGAAGGAACAACAGCAGATATAGAAAGTGAACACAATCATGTTTACAATGGCTGCGTTTCATGATGTTGAAAAAACATATGAGACCATGATAAGTCATTTTGAAATTGAAAACGGACTCATTGAAATTGAGTTGAACTCTTAATGTCGGCATGCAGTCCATTTACCGCAGTAATATCGCAACTTCATTCTTAAAATCAATTCATTCTTCTGTCCATTTTTAAGTCCTAATTCTGTGTAATTTAAAAAAAAAAAATCTTCAGAAATATTTTTTAAGGCTTTTTTTTCCTGTTTGACTTCTTTTTTTTAAAAAAAAAAAAAAACAAAAAAAACCTTTGCTTTAAAATGTATGACTTTTTTCTTAGAAAATTGACTGAAAATAAAAATCTAAAAGTCTCATAACATAATTCTGACTTAATTCTTATTAGAAATCACTATTTCTTAAATGCTCATGCCCGTAATATTGCAACATTACTCTCACAAGGTTCCGACTTTGCGCTAAAAAAATTTTGATGTGAAAATGATGTGTTCCATATTATAATATATCATTATAAACTATTCTCGAAAAATTACTTCATTCTCTTAACTTCAACTATAATCTTAAAAGAAATGTAATTTTTATTCTTGTAAAATTACAGCGTTGTCTGGAAAAATACAACTTTTTTTCAAGATTGTATTATTCTTTATAACAACGCTGACTTTTTTCTGATAAAGAAAACACAACATTATATAGAATTACACCTTTATTCTTGTCAAATTAAAGTTGTCTTGAAAAGATAACTTCTTAAATTGAGTCATTTGTGCTGTAATTTTATTTGCAAAGACTAAATTATTATTGAATATTTTTATTTGGTGATTCCATTTTTTTTCCACACTAACATATTTGTTGCTTTTCCAATTGAACCCCTGAGCGCAAGGGCGGGATAACTCCAATTTTGTAAATTTTTTCAGAAAGTCTGGTTTTCCTCCGACAACCGAGGTGCTGTTATCTTTAGTTTCAGTTTTTGTTGAATCTTGGACACTACTGCCTCGGTTGCCTGAAAGAGAAGAAACCAACTGGGGTTAAAGTAAATAATGTTCAGTGCAATCATGGTCTAAGTCCAATTATTCTTCAAATCTATCAATATTTCACAAAAGAGGAAACATAACAAACTCCAAACATACAACTTCATAACAAACTAAAGTACTACTTACTTTCTGAGTCTTCCACGTATTCATTTCACTTTCTGAGTTCTCGGCCCAATGTTGCACTGAAGCATCTGGAAAAGTGCTGAGTGCAATAATGGACTGCCCCCTATTGGTTAAAATTGGAACTAACCTTGATTTGGGCCAGTATTCATCTGAAAGATGGGCCTTTTCCCTAATGAATTTGAAGAAGACCAAAATGGAGTTAGTCCACTCTAATTGTCGTGGGTTTGAATGAAGCTTATAGGTAACATTTTGAAATCATTTATTGTGGTCTCTACTTTTTTTTCACTTCATGTAAACCTGTTGTTTTAACAGTTTACGTTCATAACCATTGTCAGAACGAAATAAACATCAACAAAAACAAGTACACATTTCTGTATACGAGAGTTTTAGTGTTAGCTGCATGACGTTATTTTGCTTCAATTGCTTTGTTGTTGTTGTTGTTGTTGTTGTTTTTGCGCCGTTGAACTGAGGAAATACTACCATGCTTCTAATCCTATTTGATTAGAATTATTTTACATTGGATGGTTCTCCTTCTTATTATTATGATTAGTAGTACCTTTGTGTTCACTCTCTCAGGTTCATGAGTGTTAATGGTTGTCTTTTTTGCATCTCAGGTAGAATGCAAATGTATAAAAGAATTGAAAAAAAAAATACTCCCCTGTACCCCCTTGCCCTGCCACCCCCACCAAGTATATTTATATTGTACCTAGTAGAAGTGCAGCAGCAGCCTTTCAAACCGATGTACATGGATTTCTCAGCTGTGTGTGTTCTTAATGATAAAGGTGCACTGTCACATTACATATGAGTTTGCATAGACCACAAAGATAAGTAGATTTGTCCATGAAGCGGACGAGCACGATGTGTACAGTCAGTGTTTCTCTTCCAGTATGTTAAGTTGTAAATGTTTTGCATACATGATATGATGTATTATTACCTGTAACATGTCTTAGAGGAGGACGAGGAGGAGGGGCCTGTTTGTGTTTTACTACCCCCCAAAAAATGCTTCAACAATGTCTTTTTTGGTTTTCTTTGGTGTAGTGAACACTTGGTTTGTCTTCTGGCCATTAATCTTTTGTATTGGTTCATCGACATTTTTACAAAAAGAAAAAAAAAAACCTGATGAGTACTTGTCTTAATAAAAGATATGTTGAAAGTTATAAGTTCTTGATGTGGTGTATTAACTCTTTAAAGGAATACGTGACCAGCGGATAGGGAAAGTCACTTGAGAGGGGAAGAAACGTGGTCCGCTATGGGCGCCGAGCATTCCAAACTGTGCCCATCACTTCGAACCGGCGCGTTTTGAGAAAGATTTAGCAGAAAGCATTGAATACAGAGCCTGAGGCTGAAACCAGCTGCGGTGCCAACTATTTTTCCTATGGCAGATGCCGTAAGGAATATTTATTTCTATATATAAAGTTATAAGATGACTTTTCATTGAAAAACTGTTGTTCTTGTTTTTTTGTCATTAGATTACAAACTTTTTCTTCTAAGACTTTTTGGAAAAAAAAAAGGTTTAAAAGAAAAACATTTCTCAAAATAATACTGTATCACAATCTTAATCTTGTAAAAATTCATATTGTTCGTGGAAGATTCTGAGTCCTCTTTTGGACAAAAGTATACTTTTTTTTCCTCATAAAATTACAACTTTATTCTAGTGAGATTTTTTTTTAAAAAAGATTGATTGTAAAATTGTCTGTTTTTGTATTGGCCCAATATAACTTTTTTTCTCATAAAATTACATTTTATTTAATAGGATGTTTCAAATTTTTCCTGGGAAAAAAAAGAAATTGATGAAGACAACTTTATTTCTTGAAAGAAATTACAATACTTTTTAATTAAGTCTGTAAAGTGATGTTTTCTCTTGTTTTTCTTCTTGAATATACAATTTACAAAAGAAAAAAACTTTATTTTATATTTTAAGTCTTGTAAGATTACAATGAATGTTCTTGTAGGATTAATATTACAAATTTGACTATTTGTGTATGTATTATTGACAGATTACAACTGTAAGTAACTGTAAGATTTCTCAGAAAAAAAGATTTTATTCTTGTAATATTATTTTTTTTATATAAAATGTTTCACATTTAACCCAAGAAAGTATGATTTTAATTGCTCTAGATAACAACTGTATACCTAGAAAGACATTACAATTCTTTCTTTTCTTTTTTTTTTTTTTTTACATATAATGATATGCCATTACAGTATAATATAATTCTTACAGTGCATTTCATTGTTTATTAATATAGATTATATATTATAATATTCCTTACTAATTGGCTTGGAGCTATCTTCATATGCTTCCATTTTGTTATCTTCCCACTTGAGTTTCCCAAAACCGCTTCCTTACCTGGCCTTTCAAACGGACATGGAAAAGTTCTGCTCATGCTCCGTCGTGCTCGTCAAAGTCAAAATGTTGAAAATATGCCAACGTGGTTGGGCGTGCGAGGATGTGAGGCCTCATTATGAAGGACACGTGCGATGTGAGGAGACGTGTTTCCGATGACACCGTGACTGACAAGGACAAGCTCACCAAGCTCCTCTTAGGCATTCGGGGCGGGATGCCGGTGTTTTGACAAATTGATAGGTTTTTTTGTTTTTTTTTCTTCTCATGTTTCTACCTTAGGAAATGAGGCCTGCGTGCTGGCCCGGCGGCTCATCTCAATGTCAGTGCGGCGCTGCTTGACGTGAAACGCGAGCAGGTAAAGGTCACTAACAGATTCCTCTTTTAATGGGAACACTTGAGCTAAGGACTGTGCAATCTCAGCATCACCTTAAACCAATCCCTGCGCAGGTTTCTTCTTCTTCTCTTTAGAAAATGTAAGACTTTACTGTCAAAAGATTACAGTTTCAATTGTTAATAATATCAATAATTGCAAACTGTTCCGTAAGACATCATGTCTTTTTTCTCTCAATTTGTGAAAGATAATGATTTCTGAAGAAATGCCATTTTTTTCTCATAATATCGCAACTTTTTTCTAAGATGACAAAATATTTCTTACAAATAAGAAATATTATATATATATATATATAAAGTACAAATAACTTTATTCTATTAATGTTTTAATGTTTTTCCTAAAAAAAAAAAAAATGTTTTTTAAAACAACCCAATATACTTTTCTAAAGGAAAAAAAAATTACTTTTTTCTCAGTAAATGAATTCTGGTTTCTGTTTTCGAGAATGTAAGACTTTATTCTCACAAGACAGTTTTCATGGTTAATATGTTGAATAATTTCAGTGTTAAGTGAAATTCTATTTCTCCCGCAAAAAGTAAAGAAATAATTAAAATATTCAAACAAAATATTTCTGTAAAAACAACTTAATTCTTGTAAGAGTACACATTTTTGTTTCCACAAAAAAAAACAGTATATCTTTCTGGAAAAAGTACAATTTTATTACATTTTTATCTGAAAGAAAAATTGTACAATTTCAAAATGTTTTGAAACATGATTCTATTCTATTCTTGTTTAATTACTTACTTACCTGTTTTGGAAAATGTAAGATTTTACTCTCATGATTAATCCATCCATCCCTTTTCTGAGCCGCTTCTCCTCACTAGGGTCGCGGGCGTGCTGGAGCCTATCCCAGCTGTCATCGGGCAGGAGGCGGGGTACACCCTGAACTGGTTGCCAGCCAATCGCAGGGCACATACAAACAAACAACCATTCGCACTCACAGTCACACCTATGGGTAATTTTAGAGTCTCCAATTCATGCTTGTTCTTGGGATGTGAGAGGAAACCGGAGTGCCTGGAGAAAACCCACACAGGCACGGGGAGAACATGCAAACTCCACACAGGCGGGACCGGGGATTGAACCCCCGTCCTCAGAACTTTGAGGCTGACGCTCTAAACAGTCATCCACCGTGCCTGCCGCCTCTCATGATTAAATGACTGGAAAAAGAACAATGAGATGGGAACAACTTGAGAGTCAACCAGTGTCTCAATGTTTTCCACTTAGGAGGTTCCATTGCATTTTAATGAGCAGGTTGAGTAAAGGTTCAGTGAGTCACGTGTGATGTTTTGGACTTAAGACACCGCTATTTCCATCCTCGGTATTTAATTTTAATTTGGAAATTTGCGAGCGAACAAATATGTGCGCGTGCCTTAATTGCTTGATTGAGATTGATGGCGGCCGCGCCGAACCGTAATGGCGCCAAGTGAGAACAAACAAGGGCAACGCGTTCCGTGTGAACACTTTAAGCGCTCACCCGCATTTTGTCCCTTTACTCATCCGCCCGCAGTGGCAACAGGAAGCGGCTCTCTTGTTGTTTATTGCATTACTTTAATGTCAAATGTTTTATTGGAAAACACGTCAAATTGAAAGAGGTCCACAGATTGCTCGCAGAGATTTTTATAGTGCGCTAGCATTGCTTTAGATCAATTTTAATAAAAACTTTGCAGATCTCATAACACTCAGAACAATTGCGCTCGTGAGTTTTTATCGGCACATCAGTGTTATTAAATACTAAATCACTTTTGGAATTCATTTTGTAGTGCCTCTTTCACGTCCAGCAGATAGCACTGTTGAGAAAAAAAGTTTGTAGGGAGATGACAGTTGCAGGGGGAATTCCAGTCCAGTGGTGCCTAAACTTACAAGTGTAAATCAAAACACGTGGATGTCAAAACAACTTTCCCTATTTCCATAAGAAAAATAGCACTCTATGATATTGTACTTTATGAAAACAAACAGCAGTCATATAATTAAATAGCAAGTAAAGACTTAAACAGTTTGTACATCATGATAATTCAATGGACATTGTGCCGCTCCTGGTGTGTGGGCCTTACCCACTGGAGACATACGACATGTGGATTTGATGATGAAACACAGAAGGCCATCACACCTAAGCTGCTGTAAGAGTCGTATTTTGCAGTGGATAAAGAATATATGCATCTGAGTACTGTTGTATGCTCTATGTGCATGTGTTTCTACCGTTCAAATCTACGTTTTTTAACTACCGCAATATTGAGACGAGTTTCGTTTGTATGTGTAAGGCGTTTCCAATTATGTGTTAGCATTAAGCTAACGGACTAAACACACAACGCATCATTCGCTTTGTGCTATGTTTTTACACTAAACTTCAACTGAGAGCAGCAATCAACAGCTTGAAAGAAGGACATATGGCACATTTTGTGAATAATTGTGCTGCTTCTTGTGGGGTTCAAAGACACCACCCGTAACTCAAAATCTTTCTTGAATCTCGACAACAACAAAAATCAGCCAAAAATCAACGGCTCTGATTTAAAAAAAAGAAAATTCAAAAAAAGACACAAGTTGAGATGATGGCTGGGATAGGCTCCAGCACGCCCTAGTGAGGAGAAACGGTACGGAAAATGGATGGATGGATGGATAGAATTTGATCCTTGTAAAATTACACCGTTTTGCGAGAGTTAAATGCGATTTTATTCTCGTGAGAGTATTACTTTTTAAATAATTGAAATCCTTTTGTATCTTAAAATTCGTTACAAAATTAATTTTAAAAAGAATTTTTTCTAAGGAGGGCTAAAAATATTCTCGTGCAATATTCAATGTTTTGCAGACGTGCGTGCAAATTAACACACGTTCAAATGTTAAAAGAAAAAAGGGTATTTTTTTGTTTTTATTTGAGAATATTTATGCATGAATTATTTTAGAATACTGTATTTCTGTACTATGTGCCCCAGCAAAATCTAATAATAAATATATTTTTAAATCATGCATAATTTTGTAATGCATGCACATTGTAGTTGTTACAAATTACAAAATGGAAATTAAAGTATTAAAAAGTACTGTAATGTAGTTTTCAGCGGACAACAAGGTGAGAATGATATATGAAAAAGTTTAACTGATATATTTTAGCTTGATTATTTATCATATGTATGTATTATACGTATTATTAATAGATGTATACAATTGAAAACACTATTTGAAAGGATTCTGCAATCCAAATTGACAAGGAAGAAGAAAATGAAGGGAAAAAAGATCATTGTCGCTCCTTCAAAGCAGCTGCTATATTTAACTGTGGTTAAAAATAATAATGATAATAAGAAGACACTTTGCATGAAGCACTTGTACAGAAGCACTAATGACAAGCACTTGACATGCGCTACAATAACCACAGTAGCACAATTACCTCTTAACGAAACAACAGTATATTGTCCTAAATCCAGCCACCCATCTCTGCTTATTTATCTTACTCTGTTTATTTTCTGTTTCATTTCAGAGATTTTTGGGGGGAATTATGGCCTTTTTTTTTTTTTTTTTTTTTTTTTTAGAAGAAGAAAACTGACTGTGAAAGTCACCACGTTGTTGAGTATTCAAAGTATCGAGTGTGAGCAGAGAGAGGGGAAAGGTAACTTCAAGTGGACGTTTTTAGGGGCACTGAATTAACAAAACAATTAAAAAGCGGCCCTCACCGAAAGGTTAAGTATCTCCGGAAGAAAACGTGTACTTACTAGGAGCGGCAGAGAAAGCTTGACGCGGCACCTGCGAGGTGCCCTCAGCAGCACCCACCAGAAGTGAGCACGCACCCACCTACCAGCACCCGGCACCAAGGTGACTCCACTACACGAGAACTTTGCCAATTTGGGCTCGCTGTTCTGCTTCACAGGCAGCACCCTGACACAATAAGCACATTTCTTATCATCTTATTGCCTAATCTTCCCATCATATTTACTATTGTTGATGCATAATTCATTTCCTTTTCATTTCAAATTCTGTCATTATCTGCCATGTGTGAAAAACTAAAAAAAAAAAAAGAAGAAACCAAACCAAAAAAAACAAAGGTGCCTTTATTTAGTCATTTTTCTGCCTAGAAAAAGTGTTGGCTTTCTTTCGGCAGGGCATCCTTTAAGCGCTGCCGTCATTTATCAGTCCCACTCTATTTTCACTTATCAAATTAATTAGTTCGGTAATTAAAAGTTACATGTTTTAATTAAATTGCGGCTGAATCCACGCCCGTCACCTGGAAAGTGAAAAAGGCGCTGGAGGGGAATTTGATTTGCACTTCTTTATTTGCTTTCAAAAAGTGAGAGACCTCCACTTTTGGACAAAATAATATTTTCAAGAGATGTGAAAAGAGTGCACTGACGCATGCAGTGTTTTTCAGTGAAATTTACCACAGCGGGCTGCTACATGTGATGTCTTTCTCTTTAGACATGAAGCAGCACGTGACTCATTCCCAGGGCTATTTAACTTTCAATTAACTGTCCACAAGGGTGTTATTGATCATGAGGCAACTCAACGCTAAATGTAGACACGTTTTTTTCATATATATACATGGTGAAGCACTTTGGCCAAGGTCATTTTTTAATACCCTGTTCAAAGTACAGTAAATTTAGACAATTGTATATTTGTAATCACATGGTGGCTCAATGTTTATACTGATACAAGAAGAATGTGGGACAGGACCCACGTGCAGCTGGAAGTAGTTAGTTGGAAATGACTTTAATAATGATATCAATGTCAACTATGACAGGTCACTTCAAAGTCACGATACAGAGTAATTCAACTCACAGTCGAGAGGGTGAGACTTTGAAGATTTCAATTTATCCAAGGCCAAACTCATGTAATGATCCGCAATCCACAGCAGGTGAGGGATGCTCACACTTAATTGTTGTCGGAAATCCTCAATTCACAGGAAACTCACACTTCATTGTCTTGAGCAGAATGACTCCTCCGCAACGGGGAAAAGCAAACAAACGTGCTGAAGCAGAACTCGGAGTCGGAGGCAGAATGCTGGACAAACGTGGCAAATGTGATATGTCAGAACTCGTGGTCGGAGGCGGAAGGCGGAGGGGATTCACGGGGTCGTGTTTATTTAGTGTCTTGCATGTATGACTGTCAAACAATCTGATAAGGAATCATCCACGAGGCCTTAAATTGGAGGATGTAGCGGTCTGCTGCTGATCGGCTGTCATTGGCTGTCATGGTAGACTGTGATTGGCTGACAGACTGTGACATGTCCAGTAATTGTTTTTTTGTTTTTGTTTTTTATCCAGTAATTTTTGACAGCAGCTAGCATTTTTTTTTTTTTTTTGAAATGGTAAAGTAGTATGCCACACATAATCCAGGATTGTTTTTAGTTCGAGTAACTGTAAACAATTGCATGTTTGTGATCACGTCAGCTTGATGTATTCGTACATATTCATATTAGTGTTGACAGTGGCTGTTGTGCTTCAGAAGACCTTGTGTACAACAAATTACCAAGGTAGAATGAATAACATTATTCTTATTATTATTACAATTATTCTTTTTTTGACAATTTAGTGCTTTACGTGTATAACTTATTTTGTATTTACAGTTTGAATAAGAAACAAAACGTGTCCAGACAGACACAAAAGAAAATGTAAGAAGAAATATATAGACTTCATGAGTCGCAGTACAAAGTTGGCCAAGTACATTGATAATGACTTTTCCGACACAACATTATATCTCATCGACATCTATTTAAGAGCAGTCGGCGCGACCCACTCAGTTTCCTTGCAGCGTGTGAAAAATCACTTGCGATAATTTGATGACTTTGTGCGTACAGAGTTCATTATTTAGCTGTAATTAAATAAAAGAGAGGTGTGTGTTACACTCGGCGACACTGATTAAACCTTTATCTTTTCTTTTGCTAAAGTTTCTCTTAAAATGGTATTATCAAGCTGAGTATTGTTTAAATTAAGGCTACTGTCTTTAGAGCGCTATACCCTTGATGGACACATCTCTTGTTGTGTCGGTGCTAATGCTAATTCACCTTAAAATTTAAATCACATAGAATTTCATAACAGCAAGGGGAAACCAGAAGCAAAAAAAAAGAAAAATAATCGTTTTAATGAGTCTTTAAATGGTTCCCTTCTCCACCAATAAATGTATTTAAAGTAGTGTTTTTTTTTAAAAAAAAGGGAATGACAGAAAGACAAATTACACAGGCAAGCTTTGTTTTGTTGAGCTGTGAAATGTATGAAATGGCTTAATGAATACATTGAATAGCTGAAAGGTGACCCCCCCCCCCCCCCTTACCTCCCTCCCTCCCTCCCTCCCTCGCCCAGTTCTGCTTCATTAAAGGACCGAATGATGTCATTAATATTTTCCGCCCTTCTGTCTTCCTTACTTAATGATGACTTTGAGTCATTCACGCTGCTAACATGCTATGCTATGTTATGTCTTCATGGGATGTTGTGTGTTTTGTGCTATGCTATGTTCTGCTCTTTTGTTACGTTGTGCTACATTATGCTTTGCTGTTATACTGTATATTGTTATGCTATGCTGTTTTGTAGGTATGTCATAATGTGTTGCTTTTGGTTTAATGTTATTGTCTGCTGTTATACTATGTTGTTTCTGTTTTGTTCTGCTGTTATCTGCTATTACACTATGCTATGTTTTGAATTGTTATGCTGTTTTATGATTGTTCTTCTCTGCTATGTTGCCGCTACGCTTTGTCATTTGATGCTGCGTTGTTATATGCCGTTTTATGGTATTATGTTAGTTTTAGTTTATTACAGTTGTGCCTTGAGATACAAGTGACGGGTTTTACAAGATGTGAGTCATCATTCGGCTGATTTTTTTTGCTTTGACTTGTAAACGCAAACCGGAAGATACTGGTGCTGCATGGTGGGAGTTCAACTGACTTCACAATAAGCAGCAGTTTGGCAAATAGTGAACAATCCATCAAAAAGGAGGCTTCAAGCTGTTCAATGCCACTTGCCTTGGGAAAAGGCCGCTTCCCTTAATGCTAACGAAGAATGCAAAATGCCGGTCACATGCTAACGGTTAACATCGATAGCTGCAGTGTTAGATCTTTCAACACAAAGGGTTGAGCAAAACATGCAGACAGATAATATAACAATACTCACAGGCATATATTTCTTATCCTATACAAAAAAATAACTAACTTTCTCAGTCACTTGCAGTGGTAGTAGAAGAAGATGTCTATTCTTCTTCGTTTGTGTCTGCATGACTGTACAGTATTATACTGCCTCCCACTGGCCAAGGCGGGCACACCAGAAGGAGCAGCAAAATGAATTAGATTGCAACATTAAATCATGCGCACACTGTTTAATTCTTTACATTCTATGTTACTTCTTGGGTACGGATTAATGCAAAGCCAGCTTTTGAAACAACAAATTTGCTCAAATTATTTGGAGGTCAATCATCTCATTGTGATAGCATACCCTACAAATGATCTGGTTTGGTCATGCGCTACAAAACATTTTTCTTTTTAAAATATTGTCACTTCTAAATTCCATCCATCCATCATCAACACCGCTTATCCTGGTTAGGGTCGCAGGAGCCTATCCCAGCTGACTTCGGGCGAAAGGCGGACTACACCCTGAACTGGTCGCCAGTCAGTCGCAGGGCACATATAGAGACGGACAACCATTCGCATTGTCACTGAGTGGGAACTGAACCCACGCTGCCCGCACCAGTCAGGCGAGTGCACCACTACACCATCAGTGACACTTCTAAATTCCCTCCAATGCAATTCTGATTTACAAAAAAAATAATAATAATAATAAATCTAAAAAAAAAAAAAAGAAAAAAAAAAAAAAGAATTTGACAAAAATAGTCAGTTGAAGTTACTGTAATTGGCAAGCTATTTTTAGAACAGAAATGTGGACTACTCATCATATAGTCCTTGGGGTCTACCTGGTGCCCACGCCAATCAATACTAAACAAAAAGACAATATAACAGCTTGACGAAAGGAAGAAATTAATCTTTGCCAATCACCACAGACGTGTTTTGCAAGTTGAAGTTGTAACAAGTTTTGCGCTGACCAACCAATCAGAGGAAGTGCTGATGTCGTGAAGTGAAGTGAGAATCTATAGGAAATCTGATTGGTTAAAGAAACAGTCCCATTGCTAATGTAGTTTATATAGTATAGTTATATGGGCCAGCACGATGAAGGCCTTGGACAGATTAAATTGACATTTGAGCGCATACAGGCGGAACTCTGGAAGCAGTGTAGCCAATAAATTGCTATGACGTGAAAAGAACAAACATTTGGGAATAAAGTAATACAATTTCATTGAGCAAATATTAGAATTGAGGTTGTAAATGTAGCAGAGAAAGCATTGCGCCTGCGCCCAAACAAGATCCCTTCTGCTTTTTAGTGACAACGCCAACACATTATAGTGGGGCTAGCTGAGAAAGTGTCAACTTTGAAGGTTCAAAGTTGTATTCACAGATGAGTCTTTTGCAATGTAAGCGCTTTATTTTTGGGTAGTTTCTGCCGAGTCAGCACATCCTCATCGCACACACACACACACACACACACACACACGCCATCAGACTGCGTCCACAAGAGATTTACATTATCATAAAAATAGCCCTAAATGGAAAAAATTGAGCATCACATCATCATAGTTATGATGCCGGATGCATGAGTCATAACATAGCAGCAACACTGTGTGAGCCTGTTTGCATCAGCATCAAACGCCAAGTTTCACTGGTAGGGCTGGCACTTTTTTACAAAAAAATACAAAATAAAAACAGCCCCCAAAGGCAACTCCACATCGCATCATGAAATTTGCAAGACATGTCTGTCATGAGTAGAACTACAAAAAAAAAGTCTCAAGAACCCATGCAGGAAAAGGCACAAGAGGTCTGCAATTTTGGGTTCCAAGCAGACATTCTTGGGTCATTTCGGCCATGTCCAGGCATCCTACAAAGTCAGATTTTTTCCGAGTGACAGCGGTGCCTTGTGATACGAGTGACTACACTTATGAGTTTTCGAGATAAGAGCTCTTGTTCTACCGATTTTCTGCTTTGACTTGCAAGCGTGGACATGGGAAACTCACATCACAATAAGCAGCACTTTGGCAAATAGTGAACAGTTCTTCAAAAAAAGAGCCTTCAAGCTGTTTATTGGCACTCCCAGTTGAAGTTTACTGTCAAACTAAAAAGAAAACAAAGAGAATTACACCTTGTGTAATTCAAACAACCACGTAGCTTAGCCTTTCAGTCCGTGAATGCTAATGCTAATTAACATCTATGTTGTGGTGCTATAACCCTTTCAGCAACGGATTGAACACAAACGGTGCAGCAACACATGTAGAAAGACAATATAGCCACAGTCATATATTCTTTATTCACTGTGCGGAATGATCAATACTAGTGCTGTTCTAATGAGCTGAGAGGAGTTGAGACATTTTAATGAACACTGTATGTCTTACTGCCCCTAGGTAGCTACGGAGGGCACACCAGAATGAACAATTGATGCAGTGTGACAAAAACGGTTTAATTATGTTTAATTCTATTTAATTATGTCATTATTTCGGCGGCAAGGTTGGCGACTGGTTAGCACATCTGCCTCAGTTCTGAGGACCGAAGATAGCTGGGATAGGCCCGCGTGAGGATAAGCAGTACAGAAAATGGATGTCATTATTGCATGTTTCTCTCGTACAATACTATGGATTGGTATTTTTCCTCATTAAAATACACATTACAACAATTGTTTTTTGTTTGTTTTTTGCGGGGGGGGGAAGGCTGGAACGGATTAATGGTATTTCCTTAAATTTAAATGGGAAAAGATCATTTGAAATACAAGCGTGGTGACAGAACGGGTTAAACTTGTAACTCAAGGCACCACTGTATGTTGCCCTATTGCTATCATATTTGAACCACGTTATCACACCTTTAAAGAATGAAGTTATTTTCCTGTTGGATGGTGTCCCAGTAGCTTGAAACAAACGGAGCGCAGAAACTGTACGCCTCCTCACCTTTTATCCAGAAATGCTTTCTGTGTTGCCGTGCATATAATCCAGCGGTAAGAATCCATCCATCCATCCATTTTCTGAGCCGCTTCTCCTCACTTGGGTCGCAGGCGTGCTGGAGCCTATCCCAGCTGTCATCGGGCAGGAGGCGGGGTAAACCCTGAACTGGTTGCCAGCCAATCGCAGGGCACATAGAGACAAACAACCATTCGCACTCACATTCACACCTACGGGCAATTTAGAGTCTCCAATTAATGCATGTTTTTGGGATGTGGGAGGAAACCGGAGTGCCCGGAGAAAACCCACGCAGGCACGGGGAGAACATGCAAACTCCACAC
Organism: Phyllopteryx taeniolatus; assembly: GCF_024500385.1. Lineage (NCBI taxonomy): Eukaryota > Metazoa > Chordata > Actinopteri > Syngnathiformes > Syngnathidae > Phyllopteryx > Phyllopteryx taeniolatus. The sequence continues at coordinate 9,445,610 of NC_084509.1, forward strand.
AGGCGGGACTGGGGATTGAACCCGTGTCCTCAGAACTGTGAGGCTGACGCTCTAACCAGTTTCCACCGTGCCGCCGCGGTAAGAATCATAAGAATCAATCATCATTTTCTTTCACATGGTGGGCGGCCATTTTAGGTAAGATTGGGCTTTGCCGTTGACCATCAAATTTCAGGACAGATGATTGCGTTTCCTCGAAAACGGATTCATCACGTACGAATCCAAGCCTGAACACAATGGTGCAATTTTGAGCATTATTATAGCTTGATCATTTGTAAAATCACAAAGCATTGTATCCTTATTGTTTTCCATCCCGCTAAGCATTTCATCTCTTTAAAAGGCAGCTGATTTGCCAATTCAGAAATGGAACAATAAAATGAAATAAATCAAACAATTTAGAGGGTCTTCATGAATAAAATATGATTCTTAGTCTTTTTTTTATTCCTAAAAGAGGCTGCATTGATCAATCTCACAAGCTTCTTAAATCAAAAATCCATTGTGTTGTTAACTAGGCGACCACACAAGCGAACACACAATCAGCCAAGTGTTGATCAGTGTTGAGTGGGCCATCCTGTTCATTACCCCCTATTCTTTGTTATAATAGTAGCTTCTTGAAGGCATGATATTCTAAAGTATATCTACACACATTTCTGTACATTTGTATAGTTACTCTTAATATTTCACTTTTCATTTCAGGACAGGACTTTATTCTAGGAGGCATGAAATGAAAATCCAAAGTAAAAAATAATACTGTTTTATATATATATATATATATATATATATATATGCTGGTGGAGTTATTCTTAGTTTCTTATTTTATTATTAAAATATCCATCCATTTTCTGTACTGCTTATTATCACTAGGGTCGCGGGTGTGCTGGCTCCTATCTCAGCTATCTTCGGGCGAGAGGCGGGGTACACCCTGAACTGGTCGCCAGCTAATCGCAGGGCACATAGAAACAAAAAACCATTTGCGCGCACATTCACACGTACAGGCAATTTAGAGTCTTCATTTAACCTACCATGCATGTTTTTGGGATGTGGGACCAAAACCGGAGTACCCACGCAGACGGGGGGGAGAACTCCGTTACCTTTAGACATGTTTTTGTGGTGTTAAACATTTTGAACATTAAATATCCTGTCTTTGTAGTGTATTCAATTAAATATAGGTCGAACATGATATGCAAATCATTGTATTCTCTTTTTATTTACAACCCCAATTCCAATGAAGTTGGGATGTTGTATTAAACATAAATAAAAAACAGAATACAATGATTTGTATTTGATGTTCAACCTATATTTAATTGAATACACTACAAAGACAATATATTATTATTTATTGTTTTTAGCAAATAATCATTAACTTTGAATTTTATGGCTGCAACACGTTCCAAAAAAGCTGGGACAGGGTCATGTTTACCACTGTGTTACATCACCTTTTCTTTTAACAAAATTCAATAAACGTTTGGGGACTGAGGACACTAATTGTTGAAGCTTTGTAGGTGGAATTCTTTCCCATTGTTGCTTGATGTACAGCTTCAGCAGTTCCACAGTCCGGGGTCTCCGTTGTCGTATTTTACGCTTCATAATGCGCCACACATTTTCAATGGGTCTGGACTGCAGGCAGGCCAGTCTACTACCCGGACTCTTTTACTACAAAGCCATGCTGTTATAACACGTGCAGAATGTGGTTTGGCATTGTCTAGCGAAAATAAGCAGGGGCGTCCATGAAAAAGACGTTGCTTGGATGGCAGCATATGTTTCTCCAAAACCTGTATGTACCTTTCACCATTAATGGTGCCTTCACAGATGTGTAAGTTACCCATGCCATTGGCACTAACACAGCTCCATACCATCACAGATGCTGGCTTTTGAACTTTGCGTCCATAACAGTCCAGATGTTTTGTTTCCTCTTTGGCCCGGAGGGCACGACGTCTACAATTTCCAAAACCAATTTGAAACGTGGACTCGTCGGACCGCAGAACACTTTTCCACTTTGCATCAGTCCATCTTGGATGAGCTCAAGCCCAGAGAAGCCGGCGGCGTTTCTGGGTGTTGTTGATAAATGGCTTTTGCTTTGTTCCTGTGTCTTCCTGAGCCCATGTGGTGATATCTTTTACACATTGACGTCGGTTTTTGATGCAGTGCCGCCTGAGGGATCGAAGGTCACGGGCATTCAATGTTGGTTTTCGGCCTTGCCGCTTACATGCAGTGATTTCTCCAGATTCTCTGAACCTTTTGATGATATTATGGACCGTAGATGATGAAATCCCTAAATTTGTTGCATTTGTACATTGAGGAACATTGTCCTTAAACTGTTCGACTATTTTCTCACGCACTTGTTCACAAAGAGGTGAACCTCGCCCCACCTTTGCTTGTGAATGACTGAGCAATTCAGGGAAGCTCCTTTTATACCCAACCATGGCACCCACCTGTTCCCAATTAGCCTGTTCACCTGTGGGATGTTCCAAACAGGTGTTTGATGAGCATTCCTCAAGACTTTCTCAGTCTTTTTTGCCACCTGTCCCAGCTTTTTTGGAACGTGTTGCAAAAACAATCAAGTTTATCATTTTGAACATTAAATATCTTGTCTTTGTAGTGTATTCAATTAAATATAGGTTGAACATGATTTGCAAATCATTGTATTCTGTTTTTTATTTACGTTTAACACAATGTCCCAACTTCATTGGAATTGTATGTAGTTCTGAAAATGAACATCATGAACAAGGCACTAAATGTTTCTTAACAATAATTGCACACAAAGAAGCATTTGGCGTGGCAGCTATGGCGTTTGTCCCTGGCGAGGCGACGTCACCCTCCAACTTGCACCTGCCCCATCTCAACATCTGGACACCAGCAGGTGTTCCCCAATCATTTCTCACACGGGTCAAAGTGACCCACGACCTACGACCACACTTAAACTCATCTCACGTTACTTGAAAGATTTTCCGAATCTTTTTACGCTCACGTTGGGATGCTATCTATGGGAATAAACTGGCATCTTTTACCACAATGTCTTGTAAGCACATTTTATGCAAATGGACCTAACTTTGCAATGTGCACAAACAGTCACTAAATACCAAAATCCTCATTGGGTGGCAGGTGAGCTGGAGCTAATGCTAGTTGACTTTGGTCAAAGGGCACATTGAATTCACACCTATGGACAATTTAAAGCTGACAGCAATTGGTCCATCAACTGACAGCAGTTATCGGTGGTAAACAGATTTGATCTTTTATCCCCAAAAAAGTAACATATCTACTATGTTTTATTATATTTATATACTTTGATTAAATCCTGTTTATACATTTAATTAATAGCATTATTTTGTCGACATTCATGTTTTTCGTTGTAATTGTACAATAATGGAATTTGTAATTGAAAATAAAAATAACGTTAATTTGATTAAATTGTTCTTGGTGAACAAAATCGAAAATACTATTATATATTTATGTTAAAGTACTATAGAATCATGTATATTTACAATTTTTAATAATTAAATAGAAGATGTATTTTAATATATGTAACAATATAATATAGTGTGAATATATATTTGAAAATGTTAATTCTAGTCCACATATTTTTGGGTTGAATAACAAAATATTTTGATTAACGCACTATTTAGCAATGAACCGATTAAATTCATGGGAAACTACATATACCATACTAAATTATATAATTAGATTTTCCGGGGTACTATGTACAAACAAAGTTAATATTGCCTCCCCGCTTTTTAAGTACTGTCATATGTACAAGTGTAACATGTCCAACTTTTAATATTTCCCAAATCCTTCTCATGCAAAGTTTGAGCAAGGTTTCTAGGAATGTTTTATCGCTTTCCAAGCCAATTCTCCCCTTACAGAGAGAGAGAGAGAGAGAGTGAGCGAGAGAGAGAGAGAGAGAGAGAGAGAACTGCAACTACAAAATCTCAAGCTCCCTGTCAAACAGGTGAATGATTCTTTGTGGAAAAAATCATGTGCCGAAAGCAGCTCTGCTGTATCACGATGCAGCCTATAGAAAGAGATTGCTTTTGAACATTTAACTATGTGAGTGCCAACGGTTGTTTGTTTCCATGTGCCCTGCGATTGGCTGGCAACCAGTTCAGGGTGCACCCCGCCTCCTGCCCGACGATAGCTGGGATAGGCTCCAGCACTCCCGCGACCCTTGTGACGATAAGGGGCTCAGAAAATGGATGGCTGGATGAACTCGAGGCCGTCTCATTCTTTGTGTGCGTGTGTGTGGTTTGCTCCAGTGTGCCATAAATAATTTGCCTTCAACCTTCACTGCCATGAAAATGGAACGTGTTGCTTATGAGACAAGAAGGAGAACAGTAAGCATGCACTTTGAATGCCAATGTGCACATGAATAAACAATGACTGCGCTTCATGGTTCTGACCACTGACACCATGTGCTAGTGCACCAATATGTTACATATGCTGCAAGCAGCTGTCATTTCATGTTATTAACATGTAACTACATATATACACACATTGCATGTGTCATAAGTAACTATTGAAAAGAAATGTCTCATCATGGCCCTCTGTGCACAGAAAGGAGATCGAATCAAACTCTGGGGGCTAAGGCCTGTGTGAGGTGCTAGAGCGCCACCTATTGACCGTGAACAGGACTAGACGTGAGGGAAAAGATAGCCAAAATATTAGAAACACCACACAGTGTGATTCAGTACATCATAAACTAATAAAATAAGTCCCTTATTTGGAATGCATGATGATATATTTATTCTCTCTTTTAAGACAAGCATTCAAATGAAATGTCTTATTAGAATAAACTCCTCTACATAACTTAAATGAGAAAAACATTTTTGGAATAATAATATATGTCACTGTTCCGCCATTGTTGGGACCAAACAGCAATAGACAAAAATAGACTTTTCTCACAAGGCGAGCTGCGTCAATCGAAGGTAGAGAGCATATACACGATAGCTTAATGATCTCGTAAAACATCAAAGAAGTGAACAATTGTGATGAGGTTGATTCCCGTTTTTGAAAAAAGTGCTCATGTTTGCATTTACGAGGATTCCGAGCGAGCAGGCATTTTTGTTTGCACACAGAAAAATATATCACATTTCTATCAAGAGGTTTGAAGTAGACGTCACGCGAATGCATTGTTAAGACAATGTGTTTCCCTACAAAGTGCTTCCAGTCTGAGCTGACTGCAATGATACAGGTACAGTACATTGGCCACATTTTTAGTTAGTTGCGTGTCATTATAAAAAACACAGCAAGACCCGCGCACACACACACACACACACACACAAAAAAACATTGTTCAATACACATTCTTGAGTGTAATTTTTGAGATAATCAAAGTTTACCTTGTCTTCCCTTGGGTTTTATGCAACTAAAACATGACAGCCAGTTTTCTTCTAAGCTGAAAGACTGAAGCAGAGATGGGGAACCTTTGTCCCATCAGAGACCATTTTGGTTTTGTGACGTTTCAGAGGGCCACACTTATTAATTCATCAAAAAAATCCAAAACATTTTTCCAAGCAACAAAAAAAAAAAAAAGAAAATAGTTTTTTGAATTCCACATTTATCGTTACATAAGTAATGCAATCATATTCTGTTAACATTTCAATTTGGGACGGCTTTATTGTTACATTGTCCACTACTCCTTCCCATACAAAGCAAACAACAAAATGTCATAGCTTTGACTGTTTTCTGCAAGGCTGCATCACTACTGAAATGATAACTGTGCCTCTATTAATATTCGATAATGGTGTTTATATAACATAAAAGTTGTGTGTAGGGTTGCAGCTATCAAATATTTGTACGAGTATTCTACTGATTATCCCGTCGATTAATCGAATTGGATAATTGGATAACAATTCATTCATTCTTTCATTTTCCGTAGCGCTTCTCCTCACAAGGGTCGCGGGCGTGCTGGAGCCTATCCAAGCTATCTTCGGGCGAGAGGTGGGGTACACCCTGAACTGGTTGCCAGCCAATCGCAGGGCACATATAAACAAACGACCATTTGCACTCACATTCACACCTACGGGCAATTTAGAGTCTTCAATCAACCTACCACGCATGTTTTTGGGATGTGGGAGGAAACCGGAGTATGCGGAGAAAACCCACGCAGGCACGGGGAGAACTCCGTTAGCTTTAGACGTGTTGTTGTGGTACACACTGCACTTCGGTGTTAAGTTTGAAATGATGCCAAACTTTGAACAGTCTTGGTCTTTTACGGGCTCTTTTCTTCTGGCTCGCTGGCATTGCGCCAACTTATTTCTATTTCTGTGTTGTGCCTGCAACTGTAGAAACATTAGTGGAAAAATTATCTCTGTGAAGCACTGAAGCAAAGATTTTCCTTTGACCTTTTTTTGTAATCAACTTGAGTTATTTGATTAATAGTTGCATCCCTACTTGTGCTTTTTATCTAATAAAACCATTATAAACAAAATACAATTCATATTTGATATGTCTATTTAATGCAGACGTAAAAGGACAATCGATGTGGGGGACATATGGGAGATTTTAAATGACTATATGCGATATGTACTACTTGAAAAATATTTATAATTCAGACTTAGTTTTTTGAAGGTTTGAGTCATTGAAGATGGAAACAATAATCATATTTTTACAGCAGTCCTGGGCAAAATTAGGAGGAGACAATTTTTGTCATTAGGGAGAAATGAGAGTGGCTTTTTAAAGGCAACAAATGTTCATTATTATCTGTTATGAACTGCTTGTTTGTATTTGGTCGTATCTGGGCTATAGGTTCCGCAGCCCTGCTCTAAGTTAAAATCATTGGTGGAGATGACACGAGCATCATGCCCCCCCCCCTCCCCTAGTGGCAGCTTTGGGCAGCTCCAGCGGGCTCAACAAAAGACTTAAAAACACAGTCGGCTGGTCTGGCAGATGATAAAGTGCTCTTCTCCTTTAGCCCCGCTGTGCATTGACATAAAAAGCAGTGGGCGTCACTCACGGACGCCGGCGTGTGTTCTGACTGCCGACTGATAAAAAGTTTCCTGAGCCTTGGACAGCAGCCTGTGTCCGTGGGGAGCGGCGGCGGAGGAGGAGGTGGTAGTGTCCGGGGTTGGCGAGTACCCTTTAGCGGATCTTGTGGGTTTAGGCCTGGGAGCGGCGTAAAAGCCCCCCGACATGTGCTCGGACTGCGTGGGCCGCACTTTCGTGCTCTGAGTCCTTCTGTTGGGCTGAGAGGAAAAGGATCCGGCGTGTTGGGCGTCCACAGGCGATTTGACGATGAGGTGGTGATGTTGGCGATTCTCTCTGGTGCTCTGCGAGCGCTCAGGCCTCCTGAGGATGCCGGCGCTTGCTCTCTTTAACGGATCCATTTGGCTTCTGTGGCCCAGCTCGGCAAAGACCCTCTCGGGCAGCGAGGGGATCTTACGAAGCGGCGCCTGCTGATGGTGCTGCGAGGCGTTCTCTTTCACGAGGACGCGACGCGGCTGCTGGGACGTGGGCGACGTGGCTTTGACGACGGTTTGGCTTTCTCTTCTGTCTGCGGACAGCATCCCGTTTCCTGGATCTGACTTACTCCTTACGTGCATTATCTCTCTTCCTGTCGAGCCAGCTGGCGAGACGGGACTGTCATAAGGAGATGGGCAAGGTTTTTTATTCTCCTGCTTTTGGTAAACCACAGAGTCCCTGCTGTCCATGAACAGCTCCTTACCCAGAGGGTGGCAGTGGCGTGGGGAGTAATAGAACTCAGGCTTGGTGGAGCGTGTCCTATAAGGCTGACTGTGGCGGATACTGTTGCGTGGGAAAGGATCCAAAGGATATCGGGGTCCGTCGCTAGTGTTCAAGTCCAGGTAAGGGTTATATAGCATTTGTTGTACGTGAACGTCCTCAAAGTGGGGCTGAACTAGCCTCTGATAAGCTGCTTCTTGCTCAGAATAAAAGTCAGGGGGCAGGATGTCGGCGGCGGCCAGCTCGTAGCGACTAATCTGCGGGGCGTGGAAGGAGCGAGCCCTCCTGATGGCGGGGTGCAGGGCGACGCTGTCTTCAGACCTCTGCCAGTGGCCTTGTTGTTGCTGACTGGCGCCCATTAGGTGCTCGCCTCGATAGTAGCGTCTGTACTGAGGAGACATGGGCTGCACTAAGCCAGAAGAACTGCAGCGGCTCTCCGAGGCCTGCCTGTACACGCGTCTCGGCCCCGAAAAGTGCCGGGGCAGAGCGTCAGGTCGAGGGCAGCGAGCTAGTCTTCCAGAGTGACTCTGACGCGGGGGCTGACGGTGCATGTTGCGGTAGACGCCGTCGAGCGGGCCCAGCGCTCTGTAGGCGTAGTTACGGAAAGACGGAGACTGGAAAGGGCGTGGGAGGACTTCGTCGATGGAGGCGGGCACGGAGGTCTCGGCGAGAACGGCGCGGAAGTTAAAGATGTTGATGGAGTCGGTGTTGGCGTACACCGGGGAAGTTAAGGGGCTGTGTGGGGAGCAGACGGGGTCAGTGGGAGTTGAGACACCCACGCTTTGATAGGCGGGCTCCTCTGGTGTGACGGCGCCGTGTCGGGAGTCCAGGCTGCCTGAGCCGAGCGGGCTGACGTTGGGCGTGAAGTTACTCTCCGGGCCGTCGGTGGCCCGCGAGCTGAGGTGCGCGGGCAGGAAGTGTAGCGGAGTTTGCCACTGGGAGGGGCCGCCATACGCCTGCGGATACACCTTGAGGTCGAGGGCCGACGGCCGTGCGGGCCTATCCTGAGCTTCCTGTTTTTGGAGAGGCCGAGTCGGGTGGTTTCTTCTTCTCTGTGAGCCGCCGCAGGCCTTTTGCGCCGACTCGGCCAGCGCCAGCGCCAGCTTGCGTGCGGCGCTCGTCGGGGAAGGGTGAGGAGGGAGAATAGACACTGAACTCATAAGTCTATCTGCTCCTGGGGGGGCAGAAGACAAACAACGCTACAGTATGACAAGACAAACAAAGCTATGGTAAGACGTGATGGGACAGGACACAAAAGCGTTCATAAGAATCTACATTTAGATGCTAACTCCAGACAGTGCATCCCAAAAGCATCCAGAATACTTTTTCCACATTTTATGTTCAAGCCTTTTTCCAAAATGGAGTTGTCAAAATTCTACACACAAAATCCTATGACAACATGAACATTTTTCAGTATTGAGCAAAGGCTGTGAATCCTTAGCTACATGTGATTTTTTAGTTTGTTTGTGTTTTTTATTTTTAATACATTTGTGAAAATCTAAAAAAAAAAAAAAAAATGCTGTGGTGTTGTGTGCAGAATTTCATGCAAAAAAAAAATCAATCAATCAATCCATTTTAGAATGAGGCTGTGAAATAACAAAATGTGAAGCGCTGAAAATGCTTTTTGCATGCATTGTACAAGAAGTGATGGCTTTAAAGGCAAGTCATACTGACCTGGATCAGGCAGGTTCTGTGCAGAGTCTGTTAGCGCTGAGGCTTGACTCGCTCCACTGCGTGGGCTGCAATGTCGGTAAGGCGCTCGGGGCTCCTTCCCATCTGCCATCAAACCTTCACGCGTTTCTGCTGTTGGGGGGGAGAAGTGAGAGGTGGAGGTGAGGCAGATGCTTAAGCCTGAACATCTGCTGATTTCTTTTGGAGTGGCGTTTTTCTTACCTTTTCGAAACTGCACAGGGCTGCTGACATTGATCGGAGAGGTGGCGGCGTCTGAGTCGCCCCGCCTCAATTTGTGGCCCTCCCTGTTGCGTGGTGCCCGAGGAGTCGCGGAGGCCAGGCTGCACTGGAAGGACATGGGGTCGAAGTCCAGGGAGGACATTCCGGCAACAGGCGGGTAGAGGTCAATGTCGTCCTCCTGCAGTGGAGGTGAAAGTCCGTCTGCTCCGTTCTGACTGAACGGAGGTTTTCTTCTGGTCCTGCACGAGTCGTCTCTGCTGGATACGGGCACAGCCTCGCTGGTGGGGCGGGGGCGGAGATGGTGGTACTTTGGAGGCTCTCCTGGAGGGGAAAACATGATCAGACGGAACCTTCGCTAAGACCAAGGCCTTGTCCAAAGAAATATGGCTAAAATGTATGCGTTTTGGTCTTTTGTTGGCATGTAAACAAAGCCCATTTTTCATCGTCCTTATTGTATCAGTATTACTGAAGCATTGACATTTTGACACACTTACTGCACATCTGTTGTTGATGCATTACTGCACTAGTGCACATTTTTTTATGTTTTTGGTATAGTACCAGAATGATACCAAATACCGGCAACGAATATCTTGTGTGCTTGCTATTCATCTCGTATTTGCATACCCTCAGAAATAAGTGATGATTTACACATACAGTACGAGGAAACATATTTAGCATTGAGTTACACAATGTGCAAAATTACAGTAATTTAAAGATGGAAGGTGTGTCGGCAGGGGAGTTATTGAATCTATACATTTCTTCCAAGGACACAACTTTCATCACACACAAGACATTTGGTCTGCCTCGGATCCTTTGGAGCTGCGACATCAAGGTTTCGTGTTTTACGGAAAGTCCGCAAACTTCGCTGCAACACACAGACACAAAAACGTGCAATTTGGGCGGCAGGGGTCATCTGTCTAGTATATCCATCCATCCATTTTCTGAGCCGCTTCTCCTCACTAGGGTCGCGGGCCTGTCTAGTATAGATGGATCAAATTTGGAGGCAACCGGTAATATCTCTGGGACAAATCTGGCTATGAAAGACCACTGGAAATATCCAAACTAAGCCTAAAATGACTGCTTCAAATAAAAATGGCAGACTTCCTGTATATTTTAGGCCTCGGCTTGTTGAGACTCTTTTAAGGGTCTTCTCATGATAGACATGGCCACCAAATATTATGTTGCTGCGTGACACCGCCTTTGGGGGCTGATTTTTAAAAACGGAGTGCTAGAAATCTCTCTTTTATTGACCAACAGCATCAGAATGCACGACCAAGGCAGCTTCAGCTTATTGATTGACTACAAAGCCCATAACGCTTTACATATATAGTATTACACTATTGATCCAGCGAAAAATTAAGGTTACATGAGATTTCGAGATTTTTGTAATATTGGTGGACATAGATCATTTTGACAGTAGAGTGGGGGAAAACATAAATCTACATGTGCCATTAAACAACACTAAATTCATGATTACCTTCCAAATTGTGCAGAGAGGTGAGAGATTCTTCACTTTTTGCTGAGCGCAATGTACCGCTGTCACCTCTCCCACCTAATTCAGCAAGAAAAGTGAATAGTATGTTTCAATGCAACCAAAAATGAAAAACAGATCGAGATGCAGAGTCGTTGAGCCCACCTGGAAGTGCGATGCTCTTCATCTCATTGGGCTCGCTGGGGTGTCGCTTCAGCTTACGCTTGGACACAGAGTGGGACTTTCCCAGGTGGAAGAAGGACAGCCAGTTGCCCACGGGAGACTTCTTGGCCTTGCTTGGAGCCCGCTTGACACTACAAAACAGTCAAAAATTGAAAATAGGGGACTATTGTGGGACTTGTAAAGCTTATCTATATTAACTAGAAATGCATGGTCATATAAGATGGAAAAAAATGCAACCATTGTCGACAGTGCTTGTCGTCATTAGGGTTAGGGCAAGCTGGAGCCTATCCCAGCGCACTTTGGGTTGAGAGGGAGAACATGCAAATTCCACACAAGAAGGCCAGCGTCAGGAACCTCAGAACTGACCAAAAAAAAAACAATCTGGTTCCAGCTCAAAGATCATAAGAATGTCTCCAATCTCTGATGATATCCTTATTCATTGTAGCCTGTGATAGTTATGTTAACCTGCGATAGATGACAACCAAAAGAAAGCGTACAAAAAGCTGAGCTGGTCAGTGAACACACCTATCCAGTGGGAGCTCGATGACCGTATGGAACTTGCCCATCAGCGCCCCGGGACCCTCCCCCACCTCGATGTAATCACTGTGGCTGAGGCAGGGCGTGGTGGCGGGGGAGCTCAGCTGAGCCAGAGTGCGTGCTTGGGCCTCCTCCAGAGACAGCAGTTTGGTGGACGGGGAGGAGACCAGCAGAGACTTGGGTCGGGATAAGGTGTTGTTACCTTGGAGACAAACGCTTGGAGTCAGCGCCACTTTGCCGACAGAACACGCTGATGCGGTGGTGCTTTTGGACTCACCGGCGCTTTCCCGTATGATGGCGTTGAGCTTGGTGCTGAAGAGCGCCTCGGTGTTGTTGAGGATGAACTCCACCACCACGGACTGAATGCGTACCTCCATGAAGGCCGCCGTGCCGCTGAAACAGGCCGACTCGATCTGTCTGGACCTAAAACGCACATCCAGACGTGATGGAGTTGAGCACTGTCACAGCTGTCATTTATCACTTTAATCTCTGACTCACCTAAGCAGGTTTGGTGCCCACACGATGGCCAAGTTCTTAGTGTGCATGTTGGTGCTGGAACTAAAGGTGGCCAGACGGGTCAAATGTCTCATGAGGTACTCTAGCGTCCTGCACACAAAACCACGGTCACGATGAGTGTCACCATTGCAAAAGTGGAAAACATTCATTTTGCTTCCTGTCATGAGCACACTGCTTTTACTGTTACTGGCCATTAAATTAGGAAAACCTGCACAATATAATGGGACTTATGGGAGCAAATAAATCTATATTGTTCATCTTGTTTTCTTCGGGTTTTTTTTATTTATTTATTTTGTTCAGCCAAATTATTTTTGTTCTGGTACAGATAAAGTCTTACCTTGCTAATAATTTAGGCTGTCACTCCAGCTTACATCCGAACTGTCACTGCTTCCAGGTGTGACGTGTCTAAAAACTTCTTCAACGGCGGCGGGGATGTGGAGAGCGTACTCGGTCAGGTCGGGGAACTTTATTTTGAAGGTTTTCCGACACGATCGGCTGTTTTTAAACACGTCGCACCAGGAAGCAGTGACACCTCTGACAAATGGCTGAAACTGTCAGCAAGGTAAGAGAATTTCTCTTTACCAGAAAAAAATCATTTGTCTGAACAAAATAAATCTTACAAAACCTATTATGAGAGCGAATACCAGCGATGTATCAAACATTATTTATTATTTATTTTAAATTGTGTCAAATATATTACATGTGTTGCTATCAAACTCTATTATTAGGTAAATTCCCAAAAATATACTGTTATGGAGTTTCAATTACAATTGTCCCTATCCATGTAAAAAAAAAAAAAAAGACATAATAAAGTTGAATATTAATTGACAACTGTTAGACAATATGTATAGTGGCGTACAAATTCCTTGTACTTAGTTTTTAATATTTTGGTTACCTTATGTAGCTACAAGAGACAGGTAAAACAGCTCTCAGTATGACACTTTGCAGTTGTACAACCTCAAAAATAAATGTATTGTTTAAGTATGACCTCTGTAAAGAATTAAAAAAAAAAAAAAACATGACTAGTTTTAAAATGTTATTTTACTGGATGTCATTTGATGTACCTAATGAAGTGAGTTGAGTGTTAATGTTTTCATCTTATATGTTGTGGCTCAAAGCTTAGTTTTCCATTTTGTGAGTTATAATGTAAATGTTGAAGTTATACTTGTGGCCACGTGGGTGCGCCACTGAGCAGTAAAGACGACCTGTAATGTGGAGGAGGCAGCTGCTGGATGACATTGTGGATTTTAACCAGCCTTTCCTCATCTGTGGCTGCAGACACAGCCTCCTGTGAGGATAAAGCAAGCGAGATAGAGAGGCTTAGAATTCCATTCACTCTCTTTTATTCTACATTCAGAGCAGCCACTTCTAGTTGTTTAGCTTAGCAAGAACAACACTCCCACTGCTCCTGGAAAGCTCCGCAACTATCAGCAGCAACCGCTTAAATGCTCGCACTCACTGAGAACCTGTCGTACAGCTGGTAGGTGAGCAGAGGGTTGGGAAGCTCTCGGAAGTACAGCTTGCAAAGGGAGCCCACCGAATGGATGTCCTGTCGAAAGACATCTCGGCTCAGGTCGGGAATCTGCTCAGAGTCGAACTCGTGCCTGAACGTGGACACATGAAAACCCTTAGATAACATACAGAACAGCGTGGGAAACATCCTACTGACCATCTGTGCATTTGTACATTAAAAACAAATGCTGCACAATTAATTCACAATGTTTCTGTGTCTTATTAAGATAACTCACATGGCATACAAACAGGAGATAGAAAAAGTCAAATAGCAGAGGAAGTAGAAGATAATGGTAAGTCAAAATAAAGTTGCAATTTTAGATTTTAAAAAATGCATAAAAGAAGGAAGAATATGATGCGTTTGACAAATCCCGAAATATGTATTCATTGTGCTAGTCAGAGGAGCTATCAGGAGGAGCTGTTCTCCAAGACCAGTGATTTACGTGACGTTTCAATTGTATCCGTTTTGATTTGCCCAAATTTATATAGTATACACTGTAAGTGGTTATGAGTGATAATATACTTCTATGGCTTTTTGTCTTGCAACAAAGGGCTTCATTGTCATTACAGTATGACACAATTCTCCTACCTTTATGAATTTTGTCTCATACCATTGATACAGTCATTCGTTCATTTTCCGTACCACTTATCCTCACTAGGGTTGCGGGCGTGCTGGAGCCTATCCCAGCTGACTCTGGGCGAGAGGTGCGGTACACCCTGAACTGGAACAGCCAATAGCAGGGCACATAGAGACAAACAACCATTCGCACTCACATCCACAACTACGGGCAATTTAGAGTCTTCAATTAACCTACCATGCATGTTTTGGGGATGTGGGAGGAAACCGGAGTGCCCGGAGAAGGCCCACGCAGGTACGGGGAGAACATGCAAACTCCACACAGGCGAGGTCGGATTTGAACCCGGATCCTCAGAGCTGTGAGGCAGATGTGCTAACCAGTCGCTCACCGTGCCGCCCCATTGCAACATTAGTCTTCTAATTACCACTTATGTCTGATAATGTTATGATTTTATTTTAACTCTTTTTCCTTGTAACATTATGACTTATGTCTTGTAAAATTTAGATTATTATTGTAATTTTCTCCCAATTCTTGTAATACTGTAAAACAAGTCTTGTCTCATATTGTTACAAGTTTATTCTCATTCCTTACAACTTCAATCTTATACATGGAAGAGGTTATTCTAGCACACTCTATTATGACTTGATTATCAGAATCAGAATGCCTTTATTGTCATTGCATTAAATCCGAAATTGGAACCCCGCTCCAGTAATGTGCTTCTTCCACACATCAAATCTAAAAACACAGTAACATCAATAACCACACTCCTCATATAAAACTGTTGCAATAATTTATGGGAATAAATAATAGTGTTCCGCATTGATAAAAGTTCTTCAGTATTATGATATCATTACCAATTTATTCTTGTAACATGATGCGCTTAAACAAGTATTCATTGCGCTAATGAGAGGAGCTACTGAGAGGAGCTGCACACAAAAACTTTATTCTTGAAATATTGAGAATTTTTTTTATAAAGACAAAGGAGATCAAATCCTTTGTCATTGTGAACACTGTCAACAACATTCATCAGTGAAATGCAGTTTCGCAGCTCTCCAAGGTAATTGCGCAATTGTATTACTTTTCTTCTATTCAGTGTAGCCCTAATACTCCTTTATAGAGGGAGAGGAAAATACGATTATTCTTTCGAAATTATTTAAGTCGACCTTGTTCTCTTCTCTAGCTCGTTTTAATTTCCAGCATTTTTAAGCACTTTGTTAAAAATGTAACATTTAAATTCAAGCATTTTCAAGAAGCTCAAGCACAAGTTAAGAGATTTTTGATTATACGAATTTATATTTAAGTAACAAACCAACCTGAGTTTCTGGATGTTGGAGGAGATTCCAGACAACCTGTAGATTCCATCCACCACGCCGTGCTTCTCGATGAACTCGGCACAGCTTTTCACAACCTGAGGGACTGCAGGTGAAGACCAAAATGAGCTATTTGAACTCATCATTAACCCAATATGATTGCGATTTGTTTTGTTACAGGCGAGCTGCTCACCACCTGCGGGGATGTGCAACACAGTGTGAGTCACCATGAGCTATAATGTTCATTGCAGTGCAATTATGGTAAATGGATGAACATGGCTGGTGATATTAAGCCTTATTCTCCCCCCCCGCCTCACTATCAATAAATCCCTTGAGAGGATTAAAAACAGACAGCAAATTGATCCGACTGCCATGTGCTGGGTAATGCTGCTACTCTCGTTTTTTGATCTAAATTTATTGTTGGGATTTACAGTGGCAAGCATGTATTGTTTTTGGGTGAGGTTTTTTATTTTCTCTCTTTTATTTTTAATTCTTGCACACCTAATGCATTTTTATACCAAGACATATTCCTTGCACTGAGATTGTGTTGCACACATTACTAGCAATAAACCTGATTCAGGTTTTGCATCATTTCACCTTTATGCAGTTCACCTTCGTGTTCCGAGCTGTGGAGGTGTTCGCCCAGGTCGCAGCCAAACACTCGCTCCCTGAGAATGCCGCGCTGGCGAAGCTTCTGGGGTGGCGGCCGTGACTTCATGAAGGACCTCAGGAAGGTAACCAGCTTGCCGTGCTTCTTACATACTGATAATCACAACACATAAAAAAAAAAAAAAAAAACACTTAAATGCAATCTGTCTTACATCCCAGGAGAAAGTTGTAAATCATTTATGCAGTAAAGTGAAAGGCAGTGGTGTACCTGGTTTGGGCACTGAGCTTTGAACACTAGGAGGGAGCTTATCGTTTATCAGTTCGACACAGTCGCTTGGGAAGAAACCAACCTGAGAAGCGATAAAAACATTCATATACTTGTACCTTTCAAGGAGAAGCTAGCTGTCAGGCCATCATGGTGGGCAAGGGGGGAGGATCAAGTGAAATAGGTCAGCGAGCATGAGGGTAAGGAGGTGCTGCGAGGCAGAAAATGTCTAAATGCCACTGCAGCCAGCAGGTATCATGTGAATAGTTCTCTTAAAAATACTGCTTCCACCATTTGGGGATGGAAGCAATTAACCTCTTAGACAAACATGATTGACATCTGAAGAGGTGTTACAACTTGCTGTGTGATGTTACATCGTAACCATACATATCTTCTGTTCAAAACATGGTCAACATAAATGGAGAAATGTTAATGACCACTAATTTAGATACAAAATATGGATGTGCCCGTATGTGTGTTCACACAAATGATTGACATCTCTACAGTCTCTGATAGCCTGTTCCTGTCATGACAAGTTTTAAAATAATTAGAATTCCAGACATTAGATGAGGCCAATGAGGGATGAGTTTTCAAAAGATAATTCTAATAATATTCTACTGTCAGGTCATATAGAATTTTTTTTTTTTTTTTTAACTACAAACTCGATCTTTAAAGGGCTTCCATGTGTGTGTGTCGTCATTTTATAGCTTTCCATCGCTAATATTAAGTGCAAATAAAAAAAACACTATTTTTCTCTCACTCAAAAAACTGTAATGTAAGGGTAATATAAATAATACCACAAAAAAAAAAAAAAAAAAAAAAAACACGAAGCTGTTCACCTGAAAGCCATGTTTTCCTCTCCACCAGCCCGTGTCCTCTTTGGGAGGCATGTCGATGACCGATACAATGTCCCCTACCTAACACCAGAAGATATGATTACACTCTCATTATTATCCCTGTAGTCTACTCATCTGAATAATAATTTTTTTTTAAAAATAATCAAAAACCTGAATTTTACCTAAAACTTTGGGTAAAATATGGTCCAAACCTCAAACAAAAATCCACAACTTGAAGCTGATCTTGTCTCACAGTCTGTTTTACTTGAGTGTCTTTAGTATTTACTATATTTCTTTATAGATCACAGATCATATGTCATATCTGAGAAGTCTTACCTCAAAGGTCAACTCATCGGTGGCCTGTGCTGTGTAGCGTTTGGTGACATGGGCAGCGGCGATGGCGGGGACGTTGATGGACGCCTCCTCGGACACCAGCAGATGGTTCCCCTTGTTGTCAATCTACAAAACACAACATTTGACCACAGTCTTCCTTTCACATTAGACAAAATTAGATGAGAATCCGTACATTGATTAGACATGGACAAAACCTGTTGACACACTTAATATTTCAAATATCTTTTCGATAAAGATTTCTACTAGGCTACTTTATAGACAAAGAAAAATGTGAAGAAAAACTTAATAATAAGCTTTACTACCTCCATCCATGTGAGAACTGGACCACAGTTGATCTTGTTGTCAGCAATGACGGAGAAGCGGGACAAGTAGGTGGCCAACATCTTGGGTATTGACTGAAGAGAAACACTATTAGTGTTAAGACCCACTTCAGGGAAACTCAGAATTGGAACCCCCTAATTTGAAGCAAAGCTAAAAAAATAAGATTTGTATCTGTACGTGAAAATGTGAAACACAAAGCGAAAGAAGCTCACCATGTGTGAGAGGAAGCGCAACTGAGCATTCTGCGTGGATGCTGTAACTGCCCACAAACTCAAGCATAGTACGTGAACTGAAGCAATATTCGGCCAAATTTTGCTTGTAAACAGATTTGTTCGTGAAGCGACATTGCTGCAAAGTTTTGTGTTTGGATATCCGTTGCTTAAAGGCTGACTACACCCACATAGACACTAATTGTTAGCCTGTTTGCCTATGGTGTTTCCCATTGTATGCTATAGCGGAGGCTATGGGGTTGTTTCGAATACTCATGTTTTTTGCTTTGTTTGATGTATAGTTTGACAGCAACCTTCAGCCAAACTCCTGCAAGTTGTGAAGGGAGTTGACTCATCTGCCACCATACAGCGCTTGTATCCCAAGTTTGTGCTCACAAGTCAAAGCAAAAAAATCGGCTCGTATTTTAAAAAAAAAACCTCGGGACAGTCGTATCTCAAGGCAGAGGGTGGATAATAGAATACAAATAAAAAATGAAGATGAATATTATGGAGACCTGGGCAGAAAAATATATATGATTGCACTAAATTGTGGGGTAACCAAAAATCTCAGTCAACTGGAAAGCTAATTGTAGTCAAAGACATTATCTTCCCATAGCACAAGATCATCAATGCTATGCGGGCACGTGGTTTTCAGCAAGTGGGACAACGCTCAGTAGGTGCTGTTGTTTTGGTTTGCAATGGAGTTCAAACAGGCACAGCAGTAAACTCTTAAATGTCTGTGTGAACAACAGTACCTATAAACTGAGGCAATTAGTTACTACTTCTGATAGAGAAAGGGAGGCATGTATTTCTCTAAAGTGGATGACACACTGTCCACTAACTAGGGCACGGCATCTATTTGAGAGCGGGCATTATTTGGGGAAATACAATTTTGATGGACTCTATCTGACAGGTGTTCCTTTAACCATATGTTTATTATTGTGGTTGTAGTTTGTACTGGTGTAGAACTGCATTGCGTCAAACAATAAATATGGAATAAAAGGCACAATTTCTTATGCATGTCTTGTCTGAGGTCTCACTGGATTGTTCAGTTGTACGTTCATAAGAAGATTGATGTGAGAGGTGAGAGAAACAGTAGATGCACAGCACCTTGGCCGTGTCCTTCACTGGGTCGTATTTGGGCAGCTCGGTGAGTTGCGAGTAGCGGCGGTCATAGATGCACAAGTGCAGATGTTTGTCCAGAACACGGAAGTCCTCGTAGGATCTCTTCACCAGCCAGTTTCGAGCCTGGGTGAGGGGGAAAGTGTTGAAAAACCTCTTGATGTGAGGGGTTACATTGATGAACCAAGAGTACCTGGCAGGTGATCTGGACCAGAAAGAGCAGTTCTTTGGAGTCCTGGGCTCCCTTTGGTCCTTCACTATGCCCTTCTGCAAATCCCAACTAAAGAAGAAGCAGATGGAAAATAGGGGTTCAATACTAGAACTCACGTTCTAAATAATTGACTTCCTGTGTGGATGTGGCAACTTCATTACTACATTTATTACTAAAACCACTTACACACATTGGAAATGAGTAAAACTCAACTAAGAAAGAAATAATAAGATAAAGTCCGTTTTAACTCGGCTCGTATCGTTGGCATGTCATTATTAAGGATCACATTCATTCTCTAGTAATCAATCTCGTACTCTGAAACACATAATTCATTCCATAAGCTGCAAAAATATGAGCTCTTTGGGTCGGCTGCGTTTCAGCATCTTTTTCAACCTGCTCAAACCAACTGTCCTCTTTAGCGATGCTCTGTGTGGACCCCAAAAAAAACAACAACAACAAAAAAACAGTTTGGGCATTGGCAGATGTGGAAGCAACGAGTCGAGGGAGCTTCTGGTTATTTATAACAGTTTGAAGCGCATTGAGAAGGGCTGTTACACAACACGCGGCGACCCAGTTTACTGCTACGAGGTGGTGCAAAGGACCAGACTGAATGAGACATGGATTGTCTGCTAAAAATCAAAGAACAACTATTTAGTTATTCTTATTAAGCACCAACAGACGGAGCTCGGAACGAGGATGATGAGAAGCAGGATTAGACATTTTATCAACAGCAGAGAATTCAAACTCCATTTTAAATAATAGAATAGCATAAAGGTTAGACTTGCATTGAGAACAGCACCACCCCCACCCAAGGCCAATCTTAATTTGGTAACAAACTAATTAATATGCGTGTAATAATATCCGTGCAAATAGTCATCTCTTGCAATATTATCAAAATATTACAAAATCCATACATAGATTTTATGGTTTAAGCATTGGTTTTGCATTTGAATTAAGTACAAACCCCAATTCCAATGAAGTTAAAATAAATAAATAAATATTGGTTGTCAGATAAATAAAAACAGAACACAATGGTTTGCAAATGCCACATTCTGCATGTGTTACTGGCTTAGTAGGAATAGCCAGCAGTCCTGTCTCCCATTGAAAGTGTTATGAAGCGCAAAATACGACAACAGAGACCCCAGACTGTTGAGCAACTAAGTTGTACATCAAGCGAGAATGGGAAAGAATTCCACCTACAAAGCTTCAACAATTACTCTCCTCAGTTCCCAAATGTTCATTGAGTGTTGTTAAAAGGAAAAGTGATGTAACACAGTGGTAAATATGCCCCTGTCCCAGCTTTTTTGGAATGTGTTGCAGGCATCAAATTCAAAATGAGTGAATTTTTGCAAAGAAATACAAATAAATAAATAAATAAAGGTTTAGCAGTTTGAACATTAAATGTCTTTGTGGTGTATTCAGTTGAATATAGGTTGAAAAGGATTTGCAAATCAGTGTATTCTGTTTTTATTTAGTACATTCTACACAATGTCCCAACTTCATTTGTAATTTTTGCTTACTCCTTCCAACAAAACCCTCAAACAAAACACTTTGAACCCTCCTTGGCAGTGGTAACTTGGTTGTGCATGCCAACAAAACCTCTACTGTGATGTAAATTCAATTATTTAATGCACCCATTCAACCGAAATGCACCATAATTGATTGGAGTCTTCCATTGACAAAGATCCATCACGCCACAAAGCTTCAAAGAAATGAGTCGAGTAATCGCGCTAACATACAAATTAGTGCAGGTGAGGAAGTTTTAATATTGTCATTATGGCCAGTTGTATTTTATGGGCAATACTCCAAACTACCAATCAGCTCTCCTTGTTGAAGGTAACCAGAAAAAGGCACAAACCTTCACAAGGCCAAACGATCCCAAATCGGATTAGCGCCAAATTGTACACCTTCAAAGTTTCTTTAAGATTCATACATTCTAATGAAATTGAAAATGCCAGCAAAGTAAGAAAAAGTATTGCTTCGTCTGCAAATCTATCCAGATCTGAACTAAAAATATACTCTTGGTTTATGGCTCCACAAAATGAAAATTTGTGAAAATCGTTGAAGCAGTTTTGTGTACAGTAATCCTGCTAACCAACTAACAGTGATGAAAAAAACAACAACAACCTTATGAGCAGTTAATTACGACGGACCTCCGCCAAGATTGAAAAATGTGTAATTGAATCAGTACCAAAACTGTCCACCTATAGTTACACACTATTTTGTCATCATAACTCATGCATAACACCAATAGAACATAAAAGAATGAATAACAAATCCTTGATTTGCACATTTAGCGGGATCGGCACCAAAATGTGTCATTCTTTGTTGCCCCGGGATCAGATCCATGCATTATTCACAGGGAAAATCGGGACAGTGCTGCAAAATTCAAATCAGTTCGATTGCTTTTTTTGTGTAATCCTGCAAACAAAAAAAGCAAACGGAGATGCAAAAACAAAGTCCTTGGTGACAGTTACAATCAAAGTTTTCATTAAAGCTATGCATGAGCATCAGCACAAAGGCTAGCACACATGCACGTTACCTGCCTCGAATGCTGGAGGAAGTAGCTCTTGCTTTTATTCCATGACTTCGCAGAAGTTCCACAGCAAAGCAAAATGTTACCTTATAGGATTTAATTCATGAAATGATGTTCCTCACCGTCTGGATTGTAGCGCGTATACTCACATTCAAACATCAATATGAGACGAGGATGCTCCCCACTGTCTCACCCCTTTTCAGACTCCCCTCCTCCCTGTCCTGTGTGCTGCCTCCAACATCCCCCCTCCTCCATCCCGCTCCTCCCTGCCTCCCCCTTCTTTCTCTCGCCACAAAAGGCGGCTTGGCAGCGAACACGCGTCCTCCTCGTCTCGAGCAGAGCCACAAAGACTTGGACACGACCGAAGCCGTGAAAGCATCACTGGCGGTGCGGTTCGGTGTTGCGCTGTCTATTGGATATGATGGGGGAAGGACTCAGGAGGTGTGTTTCCTCGCTGCCCTTGTGCGGTTCTGTGAGACCTGATCCTTCCACACCCTCCTCCATGCCGTAGTCTGACATCCCAGCATTTTTTGCAATGTTGTGTTTGTACTACACAGTGCACTACTGAGAGTATGTTAAAAGCTCACCTGCCTTTCCTCCACCATTAAGAGTTTTTTTTTTTTTTTTTTTCAGCTTGTGATTTGCTGGGGTCCATAAGCGGCATTCAACCCACAGTTGCTTCATGACAGCATACAGCTGCTGCCCTCTGCAGGCAAAGAACCTGAAGTTCAGGGAAGACACTTGACTCAACAGCCACTTCCGCTTCACTGCGTCTAAACTGAACAACCCCGGCTCATCTCCCGCCCACCCACACGCAAGACACAGGTGACTGCAATTATCCCAAGACTGCGAGGGAGCGCATAAACTCGCCTTGACTGACATCTCCCCGACTCTCCTATTAGCTTTGTCGCACTTGCTAAGGAGGGACAAATTGCACATCTGGGGTCCTTCATACACAGTTGGGTGGTTTCGCTTAGGGTGGATTTACACACAGTTCAGCCTGGCACAGTGTTTGCGTAACTGTCCTTCAAATGCAGATCTCCACCCCCGATCTGGGCCACTGCCTGTTTCCTCACATACTGCCATGCTAGTATGTGAGGAAAGAGCAGCGCTTTGAGGTGAATGCTAATATCAACGTCAAAGAAATGCAACATTAGCATGCAAATGGGGTGATATACCATCGTGGAATTTTAATATATGTAAGCCCTGGGGTTTAGCTAAGACTCTTTTCGAAAGCTATTAGGTCAGGAAGTTTTGGCTAATTTAGCAATTTTTTTAGAAAATGGCTGACCAAAACCACATAAACAAAAATGTACTTGCATTTTATTGGGGTACACACATACCGACAATCGGGCAAAATTTGAGCATTTTCCCCACTTCTGATCAAAGTTATTAGCAACGGGCCGAATATCCCATGTCTCTGAAAGATTATCCTGAACGGGGTGATATACCATAGTGGAATTTTAATTGAGAAATGTTTTATTTTTTTTTAAAAAAGCATCAGCATTACCAGATTACTGGTAACCTTTCGTTGCTCAGTGACTCTCCATACTGTGATTTAATTTTTTTATGTCACAAAAGTATTTTCTGTCAAATGGCTGTTTGTTGTTGTACTAGAGTGGCTACAACTACCGGAGACAAATTCCTTTGTGTTTTGACGTACAAATAAAGATAATTCTGATTGGGATTAGTGTAAAGTGTGTTAAGAGTGATTTTCACGCCCTGATCTGCTTAAAAACAAATAAAAAACAATCTTGAGTATAGGCTTTACACGATCAGGATTGTTGGGGCCGACCACCGAGTTTAAAAAAACGATAACCGCTGATCACTGATCCGATCACAAGATGGAGCAATGTGTATGTATTGTTACGTGTGTGTATTTATTCATTTACTGTATATACTTGTGTACTGTATACTGAGTATCTTCAAAAGTATTCTCTATTCAGGTCATGTATTCTAATCAGTCTGGTCAAACCAACATTACATGACAGAAATAATGGGTGCTAACTTACTGTAATTAAATTACTTTATTGTAATTAAATTACTTCACACACACCAAAATTTAACATGAGTCGACAGAACGCCGGCATGTTTACTTACAACCATTAGTGCTAGCACTAGCTTGCTAGGCTACATAACGTTTTGTTGCCCGCTGGTGAGCGGTATCGTATTAAAGGTAGGTGAACACACCTAAAGCAATCCTTGAATTCAGATCCTCTCCCGAGCATCGGTGACCACCAGCACACATTTGTCCCCATTTTGTTCTTATAATACACACGGCACGATCCATTGTTGTTGTCGCCGCCATGGTAATGAGTGTATCCGGTCGCGTTTGAGTTGACAAGCTAAAACCCTGTGATCGGAAAAGACGGGATGCGGTGGCATCGGAATCCAAGATTTTATTGCAGTATTCTGACATAGTGCAATTGTGAAATACCAAATTTGTTTTGCAGTCTGATCCAGGCATTACGTGTTGTCTGTCTCAGACATGTTGTTTTTTTTAAATAACTGTATTGGTTGTCCGATATTTACAGTACTACGTCAAAAGACATGCAACAAGGTTAAAAATAAACTAGCTTGGGATGGAGGAGCTCCCACACCCGCCAACCCGACTGACTTCAGGCTCCTGACGTCATTTACTAGGCTGTGCCCCATTAAAGGCACACAAGAATGTAGTACAGTGTTGTTGTGTGACTTTTGGCCTTATTACATCTCATAAAACCAGTTCTTTAAATGATCTTTTATTATATTCTATTTATACAGTGGAACGCCGCTACACATGGGGGATAAGGACCATGTTGGACCGCGACTAGTCACGCCCATTATAATTGGATTGGATTGGGGGGGGGAAGAAAATAGAAATAGGTTTTTTTTAAACCCCAAGAATTCTTGAATAAGCAAGGATATACCGCCAATATACGTTTTTGTGGTTGTTCCCCCTGCCAAAAAAAAGAATAGTTGAGCTATGCTATTTGCATAACTACATAAACTTTATTTGAATCTCCTAGCAGCCACACTCATGATGCCGACTTATAAACTCTTAAGATGATTCCATGGTGTTTATTGTCAAACTAATAGGCGAGATCACAGTTTTAAAGCAGTTGAGGGAGCTGGATTAAGAGATTACACACTGGTGGGAGTGGGACCAAAAATAAGAGTGAAATAGTGCAAAGATGTAATTTCTGGGCCTGCGAGATCCAAAAAAAAAGTAGTTGTATGTACTGTATGGAAAATGCAAACAAGGACATGGATCTTTTATATTCAGAAGTCGGGTTTTTTTAGGGTGGGGGGACTTACCTCAACTTTTCCAAAGTCAGCATTCTCGTAGTGGAAGTGGGCGCACTCTGCCAGGCGGGGGAAGTGACCTCTGGGGAACGTCAGCCTACAAACACAAAGAACAACTGCACATCTCGGTTTTCCGATGCTGTGATGAAGGGAAAAGCGAAACGGACGAAAAAACAAAGAACGGCAGGGGGCTGAACTCATCACACTGGCCTGGATAAGAGGCCTGGTTTGCAGCCCATAATAGCAGGGACCTACTTCTTCATGTTTTTGACCTTCATGCTCGCCGTGCTGACGCAGGAGCGCAGGAGGGGCTCGGCCGTGATGTCATCACTCTGTGCCTGGCAAACAAATTAAGCAAAACGCGGACACCCGTTATGCTTGACACATAACGTTGACTATCGATAAATCATGCAGCAAATATACCCTATTTTGTGTCATTATGGGACATGAAGGCATACTTTTTATTACCTCTGCCAAGCAAGAACTAAGAAACACAAAAACTACAAAAACATTTTCCACAAGATATGTTTTACTGCGGGAAGAGGAATTTATTTTGTGATTTTGCTGTTTGTTCACAATGGAACTGGTCCCCTGACCTCAAATGCAAATTGCAGAGTCCAGCTTGTCTATTCCTAATGGCTTAAATCCTCCTCCATGAAGCAGCATACGACATCTACAAAACCTTCGGAAAGAAAAACTAGTAAAAAGATAACTATTCAGTCAAGATTCCCACCTCAGAAAAAAAAATCATCTTACAATATCTCATGTAATACACCATTGTACCAGGAATTCAATGGCTGCTAACAGGCAAGACATACGTTTTTATGTTCGAAATCAAAGCCATCTACTGCCTCCTCCTTGTTAGAGCAAACGCTGCTGATTGCAGAAACGGCTGCTGCACACAACACGGTCAGACGTACAGGAACTTCCATAAACACCTCTTTTGTGAACAGTTCAATGTTGGAAGGGTTAGCGTTTGAAAAATAAAATGCATTGAGCCCGTCTCATAATCGCAACGCAATCCACAAAGAGATGCAGACACGCCCAAGATTTGAGTACACATTTGTCTGTTTTCCCTTCCAGCGTTACAATTTCAGAATGTTGACATAAAAATCACTTCGTTAAGAGACTATATAAAACACTGACATCACCTTTCATGATAAACAGCAAAGCGCTTCTTTCATAAAAGAGGACACTTTCATTAGACATCATGTCAGTGGCCCACTTGCAGATGTACACCTGTTCACACATTTGATTCATGACTATCACGCTACATCCACGTGATGTTCGGTTCATCTTCGTCATCATCATGTTGTGAATCACAGGGATGTGTGTGTGTGCGTGTGTGTGTGTGTCTACCTGTATCTCCAGTGGTTGTCTCTCGTCTGTAGGACTCCTGCTGGCAGCTTGAGGTAAGACATTGTCTTTTTTCAGCTGACTGAATGGTGCCACGCTTCTGCAGGAAAACAAAATGGAGATGAAAGGATTTAGAGAGAAAGCAGCCTCTTAATTAGTCCCCTTGAAAGGGACATTTCAATTTATATTGTGGTTTTGTTAGTTAGCAAGCACAATTAGCTACAGAACTACTGAAACTGGTTTCCACTAACGAGGGGTGAGTGGACCAAAGAAGAATGTTCACTTTTAGATATCATTTTTGGCATTTTCCCGACATTTCTCAGTCAAGTGAAATGCAATGGGTATCAGTGGTGCTGACCCAAATCAAGGCTGGTTGGCTGGGCTTTGTGGAACTCTGTGCTCTAGTTTATGCCTGGATCATTCTACAAGACAAATTTGGTGTTTCACGATTTTACTATGTCAGACTATATTCAACCGGATACAACCGTTACCATGGCGAAAACAAGTTCTTGTCAAACAATGGATCCCCGCGGCAATATTGGTAAAAAAAAAAATAAAAAAAAAGCAAAAAGAGGAAAACTGGGTGCTCGGGATAGGATGTTTTGGGCTGTCCATTCAAGGATTGCTTGAGGTATGTTCACATACTTTTAATACGATACTGCTCGCAAGCAAGCAACAAAATGTTATGCAGCCTAGCAAGCTAGCACTAACGTTTGTACGTAAACATCCCGGCATTCTGTCAAATCATGCTCTGAAGCTTCAGGAAACACTGGTTTGTGCGCGTGAATAAATATTGACAACGGCGACCAAGTATGTTGACAACAGAAAGCACGGGAGGCAATGCGCCGGTCACAATACGCAGTCCTATTGGTTGACATCAAGGTGCGCTGTCGGAGAGTTGTCGTTGATATGTCATACTACATGAAAGATATCCTCCCCAAAAATCTAACATGCTAGACTTTTCATTTTGCCTGACAAATCGTTGGTTGTGGATTATGACACACTACAAGTTTTGTAGACAAAATATGTCAGGCCCGTTCTGGAAACTCCCCCGTGATAGCTAATCGGTCCAATATCGGGGCTAAAATCCTATAGTCCGATCTAGGCATTAGATAACATCGGTCAACAACAAATTTATTGTTGCTTTTTAGCTGATTTAGAACAATTTTGATGTGCTGAATTCAAATATCACATTGGTTTTGCTCAATCAGGTCAACTTTTGTATATGTATTTTTGCTTCACAGGTTCATATAAACAGAGGTTCATTTCATGAATTTTGAACAATGATGACATAACATTCCATTTACAGGTGCTTACTTTTATCAATGTCTACTATTCAATTTACAATAAGCAAAGTTTGTAACATTTGATTAATAAACTTAACAACTTGGCATCGAAATCTGACCTAGAGAAACAAATATCATTTTGCAATTCAACAATGCAAAATTCTCTTAATTTTTTTTAAAAACTGTCAACTTACAAAACTAAATTTGTAACACAATGTTATCAAACTTGTCTTTTTCCTCTCAATAGAATGTGCATTATGAATAGTTGAGCTTTCGAGCAACAACCTATTGCAGCACACTCTCTGACAACTGTATAATACTGTTTTCTATGTGTTTAATCTGTTTATTAATTGACACAGCACATGTAAATCATGAGCCCAAAGCCATATTTCCTCAAATTATGGTCGCCGCTCTGATGGACACCGTACCTCAGCTGATCGACTTGAAAAAACGGCACACTTCAAATGGACTCCTCAGTAAACACACTATAGTAAGTCCTTGACGTGGATGACTTTGAAGCTACACGGACAAGAAGATAAAACAACATTTTCTGCAAGGATATTTAAGTATTTTTTATCGATATTGTGACAGTAATTTAAAAATGACACGGACAATTATGCTATTAGGCGGGTAAAATTGTCCAAAGGGGCTAATGCGAGTATGAATGATTGTTCGTGCCCAGCAATTGACTGTCGACCAGCCTCGGGTGTATCCTGCCTCTCGCCCAGAGTCAGCTGATAGAGGCTTCAGGTCACCCACTACCCTAATGAGGATAAGTGCTATAGAATATGGATTGTTACTAATAGTTTTGGGGTTTCTTCCACCTGATAGAACTCCAATCCTCACACGTGCGGCAGAGGGGGCGGGTGAGTCGACAATGTGTGCCACACTCAAATCATGACACTGCACAAGAATGACCCAGTCATTCGACATGTGACTGATAAGATTCTAACAACATAGCCAGTAAGACACGACAAAGCAGAGAGGAAATGCAGCCTTTCTGTGGCTTTTGTGTGTGCCGAGCAGAGTGAAGCTCACCTATTCAGGCCACCATAAAGATAGCCAACCACGAGTCGAGCGCATTACAAAAGCCTGACTCCAAATGTGACTCACTGTCTTCGGGGGGAGTCATCTTTTATGAGCAACAAAAAGACTTAACAAGAGGGACAGGCCATGCCGTTGTCATACTTATTCAGGGTGATGAGCTCAGTGACATGAGAAGTAATACACATTACTCATTGCAACGTGCAGTCGCACTGCTTGTGGCCACAGAAAAGGCTGTGCATGCATAAAGAGTACATACATTTCTCTTGGTGCTGCCTATATATGACTTGGTGTGAGTGCAGAAAAGAAGAGACGGTCTTACCCCTCAAGGACGTGACTACTTCCTGGCTCCCCCCGGGGCCGTGAGGCGGCATTCTCAATCACCGCGGCAACCACGCAGCCAGCCTCCATGATGCCGTCGTTCTGCAAGCGCACGCTGCCTGAAACGTGAGGGGCGAGGAACGGGAGAGATACAGAGAACGAGAGAGAGAGAGAGAGAGAGAGAGAGAGAGAGAGAGAGAGAGAGAGAGAGAGAGAAAGAGAAGGGTTGTGTTAAGGCAGGTGCGTGCGGGAATAAGGGAGGTTTTTCAGAGTTTGCCAGAGCGAACCCACTCGAGGCTGCGGCGCGCACTCGCCTGCTCTCCAGGCGAGAAGGCTCGGACCGTAATGTGTGATGATGTCATGCTACAATGCTGCCAGCTGACACGGTGACGATGCACGTTGGGCTGCACAGTCAGGGGGAGGGGTCTACTTGCTGAAGGGAATGGGGTATGTACGTTGTAGTATTTGAAGCAAATGCAACAATAATGCTGGTTAATTGATTACTTCTACAGTACTGTGCACTAATCCACTGCTAGTATTTTCACAACCATTTTACTGATTATAACAGTAAATGACAATAAAGATTCTAATTCTAAAAATATTGGACACACAGAGTTGGTTAAACAAACCAACAAACATACAAATCAATAAAGGTGTGCATGGGCCAAGGAGGAAGCCATTTCATCTTGGTGAGGAACTGGATAAAGGTGCAGATAGAGGAATTTATTTACAAAGTTTGATGGCCTTTGTGAACCAGGAAGTAGCCAGTGCTAACTGACAGGTATCAACACCGCGCTGAGGTCTGCGCGCTACTGAGTGACATCCTAATCTCTCGACAGTCATTATCAGTGTTGGGAAAGTTCATTTTCTATGCAAACTAGTTCAAAGTTCAATTCACCGTTCCAAAAATGAACGAGTTGAGTTCACAGTTCATAATTCAAAATTTTTAAAAAATGAACAAGGTCATAGTTCTTTTTTTTTTTTTCCAGTATGTTGCTGACAGGCTATTATTACCATCAAAATCCTGACATTTCATTTTTTCCATTGTTGCCACCCATTCAGTCCACACTAGTAACCGGCTGCAGGTTTCACCCTACAATCTCAAAAACATAAGAAAAAAACGTGTGGCAGGAATAGTCATTTTTTTAAAATGAGTAATTAACAAAAACAGGACTATTGCCCTAAATGTGCAAACAAAAATATGCAAGACAGTATGACAGGAACAATGGTAAAAGGACAATAATAACTTTGCATTCCTAGCAGCTCTAATTTAAACATGAATGGTGGTCGCCAAATACTACGTTCATCCCCGACATATGAAGGCTTGTATACAGTGTGTCCAGATGGGTTTTGTCCAAGCAAAATCTGCCACTTTTGAATGAAAATGAACTTTCGTTTAAAAACCGTTCTGTCGCCAGAATGAGCTCGTTCGCAATAACGTTCATCAGGCAGAAATTAACTAAATTCAGTTTACGTTCGCCCAAAATGTGAACATTCGTTCATTGAACTCGTTTAGGTACAACACTGGTCATTATACTGTATGTGCACTGGTAGTTTAGCGGCACATGCTGCTGCGTTTCATGCAGACAACACGGATTTGATTCCTGGTCAATGCCCAGCCACTGCCGCTACAAAGGCCAGAAAAAAAAAGGGGTGGTCTGGACTGTCAGGAAGGGTATCCAGCGTAAAAATGGAAACAAATTATGTGAGTGACTCGCAACATATAGTCAACTCATTAGATATAACTTCAGACTCTGGAACAATAATATCCATCTGTATAATTTTTCATGACAAAAGACCCCACATGACCATTGCCCCGGATCCTCGCTTCGTGACGGTCCCGACGTACAGCAAGGCGAATGGCACGGAATTAACTACTGTACTTGTTGCAGCGGTGTAAGAAAACGGCGCCACACGGTACAAGAAGGCCTGCTCATTTATCACCATACTGTTTTTCATTTAATTGTTTAAAAATTATGGCCTAGAAGTGTTTTAAATCAAAAATATTTACAGTAATTAAGACTTTATTACAGTTTAGTGTAGGTTAGTGATAGACTACGGCAAGTTCTGTCTCACGTAAAAATTCAGGTAATGCCATAGGAATTAAATTTGTAAAGTAAGGACCCCCTGCATAGTGTCATTATAGTGTCACTAAAAGAACAACCGTAATAGTGGCCCAAGAGTAACATACATCATACGTTTCTTGTCAATTGTAAATTGTTCATATTCGCTCTTTTGCAAATAAAGACAATGAAGCCATGTGCTGTGGTACAGTTATTGTCTGTGGGAGATGGGGACTATGGGAGACAGTAATAGCTCTCGCCACCTATAATAATGACTCAGCCCTGGAACCAGAAGTTAAGGCTGAAGGGTGCATCGTTTGGCCCCAAAAATTACCACAGGCATAATCCATATAGTTTTGTTATGATGCCATTTTGGAGTGGGGATTGGGGAAAGACACCAGAATTCTTACAGAAACTAAGCAGTGTTGTGTGAATGTCTTTTGCATCCTTGCAATATCCATCCATCCATTTTCTTTACCGCTTATCCTCACTAGAGTCACGGGCTGCTGGAGCCTATCCCAGCTATCTTCGGGCGGGAGGCGGGGTACATCCTGAACCGGTTGCCAGCCAATCGCAGGGCACCTAGAAACAATCAGCCATTCGCACCCACATTCACAACTACGGGCAATTTAGAGTCTTCAATCAACCTACCATGCATGTTTTTGGGATGTGGGAGGAAACCGGAGTGCTCGGAGAAAACCCACCCAGGCACGGGGAGAACACACCCTTGCAATATGATTTACCAAATACTTTTCGGGCACAAGAAAAACTGTTAATTGGTGTTTAATAATTACCGTAATTTCTTGTGTATCTTTGAATTTTTTTCCCCCAAAAAATATGTCAAAAATCGATAGAGTGCATTGTTTCCAACGCTCCATTATCCCAGTCTCCAACAAACCTGCAATCTCGGGTCTGAATGACTACAGGCCTGTTGCCCTGACATCTGTGGTCATGAAGTCCTTTGATCACCTCGTGCTGGACCACCTCAAGAGCGTCACAGGTCACCTGCAGGACCCCCTGCAGTTTGCCTACCAAGCAAACAGGTCTGCGGATGACATAGTCAACATGGGACTGCACTTCATCGTAGAACACCTCAACGTCGCGAGGACCTACGCGAGGATCCTATTAGTGGACTTCAGCTCTCCGTTCAACACCATCATCCCCAAACTCCTCTCCTCCAAGCTTCTCCAGCTCAGCGTTTCGCCTGCCATCTGCCAGTGAATTTCCAGTTCCTGACGGGCATGACACAGCAGGTGAGGCTTGGGGACACCACCTCATCCACACACACCATCAGCACCGGGGCGCCCCAAGGATGTGTCCTCTCTCTGCTGCTCTTCTCTCTCTACGCAAAAAACTGCACCTCAACGCACCCAGCTTTCAAACTCCTGAAGTTTGCAGACGACATCACAGTCATCGGCCTCATCAAAGATGGTGACGAGTCTGCATATCGACAGGAAGTGGAGTGGCTGGAGCTTTGGTGGAGCCAACACAACCTGGAGCTGATCACACAAGACTGTAGAGATGATCGTGGATTTCAGGAGGCATTCTTTGCCACAGCTGCCTCTCACGCCATCCAACTGCCCTGTGTCAACCTTCGAGACCTTCAAGTTCCTGGGAATTACAATCTCTGAGGACCTGAAGTGGAAGACCAACATCAACTCCATCCTCAAAAAGGCCCAGCAGAGGATGTATTTCCTCCGGCTTCTAAGGAAGCACGGACTGCCACAGTTTCTGTTGAGGCAGTCATCGAATCAGTCCTGTGTTCCTCCATCACAGTCTGGTTTGGTGCTCCCACAAAAAACGACAAACTCAGACTGTAAGGGATAATGAAAACTGCTGAAAAGAAATTGTCGGTACCCCCTACCCACCCTTGAGGACGTGCACGCTGCCAGAACTAATGCAAGAGCATGCAAAATCCTCTTGGACCCTCCAAATCCTGGTCACCACCTCTTCCAGCTTCTTCCCTCAGGTAGGCGTTATCAAACAATGCAAACTAAAACTAGCAGACATTCTAACAGCTTCTTCCCGCTTGCCATTAGCTTCTTCAACAGGTAATTTACAATTCCATTGGAACAAGCTGCCAATTTTGTCTTGAGATTGTTGTCACATCTCTGCCGGGCCAATTATACAATATTCGTGGACTTTCTGTAGTATTCTCGCCACTCTGCACTATTTGCATATCTATTGTTCACCAATACTGGCCACTCATGTGCTTGAGAAGTATCTGCACCATTTGCACAATTGACACTGTTCCAGATTATCGCACTACTAGTCACTTTAAACATCTTAAATTTGTTTAAGTCTCTGCGCCATTTGTACAATGGTCACTGTACCAGATATACTACTCGTTAGCTACTTTTCCCCTATATACTGTATCTGGTAAATTAACGCTTACTTTCCACCGCAATGCGGTCACAGTTGGCTACCTTTAAGACGTTTTATTCTCATTCTTTCTTGGTTCGCTACTCTGCGTTGCTACGTAGGCTAGCTAGCTGCTGATGCTAGCTCCCATGGCTAGCTCCTACAGCTGCTAGCTGCCTGCTAGCATCGCTAGTCTTACAGCAAAACAATGGCTGGCGAAAAAAAAATGCCAATTATTAACCAATTACTTGAATACGCGGTGGACTCCGAGGGGAGTACTCGACTACATTGTACCTGCCCAGTCATCGCAGGACATTGCCAACATGGCACCCAGTAAGACTACAACTGTATTAAAAAAAAGAAGAAGCTGCATTAGATCAGGCCGCACGGTGGTCGACTGGTTAGAGTGTCTGCCTCACAGTTCTGAGGACCGGGGTTCAATCCCCAGCCCCGCCTCTGTGGAGTTTGCATGTTTTCCCCATGCCTGCGTGGGTTTTCTCCGGGCACTCCGGTTTCCTCCCAC